>NC_068367.1:63281444-63611444 GCF_020536995.1 Dreissena polymorpha | reverse complement strand
GAACAGACCGATTTCAGGGTGATGATTGTCCCCCATATGGCAAAATTCAACTTGAGTGGGCATCCATAACCAAATGCTGGAAAAAGCTTCAAACAGACTGCAGTGTATTCTGTCTTCCAGGTACTGGGTTTGCACTAAGTAACTGTACATTAAATTAGTATTTGTTCGTTATTATGTAAAATAATCACTTCTGGGAAGTATCTTAGTTTTGGGGCCAATATAATATGTTATAATATACGTATGAATTTTAAATATTACTTTCGTCTTGTTTAATTTACCCCAGATAGATGTCCTACAGAACAATATCAGACCAATCACCATGCAGTAGCCTAACAAAACCAGACATTTCAGTCCATTTCCTGTTGTCAGATCCCAATGTATATTGATTATAGATTCACTTTTATAATAGTTTGAATGTAAATAACTCTCTACTATAGACCTTTTTATGATTTTTATTCCCTAGAGCACATGTGAACAGTTTACTTCATACCAGAAAGAACCCGGAGGCAGTGCATGGTGTTCAATATTCTCAAATATGCGCCAGAAAGGAAAATGTGTGTTGAAGACATTGACAAACAATTTGAAAACTAGCCTTTGTGCTAAGCCTGGCAGTCTGTGGCTGATGACATTGTTTGTAGTCGCTCATGTTTGCTTACACTTATAATAACCTTTGTAAGACCTCAGTTCATGAACTCGTGAAGAATTATAGTTAATGAACTATTCACTGACAGTCCGTGAACAGAAAATGGGCCATTGAAAAATAGAAGGAAAGTGTTCATCAACTGTTCATGAACAGAAAAACCCTAAAGAACTTTTCAAGAACTGTGTTGTTCATGAACTGTTCAAGAACACTTCATACCATTGTTTTTCATGAATAGTTCATGAACACTTCATGCCATAAGGGTTCAAGAATATTTTATGAACATTTCATGTCATTATGGTACAAGAATAGTTCATGAACACTTCATGCCATTATGTTTCAAGAATATTTCATGAACACTTCATGCCAATTGTGTTCATGACCAGTTCATGAACTAAAATTTCAAGAACATTTCACAGACGTGGCCCATTTTCTGTTCACTGACTATTCGTGAACTATTCATGAACTCGGTTCACGAACAGTTCATGAACAGTTCACGAATTATTCGTGAACTGCAGAACAACATTTCGCAGGGGTATCTATTGACCAACAAGTGGTTAGGCTGAGAGCAGCATTGTGTGACACTTAGAGCTGCAACGATTCACCAACAGCTCGATTCGATTCGATTTCAGACACTCCGATACCGATTTTTTCGATTCGATTCATCTTCAAACCTAGTTTTATCATATATTCACTCTTCTGCCTCAAAATAAACATTTCTGTTTAAAAGTGTCACATGCCTAGATATCTTGGGCATTTGTCAAATTGTGTGTTTGTTTGATATAGTTTGGTTGGTTCAACAGTGTTTTAAAAACTGTTGAAAGTGTGTTAAATTAACATTTGTAAGAAATATTTTGCAAGAAACTGCCAATTGTCTTTCAAACTATGTCAATATTTCAATAAAACACATAAAAAGAAAAGCAAATTAGGACTCAATTTTAATATAAAAACTTCTGACTAGAAGATTGTGTTGAATACACAATAATATATATTTAAATAAATAATCATAAGAACATCTAGAATCAGTGGAGTGATAGTATTATCACTATTATACTTATATCCAAAACCGCAACAAGCACGTCTACCATTGTGCTGTGACAACATCACCTGTTACATGTAGAACAAAGCACATTCTCTAATAAACGTAACAAATTTCCAACAGAAACAGAACTACTTTTCTGGCTGGCGACTTGAGTAGTTGCACTTGTGCGGGTGCTGGAGGTTTCGGTAAATGACAAGTTCGGTATCATCAGGGGCATTTATTTGCAAACTGTGGATTAAATTTGAGTTGAGTAATTAATGCTATGCCTACGGTAAAGAATAAAGGGGAATGAATGAGCTACCTCTGAAAAACGAATTCTGTTAGGAAATTGTAGGTAAATTTGCGATTTAAATAACGCAATACTGTTTCTTTTTTTAATAATTGGTGCTTTTATTTAAATAACATAATAGTAATAATAAATAATGATTTATGGCGGAATCAATGTAAGATCTTCAATAAAGTTTAATGCTATTTAAAAAAGTTTCTTGTAAAATATTGTAGACATGATTTAATATGATTTCAGTTTAAATATAAAGCGCAATAGTATTTTAGACCACCGATAAACACTCAATTTCTCAATATATAAACATGAGGTAGTTTGCCAACATAATGAATATGTTGCCCAGCTCTTGCCACGTGGAGGCCACCTCTTGTAAGAGCCAAATGTTGAATTTTATATTACATGTTTTATTATTTCTTTCTGGTTGAGAAAAACACAAGAAAAAAAAATATAATCTAATACGTGTACGTAATTAATAAAAAGTAATATATGATACGCGTTATGTTTTATATTTTTGTTAAGTGCGCGTTCCATTGAACGTTGAGTTAAGCGAAGTTATACACATAATTGAAAACTGATAAAAATGACATCTAACACAACGCCAGCAGAATGAATGCACTGTGTAATAGCAAGCTGCTGTGATGATCACTATCTTATCAGCTTAATACACAGGCACCTGGCTACTGTACTGGAACAATGGGTTTTACGGCCAAAATAACTGATATCATTTTTTGCCAGAACAAATCCGTTGAATACCACCAGTATTTTTTGTAAACATGATTAAAGAAGGAAAACGTTTGTTTATTTCACAGTTTGAAAGTTACTGGTCGTGTATGTAAAAACTCGGCCACCAGTGTTAAAGCATGTTCACGATCTAAACATACATATCTAGATTATTTTAAGAACAATACCTGACGTGATTGTAGGATAAAAAAGCGAGAAATTTATTTATATAAGAAACAAACATATTTGATATTAGTATATTAAACCACCGAAAATTTCTTATTATATAAACATGAGGTAGTTTGCCAACATAATGAATATGTTGCCCAGCTCTTGCCACGTGGAGGCCACCTCTTGTAAGAGCCACATTATTAATTTTTTTATCTGATACGCTTAAATTAAGTTTTTTTCAACTAATTGTTTAAAAACATATATATAAAAAAACAATCATGACCTAAAGATAAACTTTTAATATATAATTTACCTCCCTTGATTAGAATATTAATAGGTTGCAAGCCTGGATAATTAATATTAACACTTTGCAAACATCTCTAAATTGATAAAATCAACTCCGTACATTTAAACAGATAATTTAATAAGTGTCAAACAACTCAATTAATGTACACGCTTATCGACAAAAGGTGCGATTAATTATACCAATTTACCGAAACCTCCACGGCATTTACTATATAAATCAATTTACCGAACTTGTCATTTACCGAAACCTCCATAACTCCACTTGTGCTACCTCTTAGTCTTGCTAAATCAACGTTATGTATGCATCCGTGAAGCATAGTTTACACTTTGCTTTATCGGGAGGGCAACCATCCCGAAACCCAAAATACTGCCACACTTTTGATTTTAGCTTCTTAGGCGCATCTGATTATTTCAATTTGTCGGCCACAACTTGTTCAGCCATTTTTACGCTTTTTCCGAAAGTAAACCGTAACGCGCTTATTGATTGGATGACTAAAGCAATAAGCAGCCAATCGCGCGCGTCGATATTACAGGTAAAGATAAAACCTATACCTTCCCGTATCAAATAGTCAGAATACAGCGAACTTTACGTATCTATGTATATATATGTCTATATGTGAAAGAATCGAATCGAATTTGGTAGGTTTGGTATCGTAATCGAATCGACGCATTTCGAACCGATTTTCGATGCATCGGATCGAATCGTTGCAGCTCTAGTGACACTGGGTGGTAGTGGAAAGTTTGTAAGTTACCATAAATGGAATATATCTGCTAGGTAAATGTGAAGAATTTCTGTGAAGTTGAACATGGAGATTTAAAAAAAAAGTGATTTGATTGTGATAAAGAAACATTACTACTCTGTGTGGATTGGAATAACTTTGCTCTGAAATTTTAAAACAAATATAATGCTAGAAATGAATAAATATTTTTTGTCATATTAAAACATTGCCAATGGTTTAAAACAAATGCTACAACCATATTGCATGATTTTTTTTCAGTATATATTTTTTTTTAATCTTTCTATTTTATATTATTTTGACATTGTAGTTGCTTATCATACAATCCTATGTAATTAAGATTGATACTTTTCATAAGTGTATGTGAAAATATAAAAATTTAGATCTTGCTAGATACAGATGAAAAGAAAATAATATAAATATGTTAAGTTGATATCATTTTCTACATTTTATGTCGCTGTTTTATACTGAGATTATGTTAATAGGGAATTTCACTGTAGAGATTTAATGTGGTTTGAAATTAAAAGCATTCGCTATGAAACACTGTCCTGTCCTCCCAGGGAGGGGAAATCTAAAGCAAACTAATTGAACAGAAAATACTTGAATACCGGTACATCGCTGGCGTTTTCATGAATATTTAGGATTGAAACTTTTTTGTTTGTGTGCATAAATTGCAAATGATTCACTAGATTATTAAAATAATCATTTTTTATTTATTTTCAGAAGAAACTTTTGTTTATTTTATGATTGCACATTAAAACATTTCAGGAAGCAAGTATTATAGTTTAATTTAAGTATGCATTATTTGTTTGAGATCTGTTTGTAAATGTTCTGTATAACATTGCCTAGAATAAAATATCATGATGTGTAATGAGTATTTTAAAGTGTGCGGCATTTAAGACTTATCAAAACCTGAAAGTATGTGATTTTAAAGTAATTTTTTAACCATTGTCAATGTTTCAAATGGTCAATTACATATATATGTTAGATCAAATAATGTGAAAAATACTGGTCATTGAATTAAAATAAAATTAATGGTGAAATTGATTAAATATTGTCAATAAAAAGCTTTTAAAATATATGTATCTTAAAACAGAGAAAATGACTAGAAAATTAGACTCTCTGGTGGCAGTGACTTTAATGATTGGCAGTCTTGTATCGCATATTGCGTGTAGAGGACAAAAAATGGAAAATGATCTTCAAATGGACGACCCTGGTAAAAGTTTGCTGGTCGAGCATTCATGGGACACATGTAACATGAAGTCTGACCGCGGGACAAAATGCAAAGACTGGTCAGTACGGTGGTATTTTGATTCGGAGGGGAAACGTTGCCAACGATTTTGGTATGGGGGTTGTGACGGAAATGAAAATAATTTCGAATCTGAGAAGGAGTGTAAAGACTCTTGCAATGCTGCATCTCAGGGCACAGGTGAGTCTACTGGCGGATGTGCAGTTTTTTTGTGTAATGGAAGTTCTGCCCTTTAGGCCAGCGTTTTTATTTTATTTGTTTTTCGGGAAATGTTTCGAAAAAATTGAGTCGGGGGGGGGGGGATAAATAAAAATAAAATCATGAAAAGTGAGCAGTCTACCAAAAAAATAAAAATAAAACTGTCTAAACTGATAATTTATTTTATTTTTGAAAATTTAAAATTAAGCCAATTTAACCTTATGTATACTTGCATTAACCTTTAAGTGTTTTGTATATCTTATTACACTGTTGTAGAAGCATTTTATAATAACAGTAAACATATTTATATATATATTTATATGCAAAAGCACCTTTCGCATGTATTATACTATATTGCTTCAATAGAGACCATTAACCACGCCAGGTGTGTAGTGTATAATAGTGATCGTTAAACTTTTGTTTAGTGTTAATCATATGTATGTTTATAACAAATATAGCATGCATTTGACTTAAATAAAAAAGAATTGAAAACTTTTTAAATTGTTTTATAGCTTTAAATAACAACCAACTTTGTAACTTTCATCCATGGAAGGAATATGCACACTAAAAAATACTATTTAATATACAACAGACTTGCTTTATATCATGATAATTTGTATCAATCATGAGAAAAAATGAGCCACATAACAGGAAATTGGACCTTAGGGCGATTGCGACCATTTTGGCTCCAAAAGAGCAGTCTGATCAGGATCCAAACTGTTCAATATAATTGTCATTCAGGCAGTACGTCTAAAGATGTTAAGCGAACACTTTGGATCCTGATCAGACTGCGCTTGAATTGATCTTGATCCAAACTTTGTGTAGTGAAAGTTCTAGTACATAAAATGTTAATATTTTATTTAAGAAACCGTGAGTTATAGACTTATAAAAATATTTGCTGCATTTCATTTTATATTCAAAGAGAGTTATAGTGTTTATATATGTAAAGTAAACACAAGAGGCATGACTACAATATTTGGTGTGTAACATCGTTATGAGGTTCTCTTTGAAGTTTGTTCAAATCATGCAGAAAATTTGCCCTCCCTAGGGGTTACTGTTTTGCTTATAAATATAAATAATATAATCATTCTCTGAAACCGCAAGGCCCTTTGGTTTGTTGCGTTGCATGCCAACCATATTGTGGTTCTTTGCTAAGTTTCCTCAAAGCATGTCTCCGTGGTCAAAACTGTTTGCGCTTTAGGGGTCAACTGATTTATATAGATACATGTCTTTGATAATCCCTAACAACACAGACACCGCAAGGGTCAGGGGTTCAATATTTGGTGTGTAACATGTTAGTGTTTTCTTCTTCTAGGTGTGATCAAATCATACATTTGGAGTTAAAAATAACCCGTCATTGTTTCGCATGCGTAATATTTACTTATATAATAAAGAGTAAAACAATATTATTCTCTCAAAACGCATGGGTTAGGTGATAATTGTTTTGTATGTGACATTGTATGGCGGTAATCTTCGTAGGTTTTGTATCATGTCTATTGGCTTCACATTAGCCCCAACAAAATATTGAGGTAAAAGACAAAATATACCTAGAAACCTTGATTTATTTCATTGACGATTTTCTTAAGTGAAAGCCGTATAAAGAATTAAATAGCACATGTACCAAGGATTTAAATTGTTCTAGTAGAATTACTCTGCTGACTGTATATAACTTACTCGCAAGATTAATTATATATAGAACACAACTTTTGAACTATGTAATTGTATATTTTAAAATAGTATTTGATTTTAAAAATTTCGTAAAGGACTCACAGTATTGTCAAAATAAAATGGTGTAAACTTTTGCACATATTATTTTGTTCCTCTCTTATTCACAGTTTAAGTTCAAATAAAAATTTCTATTGAATGTGTTGTCTGTATTATTTTAAGGAGAAACAGCAATAACATGCTTTGGATATATAATAAACAGAGAGAGCTATATAAATGTGAAGATAATAATAACCCTTGGAACAAATACATAGAGCCGATTGAGCACCAGGGCCCTTGCTACACTTTCGGGGATTGGGGCCGGGGCCCTTAGAGGGGGGAATTTCACGTCGTTTTCGGCGAAAAGGGAAATTTTACAAGATCTTTTCACCAATCATTCAACACTTAATATTGCTATATTTTAATGTAATTTACATAAATATACGTTTAATCAAAGGTTTATAGCAAGATACCAGCTGGCAGCATATGTATAAAAGTAAAAAAAAAAATTTTTGTTTTGGAGGGGGGCAATTTTAGGTAAAATAGGGGAAAAAAGTATACTATTTTAAGGTGGGAATGGGGCAGAATTTCGGCCCCAAAAACGGCCAAACGAGGGCACTGAGCACATTTATCAACAGAGCCTGAGGTGTGATAAATATATTTGCATTCCTTGCAGTACAAATCTAGCAGTATGAAAACATTATTTACAGTTGATAGAACATCATATTTCGGCTAAATAATAACTCATTTTTGAAAAAATAATGTCAAGAAAAATAAATAAAACTGTATTGTGACTTTGACGGACATACGAACATCGGGACCCAATATTATTTTCTTCAGAAGCTGTGTTGCATACTTTTTTTCTAAATAAAGAATATATATGGGTGGGTGGGAAATGGGATTATTGATGCAAGTACCTGTGGTTCAGTCCTCATGTTCATTATAAAGAAACGTAAAGTAGTACTTCTTGGACATTTTCGGGATGTTGAGTTTTATCTATAAAAATATTACAGGATATGCATTTTCATAAATACGCATATTTATTGAACCTACCCAAAACTTTTTAACACACAGAAAGTTATCGATGGTGACACCTCTGCATCATCTGCCAAAACTCATTATTATTTTGAATTCGTATCACATAATATGGGCATGATGTCAACAATGGTGTTCTGAAGATTATTTTTTCTAATTGAAATTGTTTCTGCTCCGTTTTTAATTAATTTGATTTTAAAATATGCTACATTTGTCTCGTTGATGTTATTGTCCGCCATTTCGGAAATGCAATATGAAAATCGTTTGTTAAATACTCACCGATTGGCTAATAGCTTGTGGTATTGGCTGCAATAGCCAATGAAAATCGCTGACGCTTTACAAGTCAAATTGGCACAACGAAACAACCCGTATTATAAAAAAAATTTGGAACAACACTTTCGGCAATCTGCGCATTCTTTTCTAGTATTGAATAAAATACTAGGTCGGCGGGTGAAATGTAAATAAAAAAAAAACGAAAGTGATTTTTATTTGTATTTGTCGAAAAATAGGGTCGGTCGCTCCCGTAAAACAGATAATTAAAAAATGCTGGCCTTATGTTTGAGCTTCACTGGGCATAACTGGGTTTAACCTTTTACCAATCAGATACATATTTCGACCCATTTGTTACATTTAGAAAGTTACATTTAATTAAATTACCTTTCTAACTTAATTCAAGTTTTTAAGGCTGCATTTCGAACTCTTAGATACTGATGAGCAGCAAACAACATAAAACCTGAACAAACTGTGAGTTACTCGCAGGCTGATCTGGTTTTATGCTAGTTGCAAAAGCCATTTTCACTTTGCGTCTGAATGGGAGGGTTAATGCATGTGCGTTGTGTTGCCCAAGATAAGCCTGTGCAGTCTGTGCAGTCTACATAGCTTAATCTAGGACAGCACTTTCCACCTTGGCTGACTTTCTTTAAATAAAAAATTTCATTAAAGCGGAAAAAGCTGTTGCTCATTTGCCTGACTGCACAGGCTAATCTGGGACAACACTCTGGGCACATGCATTAAGGGCTGTTTTTCCAGAATGCGGCTAATATATATTTATGGTACACAAGTCTAGTCTGGTCAGCGTAATGAGATGGTGTCATGATCACACTGCAACATTATTAGAGTAGATAATTAATCAGATTGCATGTTTTTAGAAATGTTTTATTTTACACACGTAAAAAGCTGAGTGGAGAAGTATGTATAATATTGAACTGATTGGAGATGAAATGGTACAAGTCTTTCAATGGTTGGCGATGCACTATCACATGATATGTGTATATCAATTGATAGATTAATCGAGACTTACCTTAGGAAGTCGATGGTTGATCGTAATTTCATCTACTGTAAATCCCCTTAAGAGCTCAACACGAGAGAGATGACGCAGCTTTCGCAAGAGAGATAATCAAGCTTCAGAGTAAGCAAGGTTTTAAGAAAAAACCTTGCAAACAAATTTTTAGAAAATTAACATTTATAATATGGGCGGGTGTCAATAAGACTGGGCGGGCGTGTTGAGCTCTTAAGGGGATTTACAGTAGATGAAATTACGATCAACCATCGACTTCCTAAGGTAAGTCTCGATTTATCTATCAATTTCATCTACTGTATAACCCCTTAATGAGCCCCACACGAGATTTTAGAGAATTTTCTATAAATTTGTAGGAAATATTGGAGGCAAAGAAATAATACAAACATTGTTGCATATAGATATGTATGTCCGTTTATTTACATGTCTACCTCATTTGTTCAGCACAGCAGATTGAAAATTAGTGGTGTTATGTACTATTTCCCGTGAATAGAATCTGGCAAATGTCTTTGCATTTGTCCACCCGGCTGCTGCCATAATTTGATCTAGTGCAACCCCTCCTTTGCTAGCTTTGGAAGTTGCTGCTGATCTAGAGCTGTGGGGTTTGTACTGTTTGTCAATACCGGCTGAGGTTAAGACTTTCTTTATCCAGTTGCTAATTGTGGATTTGGAAACATGTTTGAAAGGACTAACTGTACTTATGACTAAATAATCATCTTGTCTTAACGAATCGGTTATATCGAGGTATTTACACATTGTTTCCACAATTTAAATGTCCCTTCCCCCCTCATATCTATGAAGAACAATGGGCCTCAAATGTGTCCCTGGTCTGGTTTGTTTTAACAAATGTTTAGGTGATATGACGGTTGTTTGCTTGTCTGCACTGATTTGAATATGAGTAGTTTTGAGGGAGTGTAGAGTTGACTAGTAAGAAAAGCATGCATAATTTGTGGGACAAAAATGCAAAGTTATCAGTTTTCAGTGAATGTAAAAAATCAAGAACAATATTAACATCCCATATGCATTGATAACGTGGGAAAGCTGGTCTTGTATTGAAACAGCCTCTCATAAATCTTGATAAAATGGCATCATCATGAATGTTTATATTTCCACACAGTTTTAAGAATGTACTAAGTGCGCTTCGTGCTGTATTTAACGCACTATAACTTAGACCTTGTTTGAATAAAGATGTCAGAAAATTAATAACATGCTTTAGATTGGGTTTAATGGGATTCTTCGATTGTCCACAGTAGTTAATCCATTTCTTTATATATCCGTCATGTTGTCTCTTTGTAGTTTCTCTCCACGATCCGAGGATAATGGCTCTAGCTTGTTTTGAAATTCCTTTGTTTTTGAGCGATTTCCTGATAAGCGAAAAAGTCCTAGTCTCATTTTGGGAAGTGGATACATTTTGTTTGGTTTGTGTGGAAGTGTCAGAATAGATTTCGGAAGTGGAAGTAGATAGCATGATCCGCTGATCAACCGTAATAGACTGGGCCCCCATGGCTGTGTTGGCCAAATTGGGCCCACTAGAACGGCGTCTGTCCTGTCTTCCGCCACTTTCTGTAGCACCTTTGATATTAAACTGAAAGGAGGGAACATATAAAACACACATGATTTCCATTCGAAAGTAAACGCGTCTATTTGATGTGCTTTATGATCTGGAAACCTTGAAACGTAAAGATCCAATTTGTTGTTGAGCTTAGAACCAAACAGATCCACCTGCATGTTATTGTGAATATTCATGATTTTCTTGAATACATCATCATTCAATGACCACTCAGTATCATCATTAATTGTTCTAGATATCTCATCAGCTTGATGATTTTCCGTTCCAGGCACGTGTGCCACTGACAAATGCAATTTCTTTTCAAAGCCCCACAGCCATACCTTTCTTGCTAAGTTATGTAGTTCATCAGTTCGACCACCAAAATTTTTTAAGTATGCTACACTATTCGTGTTGTCCATGTAGAGTTTGAGATGTTTGTTCGTTTCATTTTTACAGAACGCCATAAGCGTAAGTTGGCATGCCTTTAATTCTAAAATATTTATGTGCATACTTTGTTCCCCTGCGGACCATATGGCCCCTGTTTTTTGGCCGTTTGTTTTGTTATATCCACCCCAGCCTGTTTTTGAAGCGTCACTGTATATGATAATATCTGGTGGACCATGATAAATCTTTTTGTACGAGGATTCAATATTGTTTATCCACCATTGTAACGAAGGGTGTATGGATTTGGGAATGTTCATATAACTGTTGAAATTGCCATTGTGCTTCGAAAGTGCTTGTTCTTTTATTTTTTCTAATGGTCTGATAAATAGTGTTGCATATTCAACCCCCGGAGTGGCCGCCACTAATTTACCGATAAGCTTGGCAAACTCCCTTATTATTGTCCTCATTTTTGTTACCATGGCTTGACACATGTGTCGAATTTCTTCCTTACGGGTCATGGTTAGTGTTACAGTCATGGTAATAGAACATAATACAAATCCTAAAAATGTTAATTGTTGACATGGTCGTAATACTGATTTTTCTATATTGATAGTAAGGCCTAGACGGTCAAATAATGTTATTGTGTCTATAATATTTTGCTCACATTTAAGTTTTGTCTCTCCTTGTAAGCATGAGTCGTCAATATATGCTGTACTGACATAACCTTTCGATCTTAAATAAGCATATGCAGGTTTTAACACTTTAGAAAATACTCCTGGGCTGCTTGATAAGCCCATGACTAAGGCACAGAATTGAAATTTTCTACCATCAAACACAAACCTCAGCATGTGTCTGTGTTCTTTCGCTACTTCAATGGAATAGAATGCATCAGCTAGATCAACAGAACCAAACCAACAATTTTGTCTCATGTTTGCCACCGCCGTAGCTAATGTTTCCATTTTAAAGTGAATTTTGTTTGTATAGTCTATATTAAATGGTTTTAAATTTAAAATAATCCTGATTTTGTCATTTGATTTTGGTCTATAAAAGATGTTTGATATAAATTCGCCGTCATATGGTCTATTTTCGATTTCTTCAATTATACCAGTTTTCAAGAACATGTCTATTTCCCTTTGATTGCTTTGTTTTTCCCTCTCATTAAATTGGTATGGCAAAGGTGGATTTTCTTGAATAGGTGAACTGTTTACTTCAAGCTTGTAACCTCTTATTGTATTTAAAATCCAATTATCGCTTGTTTGTATTTCCCATTCTTTAATTGCTAATTTCGTTTTACCTGCTTTAAAATTTTCTTTGGTATTTTGTAAAAAACATGTGCGTTGACTAAAGTTAATCTTTAGGTCACCTACGTTTATTTCTGTTTGGGGTGCATCTTGAAATTTCCCCTGCGTTTGTGCTGGTATGCGTGGTTGTTGTTTCTGAATTGATTTGCTCCCGGATTCCACCTGTGCTGATTTGGGCGCTGGCCTAAAAAAGGCTTCCGATGAGTTGGAGCGTAGCGCATGTTGACGATTTGTTTGGCTCCTTCGGTGGTTTTAATAGCCTCTGGAATCTTTTCGAACAGCTTTTTTGCTGAGGAGTCCAAATTTTCTAGATGTCTATAGCGGGGTTGCAATTCCTTTTTTAGTTTCTCTCTTCTGTAATTGGTCGTCATCTGTATCCCATTGGTTGCCAATTTGAATGCGTCCGATAACAGCTGTTTCAGTACTTTATCTTTGGATGTATGAATCCTCTCAAGTGCCTTTATGATTGGTACCGCTACTTGTGCAAGCGTGCTGTGAGACTTTTGCAGGAGAAAGTCTGAATGTCTTGGAGACTGTTTTAATTGTCTCCACAGAAATTCATTAACCTTGGGGACTGGAAGGAACTCGATGTTGACTGGCCGTTTATGTCTGTTCAGAATCTCTTAGATTTTTTCTTCTGACTGCTTGTTTTTTATTGCCTTGTTTGTAATCTCAGCGATGGTAGGTGATACGGCCTCACCAGTTTCCGTTGTCTCAGTACGGAATTGCGTTAACTCTGTTATAAGATCGCAATCCTCCTCATCCGAACAGCTTTCCTCATCCAAATAACCATGCATTTCGTCTATTTCTGCGTCCATTGGGTCCGATTCCGAATCGGAACTTTCGGCAACTGTAACCGCAGGTGCTTGTAACTGTTTGGACGGCCCCGACTGGCACATATCCGAGTCCGAAATTCGTGACTTTTTTGACGGCCCCGCCTCTTCTTGTTTTTTGCGTTTAATTTCTTTCACGTCTTTTTGAAGTTTTTCAATGGTCGATTTCATTTCACCCACTGATCGTGCAATGTTTGCAAATTTACTCATGTTTTTGTTCAGTTCTTGTAAAATGTCTTCCCCTCTTTGCTCAGGGGCCCCTGAAGGGTTATGTCCTGGCTGATCGGACATTGTATGTTCTACAAAATAAAATTAAACCCCGGTATAAATGTTTGCTGCATTTCCCGTTAGGATGAACATTTAAGTATTATTACCAGCAGTTTGCGGCCAGAATAAAATAATATCCGTTCATACAATCCCTATGGTTATCCCGGATTGTTTAATTGCCATGTTTACAACCGGCCGTTGAACTATCAGTTATTGTAGAACAACCCTCAATGAGTATTCTTCGCGGCGCGTTTCAAAGCCACAAAACAGGATACGTAAAACACGCCATGCGACATGCGACAATTGCAGCGATGTTCGCTGTATCTACTATGCTAGGTAGCGCATACGTAAAATCAAACTCTATCAATAGCGTGTAACAGCGTAGTTTATATTGACCTACTTTTGAGGACAATATTGTTTGCCTGTTGGCGGTAAAGCAGATATTTTACTGCGTATATTAATATGTTCATACACAAGTTTATATATGCGCAATGTATGTCCGATTATATGAATATGTTTACGGATGAGAATGTAGGGTTCTCATTGATCTGGATTTTCCAGTATGTATTCGTCCCAGCGTCCGTTACAAATTAATTCGCCATTTTTGGACATGGAGCCGTTCAGGCATACGCAGTGTTACTGCGAGTTAATGAGAATATACATCCGTATTTTAATTATATAGCGTTTGCATTTTAACTTTGCAATGTGATTTTCACTTGCGTTACAAATGTTTTGCACTCGCAGTATTGCAAAAATGGTAAACTAGGGACACTTATCTCTCCTGTACATCATTTCTGACTTATAAAAACTACATGATTATTGTCGACACTATTGCTGGCAAAAACCCGTATGTTTTCCGTCTAAAACATGAAAATTCGCTTGAAAGAACAACGATGAATATAATAAATATTATTATTTCAACTTACCCGTGTGTGTGCTATTTATTGTATGTGAATATTCCGAATTTACACTGATTGAACATTTTGTCGCCTGCTCCGCTGCTGATAAGCCTCGTCTCTGATTATCTCTGTTGCGAAAGCTGCGTCATCCCTCTCGTGTGGGGCTCATTAAGGGGTTATACAGTAGATGAAATTCTTCATTATGCTGAACTCATAACCTGCTGGATCAGCAAATAAAAAAATGGTCTTCTTTCATGTACCAAGATGGGAGCTTTCTTTGCCAGAATAATAATTAAGTCTCTGGCTAGATGTCTAAATTCAGACTAAGCAGAAAATGATTGTATTGATCCTTGATAATGTAGGCTGCTCCTGAAGTGTTTGGTTTTGATAGGGACATCAAAGTGTCTCCTTTGCTCTTGTTGATAAAGTGGGAAGGGGACCTTTAGTATCAGTGTGAAGGTATCACCCATTATCAGCAGTATTGTAGTTATACTCTCTACATTAAAGCAGTTCACACATGTGCCTCTGATACTTTTGTATTGTAATCTTTTAATCCCCGTCAATTTCGTAATTCTATCAGATTAGCTCTAATAATTCATGTCTTTTATTGTTCACCTTTAACTTTCTTAAATTGTTCAATATTGCATATTTGGTGTGGAAGCTTTGAATGTATTAATAGTAGAAAGAAATTCATTTAAAATTGTCCAGGTGACGATATTTACTGACTTCACTGACCCGTTTATTTAACTGATAATTGATAACTGAACAATATTGTGTGTAAGTGAAGAAAAACATTTCATAATGTGGGTTTAAGTGCAAATTTAAATAAATAATTCCATCTCTGATAAATCATCAAGCTTTCAATGACAAAATGGGCCAATATTATATTTGCTTACACGTTTTATAAATGTGTTTGGTTTGAAAAACTGTAATTTAAATGTGCAATATTTGCTTACAGATTAAAGCAATCGTGTCCATTAAAAGCTATAACTTTTTGGTCTGACCATGTGATATTTGATGGATAGGATATAGTTTGGTGCAAATATTGACTGGATCTATGAATGGTGTTTATTTTACTCTTATAGGCAAACCAGAACACAATTCCTCTAAGGCCGTATACCTTAACACACTTGTGTTAGCAGAACTTCAGAGCAGTTCAGGGTAGCATTGTCAATATCATTGTGTTGTCTTTCAGTTACAATTGTCAAGCAACTTCACAAAATAAGTCAAATGAAAATATCATTGATAGTAATTTGATTGGTTGTTTTGTGTTTTCACCCCTGATGCAATATGGTGTATTTTTTATTTGAAAATACTGTGCAGTCCACTATAAAATTAAAACAAAAAGGCTGTAATATAGGCTCTCTGCACAAATGCACAGCAAGTCTGTAGTATAGGCTCTCTGCACAAATGCACATCAAGTCTTTATTATAGAATGTCTGCACAAATGCACATCAAGTCTGTATTATAGAAAGTCTGCACAAATGCACAGCAAGTCTGTATTATATTCTGTCTGCACAAATGCACAGAAAGACTGTATAATATAGGCTCTTTGCACAAATGCACAGCAAGTCTGTATTATAGCCTCTCTGCACAAATGCACAGCAAGTCTGTATTATAGGCTCTCTGCACAAATGCACAGCGTGCATGGTGTGCATGGTGAGCCTTTGTGAACACTTTTTGTCGCCCATGGGTCGGTCGATGTGCATCAACATTTTTTATTAAGACCCCATCTACACTTCTTGCAAAATCCATTTTTTCTGTCTATCGGTAGACCAGTTTATTTTGCAATCACTAACTTGTGAATGAATTAACCATTAGACTCGATACTTTCCATTTGCATTGGCTTTTGCCAATAGATGACCCCTATCGAAATTGAGGTCACTAGGTCAAATGTCAAGGTCACTTTCACACTGAAAGTGAAAATTGTTTCCGATCAATAACTTGTGAACAGAGGGACCTATTGGCTTGATACTTCCCATGTGCATTGGCGTTGGACAGTAGATGGCCCCTATTGAAATTGGCATCACTAGGTCAAAGTTCAAGGTCACTGTCGCACTTAAAGTGTGAAATTGTCTCTGGCCAATAACTCGTCAACTGATTCATCAATTGGCTTGATACTTCCCATGTGCATTGGACTTGGACATTAGATTACCCCTATTAAAATTAGGGTCACATGGTCAAAGGTCAAGGTCACTGTCATAATAAGTGTGAAAATCGTTTCTGATCAATAACTTGTCAACAAATTGACCGATTGGCTTGATGCTTCACATGTGAATTTGACGTGGACAGTAGATGAACCCTATTGAAATTTGTATCACTAGTTCAAAGGTCAAGGTCACTGTGACATTAAGCGTTTAATTGGTTTCCGTTCGATTTGTCATGACTTAACAGAAGTGTATAATTCTGTGTCAACTAAAAACTTATTTTAGTGGCTTAGTCACACTCACATGATCAGATTAACTCCTATGGTCAGTTTTGTTGCAAAAATCCTGTTGAGGCCCTATTTTGGGGGATGGGGGGGGAGCATCTGTCTCCGGAGCTCTTGCTTCTGCTGACTTTTGGGAAGGTCTGACCTTTGTAAGACAATCACTTTTTAGGGAATGATAAAAAACAGTATACTAATAATTCATAATTGTGTAAGTGTCATGTAATGTATTGCATTTGACTTTGGATGAATGCCTGTCATTTAATTGATTGCTCAAGAAAACTATTGCAAGGAGGACAACTTTTCAGCAATGAATTGGTCGTTATTTTGTTGGTTTCAAAGAAGAACAAGAGAATCTTTATGTAGATCTTCCAAGCTCAAAATAGATGGGAATTAGAAAAAAAGAAATTCTCTTAGAAACCAAAGAAAGTACGAAGTTTTCGTATATTATACAAATCATTGTATTGTGGTATACAACAACCATAGTACAAATTATCCCCCAGATGTGAAAATCTGCAAAGACCTACGGTGTCATATGGTTAATGAAGCCTTGTATACAAAATGAGTCGTGTTCTGAGAAAACTGGGCTTAAAGCATGTAACACGGGTCCGTATGTGCATACTGGTCAATTGTAGGTGCGCATTTGATGAATCCGTGATAACATTTTTTTTCTTCAATTTTGAAAAAAAACACTAATGAATTTAAAGAAATTAAATTAAAATAACTAATATATATTATAAAGAAATTAAGTACCGTTAGAACACATTCAGAACTTACATGAATATAATTGTGTATGTTTTATAATAGTTTGTTTTACATTTAATTAAAATTGTGCTCATTGTGGGCTCATTTTGTACACTAGCATGGCCAGTAATGTTATCAAATCTGAAACTCAGGTTCAGAAATATGAAACATAACTAATGAGGAAGTTACTGTCACATTCAAATACATTTCTATCCATTGTTCTCTATAAACCTTCCCATAACTAACAAGCTAGGACCTATCGGAATTCTGTTCCAAGCTTGTCTAGAGTGTAAATTACGGAAAAACTGTGACATTTCACTTGTTTTCTGTCACCAGAGCACCTTACTCAATCAATCCTACTGGAAGCTGGTTTTTGCTACGAGTAAGTGCAACCCTTGCGGTTTATTATGATGAAATATGCTCATGTTCTGCTTTATGTCTCTGATTGTATTTACAATCTTTGAATAAAACAATGCGTTTTCATTAAAGCAATTTATAATGCATGTAATCTCTTGGTGAGTATATTTGACTGTAACGAATCCAGTAAGGAAGTTAATCATCATATTTATGCCCCCTATCGAAGAAGAGGGGGTATATTGTTTTGCACATGTCGGTCCGTCCGTATGTCCGTTCGTCCGTATGTCCGTCCGTCCACCAGATGGTTTCCGGATGATAACTCAAGAACGCTTAGGCCTAGGATCATGAAACTTCATAGGTACATTGATCATGACTTGCAGATGACCCCTATTGATTTTGAGGTCACTAGGTCAAAGGTCAAGGTCACGGTGACCGGAAATAGTAAAATGGTTTCCGGATGATTATTCAAGAACGCTTATGCCTGGGATCATGAAACTTCATAGGTACATTGATCATGACTCGCAGATGACCCCTATTGATTTTCAGGTCACTAGGTCAAAGGTCAAGGTCACGGTGACACAAAATAGTAAAATAGTTTCCGAATGATAACTCAAGAACGCTTATGCCTAGGATCATGAAACTTCATAGGTACATTGATCATGACTCGCAGATGACCCCTATTGATTTTCAGGTCACAAGGTCAAAGGTCAAGGTCACGGTGACTCAACTTAGAAAAATGGTTTCTGGATGATAACTCAAGAACGCTTAAGCCTAGGATCATGAAACTTCATAGGTACATTGATCATGACTAGCAGATGACCTCTATTAACTTTCAGGTCACTAGGTCAAAGGTCAAGGTCACAGTGACTTGACACAGTAAAATGGTTTCCGGATCATAACTCAAGAAAGCTTAGGCCTAGGATCATGAAACTTCATAGGTACATTGATCATGACTCGCAGATGGCCCCTATTGATTTTCAGGTCAAAGGTCAAGGTCACAGTGCCAAAAAACGTATTCACACAATGGCTGCCACTACAACTGACAGCCCATACTTAAGTGTTTGACGTATACATTCTTTTAATTTGTAGACAATTACATAGTATAAACTCCTTAAATATGTGTACGTAACAGTTACATTTGCGTCACCTGTTTTTATCAAAGAAATTTAAAAATAATTAGTTTATTACGTTCTTTTTCATGGTCATAGACAGGCACCGTTTTTGGGGAAGTTATACATGGAATTTCTTAGGGTTATGAACAAAAGCTCAATAACAGATAAAGTCTATCCTCAATACTTGAATCTGATAACAAATATGGCTGGATTGTTCTGCAAGATGCATCACAATAAACCGCAATGGATATATGAACATTCCTACATGAACACGCATTATTACTGGTGGGCTAATTCAATAAGGCAGACACGATGGCAAAATACAACAGGATTTAGAGACAAATGATTCCCTTTCAGTTGGCCACTTACATCGTGTAAAGCGAGCACTGGACAGGAGAAATCTGATTTGTACAGATTGCGGGAATAGATCGCAGTCACTGACATAAACTGGGGACAAATCAGCAGGCGGTCAACTGGGTCTCCATTACAAGGCTGATTATGTAACTGTATGAACCGCTAGTGAAAACTCGTGACACATGACATTATGTGATATACTTAAGTCTAGAGCATATGAGAATTTGTTTCAAGAGCTGTATATAAAAGACACAGTTAAGTGTTATTACAGATAAGTAGGCCTCTCTAAAGGATAAACAACTAATTGCAACTAAATAATTTTGAAGAAATAATTTTTCAATGTAATTTTTGTGTAAACTAATTTGCATTCTTTAAATGCAATTAGCCTTTTACTTAAAATTGTATTTGCGAGATGGGTTTGAGTGAGTACATATTCATGTATACCATTGAATGAACATGTTGGCAGACATCAGTCTTATTTAAATTATATACCTACGCTTAAAATATCGGGAAAATAGCCCCTTGCCAAGCAAACTTGGAGCATGCAATATGTTTCTTGAAAGTAATCTTCCTAGTTTTACTTTGATGTGTACCAGCAAGGTGTTTATGATCATTCAGCATGCAACTTGGAGCATTTAACAACTGTTGCGGTCTGAATTATTCATCATAATGTTCTTCTTAGTGGGCTCAGCTCGAAAATGTAAAAGCCCTTCAAAACAATTCTGCATTTTATTCACTGCCAAATATGTTATGTCATTGTGTGCACTCCTTTCACTGTCTGATGCTTGGTATTTCTTTGTTCTTAGTAAACTTAAATTGCAGATGTACTTATTGGTTATGTGTTGATCACATTTACAGTTACCTTTTTAATCAACTTGTGATGAAATTAGTGACTGTTTTATGGGATTATGAAGTCTCGGATAGAGCTTGATATAAAGAATAAAAAATACTCGGTCACTTCCGAAAGAACTACTGCTTTTGGAAATAACCGCAATAATAGTTTGATAATTGCTAAATATTTATTAACATACGCTAACTGGACAATTATTGTACAGGTTTTATTATCCCCGCCGAAAATTTTTCGGAGGGGATATAGTAATTGGTCCTGTCTGTCTGTCCGTCCGTCTGTCCGTCCGGCTGAAACTTTGTCCGGAGCATAACTCCAAATCTATTCAATGGATTTACTTTAAACTTAGAATATAAACAGATGGCAACTAGGAGAAGTGAAGTGACCAAGAACCATAACTCTATCTACCTTAGTTTTTGAATTATCTCCCCTTTTATATGATTTTAAAGTACATTTTGTCCGGAGCATAACTCTAAATCTACTGAAGAGATTTACTTGAAACTTGAAAAATAAACAGATGGCAAGTAGGAAAAGTGCAGTGACTAAGAACCATAACTCTATCTACCTTAGTTTTTCAATTATCTCCCCATTTATATAACTTTAAAGTAAATTTTGTCCGGAGCATAACTCTAAATGTACTAAAGGGATTTACTTGAAACTTGAAATATATAAACATATGGCAACTAGGAGAAGTGCAGTGACCAAGAACCATAACTCTATCTACCTTAGTTTTTGAATTATCTCCCCTTTTATATAATTTTAAAGTAAATTTTTGTCCGGAGCATAAATCTAAATCTACTGAAGGGATTTACTTGAAACTTCAAACTTAAACAGATGGCAAGTAGGAGAAGTGCAGTGACTAAGAACCATAACTCTATCTACCTTAGTGTTTGAATTGTATCCCTTTATTTAATTTCAAAGTAAATTTGTGTCCGGAACACAATGAATTATCTCCCTTTATTTGTTTTTACAAATATTATTCTACTCTCTAAAACAAATGTTGTCATACAAGCAAACACATTTCGGCGGGGATTTGGCACTACTGTGACAAGCTCTTGTATTGTTTGTGAGGTACAAACATTCACAATTTGGACAATTTGAGAATAAATGAATGCTTCTATGATAAATCTTTCTATTTATCCCCTTATATCAATGGTATAATCCAACCCTGTCCCTATGTTGGGTTTTCATGTTGGCCTGACTTGAACACTTCTGCAGATGCACAGGGCATGCAAATAATACCTGCACTGCTATGTAGGGAACATAAATATCCACATTACTGATAGATGTATGTGAGCATTTGCTTGAAATCAATTAAAAATGTAAGATAACTTGGGCTGTCTTTGAAGTTTTTTTGTGGTTTTAATCTATTTTTAAGCAGTTTCTTTGTCTTCCATGATTTGTGTGTTCCCCTAAATGAATATTCTTTGATGTTGATATAAATATGTGCAGAATTCATGTTCACACTTTTTCATATCTATTCTGTCATCTATTGCATACCAAACCGTGCTATGTGATGTGTCTCTTGTCTAGGCAGGAGATAAAAACAAGGCTTACAGATCAGTCTGTAAAAAATACAGAAAAAAACAAAGTGAAATAATCAGGGTTTGAAAAATCTGGATACCTGTTGTAGGTGCCAAAAGACCAATTTAATGTTCAGATAAGGATTTCTGAGGATGAGTAAATGGCTTGAAAATAAGATTATTATGTAGATTTATCATGAATATAGTGCCTATTTACCAACCTTCTGTTAAAAGTACATAATGGAGGATAAGAGACTGTTCCAGGGAAGTTAAGACTATTGTAAAGGCAACAAAATTCTGAGGCAAGAGGTACAAATATGACAGAGAAAACTATGATGTTTATTGCATTGGTACGACCCCAGCGTGCTTCAATTACCTGTAATAACAGTTCTTATTTCATTCTTCTTGAACAGCAGTTTTTTTGAGAGATAATTACCTGTATTCTTCTACAGTTAATTGTAATTTGGAGAATGTGGCTTGTCGATACGTAATTGTCAGTAATTAAAAAGCCCATAGCATTTCAAGAAGGTTATAGTCAGAACATTTCTGTGACAGCGTATTTGATCAGTAAGTTACAGAACTAATTGAAAACATGCAGTTAGACTTTGAGCAGTGGTTTGGAACAAAGAAAGTATTTGTTCATTGTTACATTTCATGTAGCATAGCTGATCATTTGTATACACTTATTTCATGGATGCGCGGTGAACAGTCAAAACTGTTTTCCAAGGAATCAGGGATGACTTTGGTACTGTTGCCCGAGGCCGAGGGACAACAGTTTTGACTGTTCACCAAGCATCCATGAAATAAGTGTTTTATTACCTGATCAAATTTCCAACATAGAAATAACAGCAAACTAAATTTTTATTTACACACAACAATAATCGATAAAGTAAATAATTTTGACTGTTTAACTGTAAAATGACGTAATTTTTTCGACGAAATGACGTCATTATTCCAGCGGGCAACAGTTCAAACTGTTGACCGGTCAACAGTTCGATATTCACCGGTAACAGTTTAAAACATTGCAAATTTCTTTTACGACGAGGAAATAGCAAACAATAATTAAGTATCATTTATATAAGACATCAGGTAATAACATACCTTGTTTACTTTGGCACCTAAATCTTTCTATGGGCGTCTCAAAGGTTTGGGATGGGATTCATGAACATGAATTGTGCAAAACATTTACTTGAAAATAAGTACATGTACATAATAAATGGACAATTCATGTTATGGCTTAACTAAATACTTCGAACATTGATGTGTTTATTTTTGTTAGATTGTTTCCTGTTATAATGTTGGATGTGGATCATAATGCTAACAATAATTCATTCCATTTTAAAACTAAGAACATTTTTAAGCTCAGAGATTGCATCAAAATTAAATAATTTCATATACAATATAGATCTGTTATTCAGGGTAATTAGGTACATGTATAGGGACTGTAATTCACTTTTGTTTCGCAGTTGCAATACAAGAATAACAAAATAAACATAATCATTACATTTTGAACTATATTGTTCAGTATATGTGATAATATTAATCAAGAATCATTTCCTGTGATAGAGTACATGTACATTTTCCATCCATTACCATGTTGTTGTTGGAAGTGCCTGTGAGTGCTGACATCTCTAAGATAAGCTGTGGGGCCCCACTATGGATATCAGCGGATATCAGTTTGTGTTTGAGTACCAGCGTGTAAATATGAGTGGTGTAAATACAACAGCATTTGCATCCTTCATGCTTGCATAAAAAAACAAAGGGAAGGCAACTTTACCTTGTGAGCCACCTAGTAAATTCTGGAATGTTACAAGCTTCTGTTTTTTACCCTCTAAATTTGCATCAATTGTTGATCAGCTTTTCTTGGTGTCTGGGTCATTTGTCAGCATTATAAACCTGGGAAACCATTCTTTTTACTCTTCTAGAAATTGTTTTAACATAATTTTGACTTTCCCAGTTGTTGTTTGACATTATTTGAGCTGCCAACTTGTTTTGTAACATTCTGCCAATAAAGCAAGGGCTTATCAGACCTGCTGGAAACCAGACATGCCATTGTGAAGAAGTTTAAATTTACCGTTTCATGGGTTCCTTTGACCTGTCTGAAACTCAATCTTCAGAGATGGAGATAGTTTTGTTTGTTGATCGGCTGCCAGTATCTGCTGGTGTCAGTGACGCGTGACCAATAATGTGTTGCTTAGCTTCCGTGTTTAATAAGCCATGACGATGATGTCAAATCTGAACTATTCAATTTTAAGGACAATCTCATAAAAATACCACCACATTAAATTGTCAATAGTATCTGGTGTACCTTGGTTTCATCAATTATTTAATGATTTAAATAGTGATTCACAGGAAAAGATTACTCAAGAGCATTCTTTTAACTCTCCTTAAAGGGATCTTTTCACGCTTTGGTAAATTGACAAAATTGAAAAAAGTTGTTTCAGATTCGCGAATTTTCGTTTTAGTTATGATATTTGTGAGGAAACAGTAATACTGAACATTTACAATGCTCTAATATAGCCAGTATACGCATCTTTTGACGATTTTAAAACCTAAAAATTATAAAGCGTTGCAACGCGAAACGATTGAATAATTTGGAGAGTTCTGTTTTTGTCGTTAAATTTTGTGAAACTACGACGATTGCTTATATAAAGTATAAAATACGTCATGAATGTGTACACGGCGGAATAGCTCAGTAGGCTAAAGCGTTTTTACTTCAGGACTCTGGCAGGACTCCAGGGGTCTCTGGTTCGAAACCTGCTCCGGGCAATGTTGTTTTCCTTTTTTAAATTTTATTCTTGATTTTTTACTGGAGCTTTTACGATCCAATGTTTACATTTATCAATATAAAGCATTTAATGGAAAAGTTTAAAAATGCCAAAATCTGTGAAAAGGCCCCTTTAATTATAATAATTGCTTAAAATTGACAAGATTTTCGAAGCAAATTGTTTTTTACTTGGTAAAATGTAATGTTATGTTCTGTATGGATTTGCATTAGATGATACTTTGTAAGAAAGTGCTTGGAACTTGTTGCAAAGATGGAAATGATTATTTTGGTGGGGAGCAGACAGCACATTGTCTATCAGTGATGTTCCTAATTGTATCAATGAAGATAAATTGTGTGTCTTACTTATCAATGAGCCTGGCAGTCTGGTCTATGTGGCCAGGTAATAGAGGCTTGAAGCATAATGTGAACCATGGCTACAACTGAACTTTTGTCCTCCATTGTATTTTGGGAAATGACACCACTATTTTGTTTGTGGTTTCCTGTTTGCAATGGATATGTTGTCATTGTTTTCATCTTTAAAAATACAAATGCATAATTATTACCCATATTATTCAATTTATATAATTTGCGAATGATAAATTGAGAAAGAAATTCATTTTAAAAAGTTTGAAAATATCATTGAAAATTATGTTGCACCATTACATATATTTTATTACTTTCATTTAAATAGTTTTAAGTAATTTGTGTAGAAACTGTTTTAAATTAATAACTTTCAGTCTCTATTGTTGTATTCACGAAAGAAAATTTTGACAATTAATTGCAGTTGCTAAGATACATACAAATCATGCAGTCTTGAATTTCATATGGATCCCTCTGGTAACTTTACCAACAGTGAGCAATTTGTAGTGACTCATTCATGCATTGATGGTAATTTAGATAAAAAAAAACATATTCTTTTATCATATTTTGTTTATTCTTGACAATCATGGAAAAAGGGAGTTTTTGATGACCAATGCAGTGTTTTTAGTCCAAGTTTGGCCAGGTGGAGTATTGATATTAGCATCCCAAACTAATTTCCATACATTTAACACTTTTGCAACTTTGAAAAGCTTGATTTATATTTGAAAAAGGTGTTGAAACATTGAAACAAATAAATGTGTAAAGTAATATTTTTCTGGGTAATTATCAAACTTGTCAATACTTGAAGTGACATTGAAATGTGTATTGTTTTGAGTTTATTTTCTTTATATTTTGGAACTTTTTTCTGGCTGAAGAGAACTGGCATAAACTACATTTGGCATGGGTAACAGTTATGTTCCCATGTCTATATACACACCTGGTCAAGGTCCATTTTCCAGCTGCTTTATTTCCATACATGGAGTGTGTACCTGCCACTTTAAAGACCTTCTTGCCATGGCATTTTCAATTCAAATATTTGAAATCTGTCTGAAGCAGTACCTGTTCACTAGTTGTTTGCAGAGTACACAAAACTACATGGGCAAATTGGCTACAAAACTGTCTGTTATTTTAGCTTCCCCATTGTTCACTGCTCATAAAACATGGCATACCCAGTGCTTTTAGGTGTCTCAGGGTGAAAGGTACAACTGTTCCCAGGTGTGAAAGTAGCAATTGTTAATTCTATTCTTTGCGTCCTGCCTGTCCTCCTAAGTCTAATTCCCAGGTTGCACAGGTATGGTTACCTGGTGTTGTCTGTCCAGGGATGTCCAGGGATTTTGTGGCTGTCCAGGGAGTACATCATTAACCTATTTATGCCTAGTGGACTCTCCCATCCTTCTAAATTGGATCATTTTATTTTCAAAATTAGGGATGTCTAGTATATTTATTTCTATATTAAGAATATTTCTTACAGAAATTTCTTTAAGCAAACAGCGCAGACCCTGATGAGACGCTGCATTATGCGGCGTCTCATCTGGGTCTACGCTGTTTGCCAAGGCCTTTTTTCTAGACGCTTGGCATAAATGGGTTAAGTGGTTACACTCTTGGCTATATTTACAAAATGGAACTAATTTGTTATCCTTATTGATTAAAAAAAAGCTTGAATTCTATAAAAAAACAACAAAAAAAAACAACGTATCTTTAATATCAGTGGTATGTATGTCCATTACACACCATTAAATTCCAAAACTTATACATGTTGTTTTCATGCTGTGATAATACAAATTATACTTCAAAAATATCAGAACCAAAAATCAGCCTAGAATCAAATTTAATTCATCAATATGCATAAAAGTTCTTAGTCGAGTTTAATGGTACCTTAACTTAGTTTCAGCCAATAACTTACCATGATTTTGTTACACCAAAACTCACGCAGAATGTGTAAATTCTGCAAACATCAGTTGGAATCCTTTATGTCTGGTCAAGCGATGGGACTTCACAGAAGTGCCTGTCAGTCTTTCAGGGTGTAATACACATAGAGCAGTCAGACAGCTGACCACCCCAACTGCTGGGCACATGTTGACACATTTTTGCACTGATTTTGAAGATGCTTGTTTGGGTTTACAGGTTTATCACATGTCAGTCTCCATCTTAGATACATAAGGAGATATGCACCTGATCTTTGTTGTAACCAACTGACATTTGAGCCTGTCCAGAATTGATCAATGGGCATTCATTTGGGGGTAATGAAAAGCTTTTTTTTTGCTCACTGGTTTTCTCAAAAACATCAGTGCTTTGGAAGCATGTCTAAAATATTTTCTGAGTGACTGAGGAAGTGTTTGTCATAATTGTAGTCATTGGAAACTTGGTCACTTTAAGCCCTCCATTTCTTTTTAATATCTACATTTTCTGCACATTTTGCCTTAGAATTTTAAAATGTGTTCAAAAACTGAATACAATTTGTTAATCGTAGGCAAAGTACTGCCTTCATTGTATATTAAGTGTACATGGCGTTCAAGGGAAGAAATAAAAACTTTTAAAAACAATCATTGTGTAATATCCTATTGGCTTTTCTTTGAACTCCGTTGACTTTGAGCTGCTTTGCGGTGTGTCTTGTCTCATCTGATCTTATCAGTGCACTTCTGTCTATAACAATGAAGTATGAATTATCATTTCCCATTTTGTATGCAATGTTTTGACTAAGGGGAATTATTATTAGCAGCATGTTATTGTTCGATCACAAGATCACTGCTAATGACAGGCCAGTGTTGATGGGCCCTATATGTGTGCCTATATCTCTGCTAGTCATCAATGTGTCAGTGCTGTATGCCAATGTGCACACACCTCCCTTTGTAGCCAACAAACCCAGTGCTGATGCTTGCGTTGAAAGGTTCATGGGTTAATGATGGTGTGGTGTTTTCTCAACAGACCATTAGGTTTGATTTCGTTCCAAACCTCTCGTACCTGCCAATAAGTAATTGCCTTGGCGAAATGTTGTTCATGATTTCATGAACACTTCAAGCCAATCAGGAATTGTTCATGAACCGTTCTCAAAAAGTTCCTGATTTTGGTTCATGAACTTTTGGACATGAACTGTTCTTAAGACACAGTTTATGAATTTTTGTTGAACACTTCAAAGTTCATGAACAGTTCTTCATCTAACCATAAATACTTAGTAATGAACATTTCATGAACAATTATTTCTGATGACTTTTCTGAGACAGACTTTGAGGATCCATCATGAATAATTCATGAATTCCTTTGTGCTAGATGTTTCATAAATATTTTTGAAAGTAATATTGAAATGTCTAGCATACTAATATTGTAGATTTGTGAAACCTGTGAAGTTAGTATTAATATGCATAGTATTTTCACCACTGTAAGTAAGAGTTCTTGACCTGTTCTAGAGAATTTTAAGAACATTTGTACAAGAACTGTTCAAGAACTGCCTTCAGGAACAGTTCAATAACTTTTTAAGGACCTTTCCTGTTCTTGAATTATTCTTAAACTATTCTTGAACACTTTAAGAACTTTTTTGAACAACATGTTTCCTTCTGATGTTCTTAAACAGGTCTACACAATGTTTTTGCACATATGATGGACTTTTTAAGAATTTAATATGTTCTTAAGGTTCATGTAGAGGCTTCATTTTGAAAAAATGTGGGACCCCTAGCATTGAACTCAAATTTGACTAAAGGAAGAGTGCCACATTGAAAATGTATGCACATGTGCTTTAAAGGATGTTTTTCCTTCAAACTGCTACCAATTTTGTACATCAACGTATCATAACATCCACAAAATCAATCATGATACAAAGCGATTTTAACACTAAAATATACATTATTTTCAAAAATCTGAATCATGTTTATTCCACGTATTTCGGAGGAAAATTATATAACTAGTGAATAATATCGACATTGACGATGGCAAGTTACCCTTAAATAGTAAAAAAAGTTTAAATATCTAGAAATATCAAAACTCGAACACATGTCATTTCATCACCATGGGGGCAGCCATTTTTAAATTAATAAAATAGAAAGAAACATGCTAAAAACTCACTCATCGCCTAATTGACATTCCAAACGGTTGACGATGACAAATGCATTGGATTGTAATCTTTCCGTTGATGTTTGCAAACTGCACGATCAGACCTCATAAACACTCAAAAGAATAACTATGTAATAAGCATTTCACCAATGTTTACAATCGTTGTCGAATCACACGACATATATTATTGCGCTTAAAATAGTACGCGTACAGACTGATAGAAAGATCGATACGTAACTCTGTTCAATTCATCACGGAATACTATTCTATCGATAATATATAATAATACATCGCTTTAACAATCTAAAAGTAGAAATAATTCTTTTAAACGGAGTTTTTAATAACGAAAGTGAAAACAACGGAAGTTGGATGGATATTCTGTGAGATGCACTTCGGCTCCAGAAAAACGATACAAATAAACCAAGAAATATCTTTAAAAAAGATATACGGCGTTGATTGTGGTCGATGTTTATGAACGATCAAAAGTTATCTCTATGAGATAAAAAGTAGCGGATGCCTCTTTTCTGCGCAGTTCTTAGCTACATCATAAGCAAATCAATTACGGGGTGTTGCGCCAGATTTCGTGGCTTATTTTGCTTCATGTGATATTATTACTCAGATATCTATATTTACATAATAGAAAAACACAAGAAACATGAAAATAAACGAGTGCATATAGGTCAGCCGGCAATACTCGAATCTTATTTAATTGCATAATTATAGTATAGTGAATTATTGTGCTCATGCTTAATAAACTGGTCTAAATGGATAAATATTTCTAATTAATTTTATCAAAATTGGTCCTTATCATGGTTGAAACCATATTAAAAATCGATGATTGACATACCACAATAATATCGCCGAATATCTTTATTTAGTATCTCTCTGATCAAAACAGACTTCAAGTGCACAAAGTTTACGAGACGGCGTTTATATAAAGATTTCTGCAACTGACCGCAAACTGACCTTGATACCTTGCGGATTGGAATGCAATGCATTACAGTCACTACGTTATTGTCAGTAAGACCGGTGTAACACAATGATCGCAACCCCTTCTGCGAACTCCGGTGATGAACTGTATATAAACTCTGACTTTCACAAATGGCCGCGACTTGACCCGAAACCTCGCGGGTTGAAATGCAATGCAAGTAAGTACTAAATATGACAACATAGCCTTTAGTATAAACGCTTTTGCGCTGGTAATTCTCTGAAAATAAAAGGTGAACGCACAAACTGTATTTATGTCGAAAATTGATTGTAAAACTGTTCTATCTATTGAGCCTTTTCATTCGAGATAAAATTGTTTCATGCAGTAAAACAGTGTTACAAAGACGCGGATATGTTTCCAATGTTCTGGTGTTATACTCAAATCAGCCAATGGAATAAATGAAGTGTATTCATTTGTACCTAGCCGCGGGAAATTTTATTTGAGTATTATTGGACACTTACAAAGGTCAAGTCAGGGTGAAAAGCTGGCTTAATACAGCTTACGCCGAATAAAAAAGACGTGTGGGGGACAATTTTCAGCTGGAAAATATTTGTAATAAGGTAAGTGATGATATCTCTACGTGGTCATTTCTATTATTTAGTGCGATCTCTTACTGATTAATGTTAATAGTTGTTTTAATAGTTGCCACCCAACTGTCAAACTAAGTATGTGTTTACTCAGGTATGTGTATACACATACCCGGTTTTCTCACCACTGCACGTGGTTTCGACCGATTTGTTTTGCACGTTTTTCTACGGATCACAGCGATGGCCACGCTTTCAAAATGGGTATCGAATGGGAAGGAATCGAAATATAAAATCAATCGTTTTGCCAATTTCTTTATATTCCTTTACAATTTTATATGTCGTCTGCAATCTATTTCAATTTGAGATGGTTTAAAATTTGCAATTTGGTTGAGAGGTAAATAACAAAATTGTTAAGCCTTTGAAATAAAATTGTGACTCTTATTATCCACCATACCTGGATTTGTAAAAAGTAGTTACGTTTAAGTAATTTTCAGAACTTTGTTTAGGATATTTATCCAAAAAAGGCAGTTGAATAAAAACTCATTTGTTGTTTTATGACAATAATTTTCTGTGAAATGTTGCTAACTTGACCTTGTATATGTATATAGCTTTGTATTTATTCAACTTAAGGTAGTGCATATCCTTCCTAACTTAAGATTGAGATTTTGTAAATTAGTGTAAAAATGTATTGGTTTTAAACCAAAATATTAATAAAGCACACAAATATTGACTGTCAAAAATGTGTTTATGTTATTCCAGGGGGGGCACGCGTATACGGGAGCTTACCGCGTTTAAGTGAGAAAGTTGTTGCAAAACTTCAAAGATGGCGTCGTTTGTTGGATTTTCTTAAAGGAAGGGAGGATATTTTCACCCGGTAAGCCTCTTTGTATTTATAATTATTTTAAATGAATACGCCGTTTCGGTTCTCCGTTGTGTGTGCTTCCCTCGGTTTTTTGTTTCAAGATCGTAGACGTCGGGATAAAAAGTTATTGAAGGAAAACCGTCCACAAATCTGTTGTCTACTTACGGGACGTTCGAGAAATTGGATGTACAAATATCATTTTCTCTTATAATACACAGTATTGACACACGTGAACAGTAAACTATAAATAAAATCATGATTATTTAATTTTACCGATGCCGTTTTATCACTGATAATTAATTTATTGGCAAACATTATTGGTTTAACCCCCTTATTTGGAACTGACTTCCTTTTAAGACCATTTTGGGACCTGACTTCCAAATGACAAACAGCTCTTTCATATGTAAAAGAGCTTGACATGATATACCTGCCCATCTTAAATAAAGTGTATATGTGTACTTCAATATTATTGTTTTATAGCATGTTACGTGGTGCAATATAAGTGTTTTCTAAATCACGTTACTTACTGTATAATAATAATAATGCTGTTCGAAAAACCTGCCGACCAACTGAATCAATTCACCTATTTTTAAGAAGATGGTTCAGGGCCGGATTAAGCTGTGTTTGGGCCCAAGGCTGCACAAGTTACAGGGCCCCCTTCCTTCTGGCCCCCTTCTGTATATTGAAAATCATACTTGATACTACAACTACAAAGATCATTTGTACACAGTTGACAGTTACATTATATATATAGCAAAACAAGTTTAACAATGCATAACAATTTTATAAAATGAACTTAACATACATGCTACATTTAACAGATTCTAGCCTTTAAGTCTCTTCTACGACACTTCAGCTGGCCAAAGGCATCCATCAGCTGTGTGACGTCTAGTTCTCGGAGAACTTGACATTCAATAGACAATAGCCCCAATGCTGTCAAGCTTTCTTGACTTGTGGTGTTCCATAAATAGTTTTTCACGCGTGAAAATGATGAAAATGACATCCTACCTTCACATTTATTAACTGCAATTGTTAGGTATATTCGTACAGCGATGGCAACGTTTTGAGAACTTGTATGTAGTTTACCTCCATCTTACTTCAGCAGTTCACTCAAGTGAGGGATGGTTCAGTCTTGGTCCGCTTCTTAGATGGCTTTGAACAGAACGAATTCGTCAACAGAAGACGATTCAATGCCATCTAAATAAGATTCCACTACATGCGTTGCACATTTCCGTAGATCATCCGATGTGAGAGACTCAAACTCTGTCATGAAACCAAACAGTTTGTGAAGACCAGAATGTGCGCTCTTGAAACCGCTTCCGAAGTTTAGCAGTGAGACAATCAACTATGCTTTGGAATGTGTGAATTCGAAAATTGTCAAGTGCACTTAGCTCCGAATTCGCATCTGGTGTCGTACTCTCGTCACGAAATAGTTTCCGCCGTTTCTTCGCATCCTTACATTCGTTGATTGCAACAAACGCTTTGGCCTTCTCTTGAATGTCGCCAAACGTGTCCAGATGTTGTAATGACCATACGGGCAAGACGTATAATAAACAGAGAAACTAATGGTTCTGAATGGATATACAGCAAAGAAAGAAAATTGATAGCATAGAAAATCAAAGCGAACTAAACGGTTACAATTCGATATACATCGGGAAACTGGTAAAATCACACAGACAATATCTACTGCAATCCCGATAGAGTCGTTTAATGGCGTAATAAAGAAAGACAATACATTGTGAAACTGGCCTCAATAGGGGGCCCGTTAAAAATCGGGGGCCAAAGGCTGCAGCCTTGTTAGCCTAGCTCTTAATCCGGCCCTGGATGGGTTGTGTGGTGGCTGATGTACGAGATAATAGAACGTTTATCTTTCAGTAATATTATAATTAATTTCATGTATTTTATGACGTGTCGACCTTATTCTGCTATGAACTTTTTTAACCATTCTTTTACTGTCTTTTCAGATGATGCAGGTTAAAGGGCGAAAATAAGTGCATCTTTCGTTGCAGTATATGTAATGAGAAATTTTACATCAGGGGAGGATTGAGATATCATGCCCCATTCATGGACCACATGATTTTAAATGTAGAATATGCAAGAAAGAATCCTTCAACAGAGCCGGACTAAAACAGCAAATAAAAAACACGAACATAACAAAACATGTACAGCTGATGTTTGTAGTGTTTTTGTTTTATTTATAAAGTCTACATAGACACGTCTGACATATAATTGCTATGAGTGCTACTTACTTACACGTTTTATTCCGTATATGTCATGATGCTAGTTTCTTACTTTGTTATAAAAATAAACCATTATCTGTGTTACGTCATTTCTTCCTACGATGTCTCTGCATACATTTTCAATTGTATTCAGCACTGACATACACGATAAAAAAAAGATTTGGGTCGGATTTAATTCGTTATGCATTTGACATATTAACATTACTTTCGATTAGAAGGCAATGTTAGGAACAAACGAAATAATCTTTCTAAGTGAACCAATACTTTATTCCCTGAATACAACAGTCATAAATAATATGTATTCACATAGGTATAAAAGAGAAAAAACATACATGTATAAAAATTATATTGATCACTTCTACTGAAATCATATCGTGTATTGCATTTGCACAAATCTTTCTATCCACTACAAATTCACTTTTTGCGATTATAATATAGTGACCAACTCAGAACTGGTTTAAAAGAAGGTCGTCCAAAATGTGTCACATCAAAGTCACATACATGTATCAGTATCGTTATGGTAAAACGCGTCAAATGTCATTGTATTAAATGAACAATTCATATTTAAGTATCATAAAAAAAACATCCACCGATATGCATCTTCTAAGCAGATGTCAGGTATTCCAAATTGCTTTATGTATTCCGAATCGCAACAATGGCAGTATTTGGTTACATCAACCTTATACTAGTATCAAACCGGCTTTACCCTCTTCTGTTTTTCATTACACTTTTATTGCACGTATATGTGATTGTTTGGCAAGGTACTTCGACGTAATCTTTTTTGTTTGATTGGTGGGTTTTCATGTACCTATCGCATTATAGAGCGGTACACACTTCGTTACGCCGTCTTTTTTATTCTTGGCATCCTCAACATATATAACTGGCGTCTTGATATCTGGAAATAGTAAGCATAGTATTCCGTTGGATGCATATTCAAACAAAAGTATGTCCATATGTGTTAAAATAAACAGGTAAGAATTGCAATGTGTTTAAAATACCGTCGAATGTCTTATATTACACACACTAAATGGTAGCGTTAAGTACGCGATAAAACATATAATAATACAAATTAATAATAAAACAATTAATAGAAAAAAAACTCTTGATTTCTTCAAGTGAAAATGTTTTCCAAGACATTCGCACCAATGCGGAATTCATTCACGAAAGTTATTTCGCATAAAACCTTGTAACATAGGAAAGAGCTGTTAATCATTTGAAAGTCAGGTCCCAAAATGTGCTTGAAAGGAAGTTTAGTTTCAAAAATGGGGGTTAACCCGTTATAATTCGGCATTAAATGAATTAATAGACATAACAACGCGTCGAGATAATAAAATATTCTTGATTTATGTTATATTTTACTGTACACATGCACAAATACTGTTTATTATGAGAGAAAATGATTTTCGAACATCCAACATCTCGAAGGTCAAGAAATTAAACAACAAATTTGTCGACGGTTTTGCTTCAATAACTTTTTTATTCCGACGTCTACGGTTTTGAAACAAAAAACCGAGGGGAGCACTAACACCGTAGAGCCGAAAGGGCTTATTCATTTAAAAGAAATATAAATTAAAACTGGCTTACCAGGTGAAAATATCCGCTACTCCTTCACGAAAAACACTTTAACGACGCCATCTTTGAAGTTTTGCAACAACTTTCTCACTTAAACGCGGTAAGCTCCCGTATACGCGTGCCCCCCTGTATTCTATCCGTCTTTAGCTTTAAAATGATATATAGTTTAACCATATTGTACCACATTCAATGAAGAAAAACCAAAGCGAAGTTTTAATGAATTTTATCCCCCCCATGAACCTTAAAAGGATCTGTCATTGTTCTTGGAAGACTTAAAAGACAAGTTTAAGAACGTTTTAAGGACATCTTATTTCAAGAACAGTTTAAGATGATATCAAGAACTCAAACATGTACATTGCATTGCTGTTTTTACAAAGGAAGAATAATGTGTGCACAGGAAGTTGAAACGGATTAGGCACATGGTTTATGTTACTTTTGAAAATGTAATCTTTAATAAATTACCGGCTGAACTGATTAGCCATTGGTTCCATTTCAAGTTCTTTGGCACTGTAAGTGTAACCATTTCAGGGAAACCATTGAGGACTCTCTACCAGCCAATATTGTACAGGCACCTACCCTGGACCAGTTTAGGCTGGGGGTGACCAAACTAGACCACAGTTTCTAAGCAGATTGGCTGTTTTTAACCTTTTATCTGTATATTCCTTCTTTTAACTAACACTATCACCTTTGTTTCTATGTCTCACAAATACATTATGTATTACTTTTATCTCCTATACACTTCTTCCTTAATTTCCTAGCACTGACACGCACCTGCTTGTATACTCCTATAAATATGAGGTCGATTTACATCGACCTCATATCGTGTAACGTTATTTTGCAATAGCATCGTTCCGACATGAATTCATGTTGGAAGCTTTAACGGCATCAAATTCATATAACAGCACAGAATAATCATGCAATAAATTATTAAACATAAAATATAAACATTATTTTACTAATTGCATTAGAAAAATGTTTATACAAACTTACAAGTAATGATAGTCCAGACCTTAAAACACTACCACTGTTCAAATTCCATATTGTTGCCATATAGCACTGTGTAAATTGAAAGTTGCATAATGTTACCTCATTGGTCGGTTATAAATACATTGTTTCTCTATATATAGTATTCGATTTAGACGAAAATAATAATTTACCTGGAATGTCATATTAGTTTTCCATCTTGCCGTGTGTGTTTATGGACGTTATTAATTATGTTATACTTATTTTTGTATTTCATTAAGAATTAGAACGTGTAGCCCTTTTTGTTAACTGTTTTTAGCAAACGATTCGCGGCTAAATAAGACACGGAAAATGGTTAAAGCGACACTTTCATTTAAAGGTTTAATGTGAACAATATTAAATGAAGCCTTTTTTGGTATTAATATATTTTATTGACATGTTAAATTCGATACTTGAAAAGGTCAGCACATGAACTATTGTGTGATGAAAACAATGTGTATTTACTACAATGTGTAAATCAACAATAAGTTTGTTGCAAAGAAGATTCAAAGTGGGTGGTTAAAGTGATCAACAACTGCCGTTTTTGTTTTTTTTGGAATGCTGAAGAACAGCTGTAACAGGTTTGTATTTTCATTTCTGCATCTCTTTTTAATTAAATTAATTATGATCATTATCATATTTATGTATTGTCACTGGGAAATGTAACTGGATGAGTAAATGTCATGCAATTTTAAGGAAAAAAACACCATTTGAATTATTATGGCTGTATTTTATGGTTATTGTCATCTTAAAATTTATTTATACCTATTTCTTGTCATTAATGAACAGATTTCTTTCCCCCATATTTAATCAGAACTTTAATATTTTATATTTGAAGGTTAAACCCCAAGGTGAAATTTACATTGATCGGAAGATCCATTGGACAGAATCTGCATCATCACCTGCCAAAAAAGGGAGCAAAAAGGGGACTACCTGATGTATGGACATGTATACCAGGCCAACTTGAGGGGAACAGGAGTGGGAAACCGTGCCCTGTAGCTTGTCCTTGACCAAGAAAAGATGGATTTGTTGAGAGGTAAAACTATATAATAAAGGTTATTGCAATTCAAAGACGTCACACTTCCGACCAGTCCACACAGCCAAAGGAGACCACATATATTAGTACATTTATTAACAGTATTTTCTATCAAACAATATTTCTTTAAATTATTTATGAAAAGCGTTAAGTCACATGTGATCACGAGATTAAAATTGCAAAAATAAACAAACAAAAACAACAAGCCAACAAACTTGTTTTGATTTAAATTTATGATATTTATAGCAACTGTTGAACAAGATTACCATAACAGCAATATTTAACACTTACATTATAAAATATCTTTCAGGACCTGATGTCAAATGAGATCATGCACGAGAAGCGCCTCGCAGACCATGACAGTAGTATTCAGACCTGATCAGCTGGTGAAGTGCTCTATAAAGGGTTGTTTATGAATGCATTCTTTGTAAGGAACAGTGCATAACAACAAATATAGTGACAGGGGCTAAGCTGCTAAATATTGTCAGAATGTATGCAGTGAATTTCTTTGGAAATTCAAAACAACCTGTACGTACTGGCTCTCAGAAGGGCATGTTTTAGCGCAATAATGAACAAAAAAAGGAAGATCTTAAAAATAAGGTATAGATTTATATAAATTTCATGAATACTGTTCATTTATCATATATTAGGATCCAGAATATGATTGAATTGAATGTGCTGCTTTTGTCCATATTAAAAAGGGATTTGGAATTAATGTAATATATAAAAATCTAGTAAATGATAGGGAAAACATTTCAGCTTAATGAGGGGAAATCTTTAATATTTTTGAAGTGGAAACCACCTGTATTTGGCTGTTAATCAGTTACCGATAATCAGAGGGGAGAAAAATCACTGGTATGAGCTTGATATTTTCAATTGTTAATTCCAGATAGGCAATAGCCCGTTTGAATCCTCTCTTTTATGTAGATATGTAACATTTGTTTTTGTTTTTAAGGTTTAACATTCTAATAAAAGTGTGTATTTATCTATTGAATTGTACTTTTTGTTTTTTATGTATGTGTTTACACTAACCATTCATTTAAAGAATGAATGCTGACTTCAAAATGCTGGGATTTTTTTTAAATTTGGTTAATTTTTAAGCATATTAATTTCAAGTGATGAAAAGTACACTTGAGCGTATAATGCGCTTAAAAAATTCACTTCCAACACTTCAAAAAGTGTATCATTTGTATGACTGAAAATGCACTCAAGTGTATTTATGCGCTTAAAAATTCACTTTTAATATTGTAAGGTGTATTATTTGTATCACCGTAAATGCACTCAAGTGTATTAATGCGCTTAAAAAAATTCACTTTCAATTTTGTAAGGTGTATTATTTGTATCAGTGGAAATGCACTCAAGTGTATTAATGCGCTTACAAAAATTCACTTTGAAAACTCAATGAAGTGTATTTTTTGCATGACTGGAAATGCACTCAAGTGTATTAATGCGCTTAAATAATTTGCTTTTAATTCTGTAATGTGTATTATTTGAATGACTGGAAATGCACTCAAGTGTATTAATGCGCTTTAAAAAATTTACTTTGACCATGAAGTGTATTATTTGTATGTCTTAAAATACACTCAAGTGTATAAATGCACTTAAAAATAAACTTAAGCGCACTTATTATCATAATAAATGCACTTAAGTGTATTATTTTGTGGAAAAAAATACACTTAAATGTATAAACACACTAGTAAAAAGTGTTTTTTTTAACAGATTAAAATGCACTTGTTAAGCAAAAAATACGGTGCCAATAACATGCGCATTAAATGCGCATTTAATGTGCATTTAATGCGCATTAAATGCGCATTTAGTGCACTTTTTCGAGAAGGGATATAGTCCTATGGAAGATGTTGTTATAACTTATGCTATTATATTGAAACTTATGTTATCAGTGATTTTTTTGCTTTTATTTGTGACAGCCTGTGCAATTTGAATTGGGAAAATGAGCACGATAAACCATGAAATTGGGAAAAAAGGCACAATAAACCACGAAATTGGGAAAAATTTAGCATTATAAATGTGTAGTGTTTTTCCCAGGCCGTTTTAGAGTGGCGAATCACCATGCCCTTGTTTTGTTTCGAAGCGCTGCCCCTTTCAAAGTAAATTATCGCCGAGCTGCCCTTTTCAAAGGCAGCCACCTTGCCCTTTCATGACATAAGCACCCTCTGTTTTTCGCGCCCTTATTGATAACATATAAATAAGCATAATAGCCCTCTGTCCAAACTACCTTGCAGACTAGTGTCAGAGTATAGCCCCAAGGCCGCAAAGATTTGCTCGGTTATAAATTAGTCATGCGTGAATTACCCAGTGTCAATATTTATCGATAATTTCAGTGGCATGGTAATGTATGCATGCTAGTCCACAATAAAATCATGGACAGTTACTTCGGAGACTTCTATTGAAACCAAGATTTTCCTCGTGGAAAATGTGCTTTTCATACATAATACAATATAATTTATATGGAGCTGCACATTTTGAGTGGTGAAAGGTCAAGGTCATCCTTCAAGGTCAAAGGTCAAATATATGGGTCAAAATCGCTCATTTAATGTACACTTTTGCAATATTTCAATATTCAAGATAGCAACTTGATATTTGGCATGCTCATGGAGTTGCACATTTTGAGTGGTGAAAGGTCAAGGTCATCCTTCAAGGTCAGAGGTCAAATATATGTGGCCAAAATCGCTCATTTGATGAGTACTTTTGCAATATTGAAGATAGCAACTTGATATTTGGCATGCATGTGTATCTCATGGAGCTGCACATTTTGAGTGGTGAAAGGTCAAGGTCATCCTTCATTGTCAAAGGTCAAAAAAAACTAATCAAGGGAAGTAACAAGCTTTAAAGGGAGATTTTTATTTATCATTTGGCAGGTACAGATCATTTTTACAAGGGAAGTAATATTTTGTAGTATATCCCTATAAAAAATATTACTTCCCTAGTAAAAATTATCAAAGTTTCACACGCTTCTGAAATCCAGAGGTGCTAACAAACCTTGCAAATTAGCCCTTAGAATTATCAACTGATAAATAAGCCCAATAAATGGAAATAGGACCTTATTTATTGGCTAGAAATAGGGATCAAATTTAGCCAAGCTGGTAGAAAACATTTTTTTTATTGAATTAAGACGGGGAAAATTCATTTAAAAATAACTTTGGTAAAATGTTTTGTAGTTTTACTCAGTGACAGAAAATTATACACTTAACAAATGTATGATGTCAACATTTACAAGCAAATTTCTTTAATATGAAAACTTAATAATGACTTTTTGTGTGTTTGGCTTTTTCTTTTAATGGATTTCATGATGGATATATGCTGGTCGAGACACATTGGTGAATGAAATATCATTATGCTCAAGATGACACTGAATTAATGTCAAATATGTCAAACAATTCCCCTTACAATTCAGTGACCTCTAAAAACTGATGTGACTTTTACCATGTCACATGGATTAGATCTTTTGTATGAATGAACGTTTCAGCAGGTAGAAAATTAAAGATAATATTTGTAGGCCATGCTCTATTGATTTACTGGGTTACACTGACATTTCACACCACCACCAAACATCACTTTGTAAAGATATGGATGCAATAAAAATAATGTATAAAGCCTCCACTTAAATCACTGATCATTCTGTTCAATATGTGGCCTCCCTATTTTGAACAATGCAGGGTCTTCCCCAGGCCATTTAAGCGCCCCTTCCCGGGGCGCTTGAATTTCGAAATCAGAGTCCCCGGGGCGCTTGAAATTTTCCGATCAGTGTATTCTTCAGTAAAAGAAAGTGGAGATTGTCCAAAAAAATCAAGGTTTCCCTATCAGTGTATCAATATTCCCTGTTTTAAAAGAGCACTCGGTACCTACTTTCACAAGTAATCGCCATAAACACCACATGGGGTAATGGATAATCCACTGATAAGAGAATAGCATGACGCGCGTATCGATTATTCTAGCCACATTACACGGTCATTTAAATGCTGACAAGGATGTATCTGGTAACTTTCCAGTTGTCAAACTGTGAAGTTAATCGTCGAATCGGTTACGCGAATGCTTATGAGGGCGGGGTTAACTATCGACCATTATTTTTGATTGACGTCGGGCATGAAGAAAGAGTTTATCGCAGCTTGATTAGCAAGTAGCATTTGAGTAATATAAAACCGGTAATTAGTACAGTACAGAACATTAAAGACGGTTTCGGGCATCATCATCACACCTTTTTACTGTAAACAAGTGTTACCTATGACTCATAATTAATACGAGAAATTAATTGCAAGTGGTAAACAATTAAATATTATAGCGGTTACAATTATGTGATAACAATTTATTTAATTCCAGTACATCTACATTTCAACATGTCCATTTATAGAACTGATTCACCTCGTTTTTCTGACATTTATTCGACACGTAATGCGCTTTAACAAATTTTCGTTGAATTAATTACGCACACTTGTAAATGTTTCGTCCGATAATCGATAGTTAGAAGACTGATGATGGCAACCGGCCGTGATCCTCGTGGACAACGTGAATTTCATGCATAATTCCGTCAAAACATTTATTCGACTCGTAAAGTGTGTAAACAATTTATCGTTGAATTTATAACGCAACGGTTAATATTTGTTGGAATCTCATATGGGAATAATTAAATTTGTAATCCGAAACCCATTACCGTAAGTAGATTTTAACGCGTTTTTAATCCGAAACACACTTTCGAATGTAAATGTTACCGCAACGTTAAATATTTTTGCTTCAAATTAGCAGTGCAAATTTATTTTGTGTCGAATCTTTTTCGAAATTAAAAAGAGCGCAAAAATTATGCAGCATGTACAACGTCGCGTCTATTGCATACAAATGGCGTGTATTGAGCGTTTTAACAAGCACACAACAGGTCAGGGGATTGACGCATATTCAGAGGCAATATTTCATCAAATCTATAAATAGTCACTTAAAAAATGGCAAGGTTTGCGTTAAAGAAATAACTGAAAGCTTTTATCGTAAATATTTACCAGAAAGAGATTGATAAAAACGGAATAAACGGGATTATCGGGTAATAAATAGAAACTTGAAAAATAGTAAGTATACAGTAATAGAATCGGGTTGAAAGGGATGTATTGGGGAATCGTTCGAGTCGGGATTTTACTATCTGTGCGGAAAAGTTTTAAAACAATTAAGCAATATAAAAAAATATATTTTTAAATGACTGGGGGATTTTTTTTGAAGAGTCATAGCGCACCAAATGACGTCTTTTGACGCTGTTTTTCATTGAGTTATAACGCACCACAGAACGTGAATTTACACGTTAAATTAAAAAAAAAAATCAACGTCGGGAGGGGACCCCTCCCGAACCCATCCCCGGGGCGCCTGAACAAATTCCTGGGGAAGGCACTGGAACAATGTATATCTCCTATGTTGAGGCGAGTACGGTTTAGGTGAACTATCCCCACAATTTATTTAGTATTTTTTTACCCTTAAGAGATATTATTATATTTTCTGCCAGTCAGTATGGCCTTTTTTGTTTCAGCTTTTTTACTCTTTTAGTTTTCGTATTTAATGTCACAAAACATTCTGGAAATGTTAATAAGCAAAAAGCGGAGGCCTAGTTTATTACACTACGCGACCCCTGATTGTTGCCTTATTTGCGGAGTCAAGGCGGACAGTTTGCTTTTTGAGTGGAAAATCACCGCGATTTCATGTGATTCGTCACTCCGTTGTCACGCGAGAGCAAGATAATCTTCGCGCTGATAACCCTCAATTTTGCGGTGATTCACCGCGTTTCGCCGTGATCGCAGTGGATATTGGTGACATCGATGATTCGCCAATTCATGCATATAAACCGAATCGTATCGATACATAACGCTTTTCTAATGTTCACAATTATCAAATAATCCAACATAATTACAACATCTTTTACGAAAAAATAATCTTAAACATTTATGTCGGTAAATATGTTTGAGAATTTCATTAACACAACCCACGGAGCGTATATTGACTCATCTAGAGTCTGTGCACAGCCATATGTCTACGCCATTTTTCAGAAGTGTAAAGAGTACAGTGCATAATGTGGGACACAGCTTTCATTGGACGAGCGAATTAAAATTTAGATTGAATGCAATACGATCTTACAAAAAAACGTTTTATTGCGTCATAGGCCTTCATGTAAAAAAACGTTTTTCCTGGAAATTGTGCTATTAATGCATAATGTTATCAAAACAGTTTTTCGACAAGTAAAGCGTTGTAACAAATAAATACTCAATTCAAAACTAATATACCATAAGTATAAATGTTCCGTTAAATTCCCAAATGAGAATAATAATTTATAATCCGAAACACACTTCCGATGTTTTAATGTAAACACGACGTTTACAAATGCTTCCAATATATAGTCATCATGTATATTTCCCGACAAAAGAGCGCGAAAATTATGCGGCAATGTACAAGGTCAAGGTATGCAAGCGTGCAAGTTTTGATTTTTTATACAAACTGTGTGGCGCAGAGAACATTGAATTCTGATAATTTCGGTTAAATGTTTCTTTGGTATTTTTAAAACAATTATATCGCCAACAATTAGATATTTCTTTTAAAGTATTTCAAATCAAACACGCCGTATCCGTATCGTTACTGATAGAAGTAAAACATAATACCTTGACTTGTATAGTTTTTTTAGTTGTGAGAGACCATCTGAGTAAGCGCCGAAAAATATATGCAAACTGTTATTTTTTGTCAATGCCCTTTGATCCATTCTCGCACTTAATTGGCAGCGCCATCCTTTTTTTTCTGTGATTGTCACATGTTTTCACAGTTGTACACGTACAAAGAGTGCCAATTAGACACTAGAACAAACACTATCACCCGCTGGACAGTACACAATAAATAATCAAATGTTGAGTTTTTTTGTTTAGGGCGTGAAAACCCAGAGAAATGCATGCACATTATACATCATCAAATTTATTGAACTCTGCGACGCTAAGTGCTACATTATATACTCGTGTTTTTTTTTCAGCAAAACAAACAATGTTTAATGGCTTTAATATATAGGCAATGATGTAATAACAACATATTATATAACACAATGTCATAATAACATATACTTAAAAATAGAACAGTAATGTATTTCAGGCATATCAAGCATTGTGAATGTATGTACAACGCTCGGAAAGTAACACGAGTTATCCGCATTGGAGCCTGAAACAGAAAATAAATAAATATCGCATAATTTAGTCCAAATAATTAGACGTAATCTACCAATTACATTTAACCTTTAAATGAAAGTGTCACATAAACAATTTTCCGTGTCTTACATGTATAAAGGCGCAAATATTTTGCTAAACACTGTTAGCAAAAGGGCTACACGTTATAATTCTTAATGAAATGCAAAAATAAGTCTTAACATAATTAATAACGTCAATAAACACACATGGTAAGATCAAAGTTTAAATGGAAAACTTATATCATATTCCTCGTAAATTACCAAATTATTAGTTTCTTCTAAATCAAATGCCATGTAAAGAGAAATAAGGTATTTATAACCAACCAATGACGAAACACTATATATATATGCAACTTTCAATTTACATGTATATGGCAACAATATGGAATTTGAAGAGTGGTAGTGTATTCGGGCCTGGAATATAATTTCTTGTATTTTTAGCTCGAGGTGAGCTATTGTGATCACTCAGCGTCCGGCGTCCGTCCGTCCGTCCGTATACAAATTTGTAAACATCTTCTTCTACTAAACCATTGAGCCAATTTCAACTAAATTTCATGTGGAGCATCCCTAGGTCATGGGACAAAAGAATTGTTAAAAAAAATTTGATCACATAACCAAGATGGCCGCCATGACCATATATGGTAAAAACCTTAAAAAATCTTCTTGTCAGAAACCGCTCATCAGATTTTCAAAAAATTTCACAGGGATGACCTTTGAGGGCTCCCCTGAAAAAGTTGTTCAAAGAAATTTGATTCGTCAAAAAACATTGCCGCAGGAGCTCGTTGAACTTTGCATGTTTATTCGTTTTTGCCTATTTTGTGAAAACTTTCAAAAATCTTCCACATTTTTTGTCCGATCCTTTCCAAATTTGCACAGTGTCTTTATATCAATGAGGACACACACCCTACAAACAATGAGCATTATTGGTCCATGAAGTACAGAATTACCTCCCCTTGAATTGAGACAATGGTGTTTATGCAATAAAGTCCAAATTTTTCATCCAATTCTTTCCAAACTTGTAAGGATTTAGCATGGTTCAAACAAGGGAAACAACTACGGTTTATGCATGTTCTTTTGATTACAGATTTGCCTCCCTTTAATTCATTCAAAATCTCATTTTACAGCAGAGATTCCAAATCTGACCTGTAAATGAGCCCCATATTTACTGCTGGTGCTATGTTACCTTTTCCCATTTGATCATTCTTAAGTATTGGTCTTGTAATGCTGCTACTGCTACTGCTACTGCTACTACTACTACTACTACTACTACTACTACTACTACTACTACTACTACTACTACTACTTCTACTACTACTTACTACTACTACGACTACTAGACTACTACTACTAGCTACTACAACTAACTACTACGACTACTACTACTAGGTACTACTACTACCTAGTTACTACTACCAGCCACCACCAGCCACCACCCACGTCTACGATTACTACTGCTACTACTACGGCCACTACTACTACTAATTTACCACTACTACTACGACTACTACTACCTAACTACTACTACCACGAACTACTACGACTACTACTACGACTACTTACTACTTCTAACTACTACTTATACACTAACTAACTACTACTACTTCTAACTACTTACTACTACTACGACTACTAACTACTACTACACTACTACTTACTACAACTACTATTACTACTACTACTACTACTACTACTACTACTACTACTACTACTACTACTACTACTACTACTACTACTACTACTACACCACCACCACCACCACCACCACCATTCACAGTGACAAAAAACGTATTAACACAATGGCTGCTACTACAACTTATAGCCCATATAGGGGGGCATGCATGTTTTACAAACAGCCCTTGTTTCTATGGGATTTTAACCACAACTGTTCATGTTTATCTCCGACACATATTTTTAGGTCACCTGTCATGAAGTGACACAGTGAGCTTATGTGATCGTGTGATGTCCGGCGTCCGTTGTGCGTGCCTGCGTGTATCCGTGCGTCCGCCCGTCAACAATTTGTTTGTGTAGACAGTAGAGGTCACAGTTTGCATCCAATCTTGATTTGGTCAAAATGTTTATCTTGATGAAATCCGGTTTGGGATTGTATTTGGGTCATCTGGGGTCAAAAACAAGGTCACTAGGTCAAATAATAGAACAACCTTCTGTAGACAATAGAGGTCACAGTTTTGATCCAATCTTTATGAAATTTAGTCAGAATGTTTATCTTGATGAAATCTGGGTTGGGCTTTTATTTGGGTCATCTGGGGTCAAAAACTAGGTCACTAGGTCAAATAATAGAAAAACCTTGTGTAGACATTAGAGATCACAGTTTTCATCCAACCTTTATGAAATTTGGTCAGAATTCTTGATGAAATCTGGGTGGGATTGTATTTGGGTCATCTGGGGTAAAAATCTAGGTCAAATAAATAGAAAAACCTTGTGTTGACAATAGAGGTCACAGTTTTCATCCAATATTTATGAACTGTGGTCAGAATGTTTATCTTGATGAAATCTGAATTGGGATTGTATTTGGGTCATGTAGAGTCAGGAACTAGGTCACTAGGTCAAATCATAGAAAAACATTGTGTAGACAATAGAGGTCATAGTTTTCATCTGATCTTAATGAGTCAGGTGAGCGATTCAGGGCCATCATGGCCCTCTTGTTTAATAAACATTCTTCTAATGCAATTAATTAAATAATGTTTACATGTTATGTTCAATATTTATTGCATGATCATTCTGCGCTGTTATATTAATTTGCAGCCATTAAAGCTTCCGACATTGCTTCATCAAGTTCATGTCGGAACGGGAGTATTTTAGCTAATACGCCAATTGTATACAACAACAACAAAAGCTTAATTATTGCAATTTATAATGTAAGTGTATACATATATGTTACATGTACATGTTAGTGTAACCCTCAAAGTAAATCGCTTAAAAGTGTAACCAGCAAAATCTCACCGGTCACCATGTCCTTGTGGATGTTTATCAAGCAGTTCTTAATGCAGAAATTAAATGTCATAAATTGATGGACTTTTAAATTATATAACATTGCACAAACATGTAAATTATCTGAAGACCACTTGCCACATGTTACACCAGATTCCCAACTTTAAAGTTCGATTTCACATATAGAGATTAAAGGTCAAACTTGGGCCATAAAACAGCATCACAATTCCAGTCTTGGCCATGATTGAGCAATATATTGATGGATATTAAAATAACATGGTACAAAGTTTCATTAGGTTTGTAATATTCCTTTTCTTGCCTTAAAGCTCAAGGTCATACTTAAAGGTCAAAGGTCAAAATTGGCTTTAAATTAGCTTGTGCATACTGTAAAAATATTTTATTTTGTAATTTTAATATAACACACACCAAATGACCACCTTGAAGAGACAGCGTATAGATTTTCTTTTTTCGCTCTTTGTGACCAGTCTTTGTCTGTCGTATGTCCGTCCGTTCGTTAACATTTTCTCGTAAACACTCTAGAGGCCACATTTCTTGTCCCATCTTCATGAAACTTGGTCAGAAGCTTTGTCCCAATGAAATCTCGGCCGAGTTCGAAACTGGGTTATGCCTGGTCAAAAACTAGGTCACTAGGTCAAAAAAAAGAAAAACCTTGTAAACACTGTAGAAGTCACATTTCATGCCTAATCTTCATGTAACTTTGTCAAAATGTTTGTCTTAATGATATCTTGGTTGAGTTAAAAAGTGGTTCCGATCGGTTGAAAAACATGGCCGCGGGGCAGTTTTCCTTATTTGGCTATAGAGAAACCTTGTAAAAACTCTAGAAGTCACAATATTTGCCCAATAATCATGAAAGTTGGTCAAAACATTGGTTCAATTGATGTCTCGGACGAGTTAGAAAATGATCGAGATCGGTGAAAAAACATGGCCGCCAGTGGGCGGGGCATTTTTCTCTATATGTATAAGTGGCAGTTTTCCCTATTTGGCTATAGAGAAACCTTGTAAACACTCTAAAAGTCACAATTTTGGGCCAATAATCATGAAAGTTGGTCAAAGCATTGGTTTTATTGATATCTCGGTCGAGTTTGAAAATGGTCGGGATTGGTGAAAAAACATGGCCGCCAGCAGGGCTTAACACTAAGGCACGTCCGAACAACATTCACTGCCTGTACCTAGGTCCGGGCTAGCCAATGTCCCAGTAACATGCCCGACCGGTCGTGTGTATTTTGGGCGGGATTATGTGTTGTATATCAATAAACTGCGTTTTAAATAAGCTTTTGAAAGATGCAGTATGATCAGATGACAATTAAATCCCAGAGTGAAGTCGGAGACTACAAACAGATCGTTATTCGAAATAGATTTGGAACCCCCTGATTGCAATCAAAAAGAGGCTGACAATTCAGAAAATCCCGGGCAGTTTTCCTGGTCAAACACGTCAGTGCCTATTTTTAAAAGGAATTCCGCTAGATACGGTTTTGATTGGTTTCCTCGAAGTGAAGTGTTTTCTCGATAAAAATACGTTTTAAACTAAAAGCCGGGATCGCCCAGGATTGTCCGGGATTGATGAAGGTATAAAACTCGACATTAACACAAAGTTAATAAAAAATTATTATTTATTTATCAATTTTAAATAATGTTAATTTGTTTGATCGATTAGAAGTGTTTTGACAATCTTTTTCAAGCAAATCAATTAGCAAAACAAATATTAATGGTCGATCCAGGCTTTTAGTAGAGAGTTAACCTTGTACAATTGTTACGACTACCGTAACAGGTTATTTGTTATTTTGCGACACCTAAGATTCACTTATCGTTTGTTGTCAGACGGCAACCGCGGTAATCTATGTAAAAAGGTTTTAACGTTCATGTCGTTGTTTAAGTAAGCTTTACGGGTGGGGATGGGGGCTCCTCAAGGATAAGAAAAGAAAACGGAAGGAGGAAAGTAAGAGAAAGTATGAGGGAAAAAAAACAAGGAAATTTCTCCCGAAATGGCGTGAAGATTACAAATAGATGTAGATGAATATTGAATTCATTAGCATTAGTAAGGCAAGCTAATAAGAATGATTTAATCATAATTGCGCATCTCCACGCACAAGAAAATACAAGTTAAATGATAAATATAATGGTTTTGATAATACTTTGGTCGGGGCACATGAAAGATTGGTCAGGGCTAGTAGGTTCTGCATTTACTAGCCCGAATGGGCTAGTTGAAAAAAAAGTTAGTGTTAAGCCCTGGCCAGTGGCGGGGCATTTTTCTGTATATGTATATAGTGAAAACATGTCAACACAGTAGAAGTCACATTTTTGGCCCAATTTTCATGAAATTTGCTCAGAACATTTGTTTCCTTGATACGAGAGTTGAGTTCAAAAATGGCTCCGTTCAGTTGAATAACATGGCTGCTGGGAGTGGGGCAGTTTTCTCATTATGCCCCCCGCCCCCCCTTTCGAAGAAGAGGGGGTATATTGTTTTGCTCATGTCGGTCCGTCCATCCACCAGATGGTTTCCGGCTGATAACTCAAGAGCCCTTATGCCAAGGAGCATGAAACTTCATAGATACATTGATCATGACTCGCAGATAACCCCTAATGATTTTCAGGTCACTAGGTCAAAGGTCAAGGTCACGATGACCCAAAATAGTAAAATGGTTTCCGGATGATAGCTCAAGAACACTTAGGCCTAGGATCATGAAACTCCATAGGTACATTGATCATGACTCGTAGATGACCCCTATTGATTTTCAGGTCACTAGGTCAAAGGTCAAGGTCACGGTTACCCGAAATAGTAAAATGGTTTCCAGATGATAACTCAAGAACGTTATGCCTAGGATCATGAAACTTCATAGGTACATTGATCATGACTCAAAGATGACCCCTATTGATTTTCAGGTCATTAGGTCAAAGGTCAAGGTCACGGTGACCTGAAATAGTAAAATGGTTTCTGGATGATTACTCAAGAATGCTTATGCCTAGGTTCATGAAATTTCATAGGTAAATTGATCATGACTCTCAGATAACCCCTATTGATTATCAGGTCACTAGGTCAAAGGTCAAGGTCACAGTGCCAAAAAACGTATTCACACAATGGCTGTCAAGGTCACAGTGACTCAACTTAAAAAAATGGTTTCCGGATTATAACTCAAGAATGCTAAATAAGCCTAGGATCATGAAACTTCAAAGGTACATTGATCATGACTCGCAGATGAAATAATGTTTGTCTGGACAATATCTAGGTCAAGTTTGACATTTGGTAAAGATTAAATGAACCGACTCCTCTCAGGTGAGCGAACTAGGGCCATCTTGGCCCTTTTGTCTTTAATAAACATCCCTTAGCTTAGCTTGAATTTCCTTCAAAAACTTGACTTTTAAACGATTAAGCGCCAGGTCATCTAAAACTTATTTTAATTATATTGCAAACAAATTAATGGACACCATTAGGTGACTCTTGTTATCATCCTTTGTTTCTACAAGATTTATTTATATTTTTTCCAATAAAGCTTCTATTGAAGCATAACTGTTAATTTTTTGGTATCCTTTTGTTTGTTAACTTTAAAAGCAGAATGTGGAGACATCCGTGCCCTATGTCTTCTCAAGTAAGAGGTTTGAGCATCAATTCTTTAGTAAATATTGTTTGGTTACTAAAATCTAAAACCTCTTATATTCAAAGTTTCTATCATTATTTTCTACATGTAAATTGAAAGTGTTTAGGGTTGCAGTTTAATAGTATGAGGTTTACTTACTTCATAAATCTCTTGGCTTGATGGTTATAAAATGCAAATTCATCTGTCATACATCTTATCAAGTTTATTTATAAAGGCTGTTTATGAATTTAGATTGAACCGAAATTCTACTGACCTATATCTCAACTAGATATTGCTTCACCATGAAAATTTTTTACTCTGGCTTGCCATCATTACTTGTCATGCGTTCGCTTTTATAACTTTCATAGATGTTCTAACAATATAATTTTTAATTTGCGTTGAGAATATTTTTGCATTCGTTTTTTCTGTGAAGCATCACATTTTTAATTAGTTAAGATGATGAAGTGTCAATGCGTGTTAGTTACATGTGAGAGCGGGTGATAATTTTATAACGAGACACATTTTTACGGATTTCAAAAGTATATTGTGGACCATAAGGGTTTTATATTTCAAGATATATGTAACACGAGATAACTCTTTATGGTTTTCGGTCATTTGAGTCACTTTATACTAACCACAGCTTGAGGCTGTGGGGTGAAATTAAAGACATATGACAACTGTCTTTGCTGTCCAAATTCCCCATCTTGCATTTTTCTAAATAATAAATGGACCTGTCAGTGGTTTCTAATGTATGTGTGGAAGTTGTTCTTTAAAATGTTATATCTTATAGTTTATATGCTTGTAAAACCAGGTGTAAAAATGTGAGATTTCTGATTGACCTTCGAAAAAATTAATGCCTTTGATTTTAGCCTATTTTGTTTCAGAAAAAAATTCCTGTTGCAATCCTTGATTTTCAAACTATTGAATATCTTACACCTGAACCTTCCCTCTTTGAACTTCAAAAATGTTAGACAACTCCTTGCAATTTCATTTATGTTTAAACAAAATATAATTTTTAATAGTTTCTCAAGAATGGGACTTTATCACTTCTGAAACAAAAAACACTAAAGATTAACAAAAGGTTTATCTAACTTAAGAAATCATGGCTTTCTATGTAAGAAAAACAAATAACATATGCATTGTGTTATTTGTTAAGAAAGTATCAGCAGTTATCCTGAAAGTCATTATAAATATCATATTGTAATTAAAATATTCCATCATTTGAGTGACTTCCTCTCAGAAACTGACAAACAAAGTGCATTTCCTTGTAATCATCAATTTAATAAGAATTCAAAACTCTGCATCATTAGCAGCTGGGCACCTCATTTAATTATGCCCAGCTATCACCAAATAGCCTGTTAGCGATCATGGCTCAGATTATGAGATTATGTTTGATACAGTTATAGCAGTTTTATGGCCTGCTAAAGGTGGAAAGCTGCACTGAAATAATGTGGTATTAATAGGAGACATCCAGACCTATGAAAGACAGTTTGCAGCTAAGAGATAAGTCTAGAAAGTTTCAGAGAAATTTGCCATATGGTAGTCGGGAACTTGCCAAGCAACATACCAGAAACACCCCTGAGTTCCTCATTTGAGCTGTCAAATGAGTTAATTGTTGCATATTCAAAAACAACAATGACTGAAACAATAGGTTTGTGCAGGTTTCAGACTGTTGTCAATCAATTTTGATTTAAATTGAAAGTCCAAATTTAAATCCATGTGCATCTAGCAAAACAGTAAGCATTGAACTAGATTCAAATAACAAGATAAAAATACGCTTTTCTTTTGATGATTAGCCAGAAATTTTAACAACGATCTGCTGAAGATGAAAGTGGAACCATATTCCAACTTACATAACAGAAAGCAGAAGAACAAAAGGTGCACACATTCAATGTTTTCACCAGATCTTGAACTCAATGTTTGTTTAATTGGCACACATAACTAGATTTTGGATATGTAAGAACATTAGCTTCTTTTTTTAAACTGCAGAAGATCTTAATATGTTGACCTATCAAAGTAAATAAAAGCCCATTTGTGGCATATTGAAAACTTTATAATGTTTAAACTGGCCTCTTATTTATTGGCATATTGCATTAAAGCAAAGGTAATTTCAGCCTTATCATTGATTTATTTAAACCGAAGATAGTAAGTAAACAAACTTAAAATGTGAAAGGTTAACTTTCATTCTAGTTAATAACTGCATGAATGAAATGTGAGCACACTTTTCAGCATATCAGCATTTTAAAGCAAAACTGTTTTAGTGTATGCACAAAATGTATTGCAAATTGCCTGTTAAACAGCCAACCAACTGTTTCAATTGTGTTTCAATTGCAAATATTACAGTCAGCACTGCAATTACTTCTTTCAGCAACAGGTAATTTATTGATACTGTACAACACAGAACACAATATAACCTAATAAAAAGTAGCATAAGTTACAGATCAAAATAAGAAATTGTAATTTATTTTTTTTGGCCAATTTTGTTACAATTGTGATTAGACACCTGATCAGAGTTTTTTTTATAATTTTTATGACACTAATTATACTAGAGGAGACACCAGATGTTCAATGTCCCTTCATTTCGGTTTGTATATTATGTGAACTTGATGTTTTAACCCATTTATGCCTATAGCGTCTAGAAAAAAGGCCTTGGCAAACAGCATAAACCATGATGCGGCGTCTCATCAGGGTCTGCGCTGTTTGCTTAAATGAATTTCTGTAAGAAAAATTCTAAATATAGAAATAAATATACTAGACATCCCTAATTTTGGAAATAAATTGATCAAATTTAAAAGAAAGGGAGAGTCCTGGCATAAATGGGTTAAAGTGTTGAATCATATACTGCATTTGGGCAGATCAACTTACATTTAAAATTATATCTTTTATTCTTTTATGTGAAAACAAGTGCATATAATGTATCCATATGACTTCATCATTATATTGCCGCCTATAAGCTTGGGGGAGGGGGGGGGGGAAAGGTCTGCCTATGTCGTATTTAAGATTAAAGTCTGTAGTAATCCTTCTTATTTTATTGATAGTCCAACGCTGCCATCTCATCTTACAGCTTCCTTTAGACATGATTGAAGGATAAAAAAATTGAACAAATGATAACCTTTACGAGACAGTGTGTCACTCGGGATAATTCATTGCAAATCCACATGGCTTCCTTCTAGGTATTCATAATTGAATGTCAAGATTAAAATACAGCATTTACATTCAATGTCAAAGCAGTTTGTACGTTTATAAATCTGCTTAAATTTGTGATAGCTCTAGTTGTCTAATTAAATATGTTTGTAATAATTTAAGCCATGCATTATTATCTTAATATTTTGATGTAGGAATGTTCACTGATACTTTCAGTTTAATAATTCTTTAATAGTTTTGAAATGGGATTATCACTTGATTTTATGTAATTATTACACAATTCAATTCCATGTCCAGAATATATTGCATAAACATTAAACAATGTCAAAGTACAATAAATAATATTGACATGGCGAAGTACATAGTCAACAGAGCCTACAACAAGAAGGTATCATAGAAGAAAAAATTACCATAATTGTGAAAATTTTATATATTTATACAAAGAAAATTATCTTTATTTCAAGGACTGGATATCAATGAAGGAGAAACATTAACTCTCACATGCCCGAGACCATCCCAGACCCTGCCTGTAGTATGGTTGGGTCCCCCGAACTTCAGCCGCTACTCACGAGGGCTACAAATCGACATAGACCTGCCGGCCGAGCTGCGCGACCGTCTCTTGGTTACCGGTGACCATGGTAACGGCTACTACAACCTCCAGGTTGGCAACATCCGTAAAGCAGACAGTGGGGACTACATGTGTAAAATTGGTTCCAGAGAGATTCGATCAGTAAACGTTCAAGTAAAAACACAAGGTAAGCTGTGATTTTTATTTTAATGTTCTTTAAAATTACTTTTTAAGCAGATTCCGTTGTATTTTAAGGTGAGGCAGTTTATGATGATGCTATCATTGAGTGCAATCTGCTTAGTCTGGAACCTGTGGAATCTCTTCAAGTCATAATCAATAGAGGCATATTCCAATCTATTTATGATGGAAGACACTTGTTATTGCAATCAAAACTGCTGCGCTCCTCAAGAGCAAAGCATGCTGCTGGTTGGAAATTGGTCAGAGTAGCTCTGTAACCTATTAACGATTAAATTTAGGTTCCTGCTTCATTTTAGCTTGATACATGCAGCTATTTGATCTGAGTATTTGGTAAGACTGGTTAATTTGACCGATAAATTTGGTGGTTGCTCTGCATTACTGAATGGTCATACATTATTTCCTTGTAATCTAAACTTCAATCGAATGATTTGCGCGATATTTATATATAAAGTTATAGTTTGTGTTTATGATACATGTACTTGTTTTATGTTCTAATTTATGTTAATATAAATAATATTGCACCAGTATTTGTTCAGACATTAGGTGCATACAAAAAAAATAATGTTTAAATACTCTTTCATATACATGTAACTCATGAACGAAATCATCCTGTTGTCTAAAATGTAACTTTTCATTGTTTTGTTTGTGTTTGTTTAGTACATCTGGTACTATATTAATGACGTTATCCTTCTCTTACTTGAACTAAAGGATATGGTATGAATGTAGGGCTAATACTACATGTATTATTCAGTAGTATGCTTCCGAGCTTTTATATGTATATGAAGGCCAAATCATACACTGCACCTCCCATACAAATTTAATGTACGTTTCATGTGGGTGTATATGAATGAAATTGTTCAGATTTATATATTTCTTAGTACAATATCATCCAACATGTGATTCCAAACAAATATGGATGTTCACATACATTGTATTATGAAGGTTTAAAAATATTTTAAAGATTAGTATTGAGCAGACCTCGTACCATTGACCCATGTTTAGTATTCGCCAATAAATGCAATGAACATACATGTAAATTCAGTGAAGTATTAAACTTCCATGGTATTTGTTTAATAGGATAACTATTGAATGATGTGTATTATTATTATATGTTCAACATAACTTAATCTCTGAATGACTAAATATGGAGTTGCAGTGTGAAGTTTAGTTTACATTATCAAAGTAGTTTTGTAGTAATGCATATGAAACATTTTTTTGCCAACATTTTAGATGAATTAGTGGTATTTCTTGGTAAGCTTGAGCAAGTTCTGTAAATAAAACAATGTTATCATTAATTGTTAATTGTTAACAGCTATTAACTTATTGTTGATTTGCTTCAATTTTAATATTATTAGTTATATATTTCTTGCAAATTTTGATGCTTACCTGCATGCTCTTATTTAACCTTTTATAACAATTGTCGGGAAAAACAAGTACATTTTTTGCAGCATATTATCACGGTGCCTATACCACGTGACTTTTTAAGATCTAAGTTGGGAGAATAAAGTGCAACTGCGCATTTGCAATATGAAGTCCCCACACTGATTCGACATTTTTCTAAGCGCTCAAATGTGTGGTTGCACATAACTGAAAAAATACTTATTTGTTTAAAACGATCATGATACCTAAAGACAACTCTTTTGAATGAGTGGGCTCTCCACTTTATCCCATTAAAAATGGTGAAATATTTAAAAAGAGATCCTTAAAAATGTTAAATGGGTCGCGCTTTATTCTCCCAACACAGATATGGAAAAGTCACGTGGTAATTAGGCAACGTGTAATGCATAATGCTGCAGTTAATAAAGTACATGGCTTTTTAAAGTTATAAATGCAAAAAAACGAACTGGTCCTTTAAATTACAATTGCCAATTTCTATATTTCCTAGCCACCAATTTCTATATTCTTAATCATAGTGTCCAATGATAAATTGCTGAAATAATGAGTGTCCTGTGTCAAGTGGAAATGAGAAATTCCCCATCACACCCCCATCTGATTGAAAGCATATGGTGGTCCCATTAATTAACATCTTGATTCACCTATGGGGACACTGAGGTCACCATAGATACCAAGGAAGGTGATGGAGGGTATCTATTCAGGGACATGTGATACTGAGGAATGCAGATTAACTTCTGCTTTTGGTTTATATTATAAATAATGAACAGGTAATAATATCTCTTAATGAAAATGGAGATGTGTATCATGTTTGGGAGTTCATTTTAGGTGAAACTCTACTATGTGTTTGGCTGTTCCAGTATAATCATCACTGAAAAAATGTAATGAAATTCAATGGCTTTCTTCATGTTCATCCAATTCTTGTATATGTTATCTTAATTTTCTGATGTCCTTGCAGCATAATGTTTCTTCTTTATCAAGGGGATTGGTTGGTTAAGTATGAATGTGTAGAACCTTTGTGTTTTTTCCTCAAAGAAATCATCTAGGAACGACCAGAAGACTTGTTCCACAACATTTTGTATTTACATGTAAATACAGTTTAACAACTGAATTGTAATGATTTTTATTAATACATTTAAGTTATCCACAGTTTGCACCTTGTTAATGCACATTTTTATATCTCTTAAAAATATGTTTGCTAAAGTATTCAATATTACTCATATACACATTTATCTATATATAAATATAGAAAAGTGGAGATGAAGATAAAAGCATTTACATTATAGAAACAACAGCTTAAAAACTTCCATTACATGCTTGTTTGTAAATGTTGCCTGTTTCAGTCCTGTTCCTCATGTAGTATTGTTAAAAAAAGTTATAGAATATTTGCATGTTGCTTTAATTGTTGGTGAGGTTTATTTAAAAGTTGTAAATGTTTTCATATAGCCATGTAGTCATGCATTCAGGAAACAAAGTAAAATTATGATGATTGTGTCAAAGGGCATGAAATTTAACATTTTCTTGGCTGCTATGAAGTCCTCTAAGCATTCTATAGCTTGCACAATTTCTACATTATATTCAGCTGTAACTTTTTTTTACAATCAAAACATGGGTAATCTGTCACGGAAATAATTAAACATCCCAAATAGGTGTGGACAACACTTGAGTATTAAATCAGTGCAAAAGTAAAGGGTGCAATATATGGCTGTATGAATACAAACACTTTACATGGCTGTAATATTATTGATGTGCAGCGTTTTTCCTCACAACTTTGGGAATGGTACCGGTACCTGCCAAATTGGGGAAATTAGTGGTGTTTTCATCCAAATTGGGAAATTTATTGATTATGCTGAAAACTTTACAAAACATGTTGAAATAATAAGTTGCATATCAACATCAAAGTGGTGAATGATTGCCTGCGAAATCATGTTTCTATCACCTCTAAACAACAAGTTTATTAAATCAAACGCTCTTTTAACTGAAGCGGTGCTCTTTCAACTGTCTAAATCGGGACTCATGTTCCAAAGGATAACCTGCCTCTGCACGAACTAGGTTTGCGTCAGTAGCCTCGACAGTTGGTGAAACTTTGCTATAATTATATAACATCTGACAACTATGCTCTGGATTAAAAATTTGATGCATAATCCCCATTTTTTAAAGTCAGAATTGTAGAAGGAAAAACTAACTAGCGTAGAGACAGTGTTGAAATCTTTTCATTTAGGTTAAAACTTTCGTTGTTCATTTTAACTAAATTGTGTTGCGAATGATTTTGAAAGACATTTCCTCAAAATTAATTTCAAATCAAACATGCTGAATCTTAATCGCTATGGTCTTTTAAATGATTCATTACTGAAGTAGTAATTACTCTGTAGACAGTACTGAGTAAACAGAAAATCTGGACAAAACTGGATTAAGTGTTCAGCGATTTTATCTGATTTTGGGGAAAGGGCCTGGCCTTTTTTGAGAGGAAAAAAATCGCGCAAAACGCTGGATTTTGGGGAAAATAAGGAAAGTCTTTAATAATCAATTTAAGGCCAAAACCATTTGTGGCATATTGAAAACTTTATAATGTTTAAACTGGCCTCTTATTTATTGGCATATTGCATTAAAGCAAAGGTAATTTCAGCCTTATCATTGATTTATTTAAACCGAAGATAGTAAGTAAACAAACTTAAAATGTGAAAGGTTAACTTTCATTCTAGTTAATAACTGCATGAATGAAATGTGAGCACACTTTTCAGCATATCAGCATTTTAAAGCAAAACTGTTTTAGTGTATGCACAAAATGTATTGCAAATTGCCTGTTAAACAGCCAACCAACTGTTTCAATTGTGTTTCAATTGCAAATATTACAGTCAGCACAACAATTACTTCTTTCAGCAACAGGTAATTTATTGATACTGTACAACACAGAACACAATATAACCTAATAAAAAGTAGCATAAGTTACAGATCAAAATAAGAAATTGTAATTTATTTTTTTTGGCCAATTTTGTTACAATTGTGATTAGACACCTGATCAGAGTTTTTTTAATAATTTTTATGACACTAATTATACTAGAGGAGACACCAGATGTTCAATGTCCCTTCATTTCGGTTTGTATATTATGTGAACTTGATGTTTTAACCCATTTATGCCTATAGCGTCTAGAAAAAAAGGCCTTGGCAAACAGCATAAACCATGATGCGGCGTCTCATCAGGGTCTGCGCTGTTTGCTTAAATGAATTTCTGTAAGAAAAATTCTAAATATAGAAATAAATATACTAGACATCCCTAATTTTGGAAATAAATTGATCAAATTTAAAAGAAAGGGAGAGTCCTGGCATAAATGGGTTAAAGTGTTGAATCATATACTGCATTTGGGCAGATCAACTTACATTTAAAATTATATCTTTTATTCTTTTATGTGAAAACAAGTGCATATAATGTATCCATATGACTTCATCATTATATTGCCGCCTATAAGCTTGGGGGGGGGGGGAAAGGTCTGCCTATGTCGTATTTAAGATTAAAGTCTGTAGTAATCCTTCTTATTTTATTGATAGTCCAACGCTGCCATCTCATCTTACAGCTTCCTTTAGACATGATTGAAGGATAAAAAAAATTGAACAAATTATAACCTTTATGAGACAGTGTGTCACTCGGGATAATTCATTGCAAATCCACATGGCTTCCTTCTAGGTATTCATAATTGAATGTCAAGATTAAAATACAGCATTTACATTCTATGTCAAAGCAGTTTGTACGTTTATAAATCTGCTTAAATTTGTGATAGCTCTAGTTGTCTAATTAAATATGTTTGTAATAATTTAAGCCATGCATTATTATCTTAATATTTTGATGTAGGAATGTTCACTGATACTTTCAGTTTAATAATTCTTTAATAGTTTTGAAATGGGATTATCACTTGATTTAATGTAATTATTACACAATTCAATTCCATGTCCAGAATATATTGCATAAACATTAAACAATGTCAAAGTACAATAAATAATATTGACATGGCGAAGTACATAGTCAACAGAGCCTAACAAGAAGGTATCATAGAAGAAAAAATTACCATAATTGTGAAAATTTTATATATTTATACAAAGAAAATTATCTTTATTTCAAGGACTGGATATCAATGAAGGAGAAACATTAACTCTCACATGCCCGAGACCATCCCAGACCCTGCCTGTAGTATGGTTGGGTCCCCCGAACTTCAGCCGCTACTCACGAGGGCTACTAATCGACATAGACCTGCCGGCCGAGCTGCGCGACCGTCTCTTGGTTACCGGTGACCATGGTAACGGCTACTACAACCTCCAGGTTGGCAACATCCGTAAAGCAGACAGTGGGGACTACATGTGTAAAATTGGTTCCAGAGAGATTCGATCAGTAAACGTTCAAGTAAAAACACAAGGTAAGCTGTGATTTTTATTTTAATGTTCTTTAAAATTACTTTTTAAGCAGGTTCCGTTGTATTTTAAGGTGAGGCAGTTTATGATGATGCTATCATTGAGTGCAATCTGCTTAGTCTGGAACCTGTGGAATCTCTTCAAGTCATAATCAATAGAGGCATATTCCAATCTATTTATGATGGAAGACACTTGTTATTGCAATCAAAACTGCTGCGCTCCTCAAGAGCAAAGAATGCTGCTGGTTGGAAATTGGTCAGAGTAGCTCTGTAACCTATTAACGATTAAATTTAGGTTCCTGCTTCATTCTAGCTTGATACATGCAGCTATTTGATCTGAGTATTTGGTAAGACTGGTTAATTTGACCGATAAATTTGGTGGTTGCTCTGCATTATTGAATGGTCATACATTATTTCCTTGTAATCTAAACTTCAATCGAATGATTTGCGCGATATTTATATATAAAGTTATAGTTTGTGTTTATGATACATGTACTTGTTTTATGTTCTAATTTATGTTAATATAAATAATATTGCACCAGTATTTGTTCAGACATTAGGTGCATACAAAAAAAATAATGTTTGAATACTCTTTCATATACATGTAACTCATGAACGAAATCATCCTCTTGTCTAAAATGTAACTTTTCATTGTTTTGTTTGTGTTTGTTTAGTACATCTGGTACTATATTAATGACGTTATCCTTCTCTTACTTGAACTAAAGGATATGGAATGAATGTAGGGCTAATACTACATGTATTATTCAGTATTATGCTTCCGAGCTTTTATATGTATATGAAGGCCAAATCATACACTGCACCTCCCATAAAAATTTAATGTACGTTTCATGTGGGTGTATATGAATGAAATTGTTCAGATTTATATATTTCTTAGTACAATATCATCCAACATGTGATTCCAAACAAATATGGATGTTCACATACATTGTATTATGAAGGTTTAAAAATATTTTAAAGATTAGTATTGAGCAGACCTCGTACCATTGACCCATGTTTAGTATTCGCCAATAAATGCAATGAACATACATGTAAATTCAGTGAAGTATTAAACTTCCATGGTATTTGTTTAATAGGATAACTATTGAATGATGTGTATTATTATTATATGTTCAACATAACTTACTCTCTGCATGACTAAATATGGAGTTGCAGTGTGAAGTTTAGTTTACATTATCAAAGTAGTTTTGTAGTAATGCATATGAAACATTTTTTTGCCAACATTTTAGATGAATTAGTGGTATTTCTTGGTAAGCTTGAGCAAGTTCTGTAAATAAAACAATGTTATCATTAATTGTTATTTGTTAACAGCTATTAACTTATTGTTGATTTGCTTCAATTTTAATATTATTAGTTATATATTTCTTGCAAATTTTGATGCTTACCTGCATGCTCTTATTTAACCTTTTATAACAATTGTCGGGAAAAACAAGTACATTTTTTGCAGCATATTATCACGGTGCCTATACCACGTGACTTTTTAAGATCTAAGTTGGGAGAATAAAGTGCAACTGCGCATTTGCAATATGAAGTCCCCACACTGATTCGACATTTTTCTAAGCGCTCAAATGTGTGGTTGCACATAACTGAAAAAATACTTATTTGTTTAAAACGATCGTGATACCTAAAGAAAACTCTTTTGAATGAGTGGGCTCTCCACTTTATCCCATTAAAAATGGTGAAATATTTAAAAAGAGATCCTTAAAAATGTTAAATGGGTCGCGCTTTATTCTCCCAACACAGATATGGAAAAGTCACGTGGTAATTAGGCAACGTGTAATGCATAATGCTGCAGTTAATAAAGTACATGGCTTTTTAAAGTTATAAATGCAAAAAACGAACTAGTCCTTTAAATTACAATTGCCAATTTCTATATTTCCTAGCCACCAATTTCTATATTCTTAATCATAGTGTCCAATGATAAATTGCTGAAATAATGAGTGTCCTGTGTCAAGTGGAAATGAGAAATTCCCCATCACACCCCCATCTGATTGAAAGCATATGGTGGTCCCATTAATTAACATCTTGATTCACCTATGGGGACACTGAGGTCACCATAGATACCAAGGAAGGTGATGGAGGGTATCTATTCAGGGACATGTGGTACTGAGGAAGGCAGATTAACTTCTGCTTTTGGTTTATATTATAAATAATGAACAGGTAATAATATCTCTTAATGAAAATGGAGATGTGTATCATGTTTGGGAGTTCATTTTAGGTGAAACTCTACTATGTGTTTGGCTGTTCCAGTATAATCATCACTGAAAAAATGTAATGAAATTCAATGGCTTTCTTCATGTTCATCCAATTCTTGTATATGTTATCTTAATTTTCTGATGTCCTTGCAGCATAATGTTTCTTCTTTATCAAGGGGATTGGTTGGTTAAGTATGAATGTGTAGAACCTTTGTGTTTTTTCCTCAAAGAAATCATCTAGGAACGACCAGAAGACTTGTTCCACAACATTTTGTATTTACATGTAAATACAGTTTAACAACTGAATTGTAATGATTTTTATTAATACATTTAAGTTATCCACATTTTGCACCTTGTTAATGCACATTTTTATATCTCTTAAAAATATGTTTGCTAAAGTATTCAATATTACTCATATACACATTTATTTATATATAAATATAGAATAGTGGAGATGAAGATAAAAGCATTTACATTATAGAAACAACAGCTTAAAAACTTCCATTACATGCTTGTTTGTAAATGTTGCCTGTTTCAGTCCTGTTCCTCATGTAGTATTGTTAAAAAAAGTTATAGAATATTTGCATGTTGCTTTAATTGTTGGTGAAGTTTATTTAAAAGTTGTAAATGTTTTCATATAGCCATGTAGTCATGCATTCAGGAAACAAAGTAAAATTATGATGATTGTGTCAAAGGGCATGAAATTTAACATTTTCTTGGCTGCTATGAAGTCCTCTTAGCATTCTATAGCTTGCACAATTTCTACATTATATTCAGCTGTAACTTTTTTTTACAATCAAAACATGGGTAATCTGTCACGGAAATAATTAAACATCCCAAATAGGTGTAGACAACACTTGAGTATTAAATCAGTGCAAAAGTAAAGGGTGCAATATATGGCTGTATGAATACAAACACTTTACATGGCTGTAATATTATTGATGTGCAGCGTTTTTCCTCACAACTTTGGGAATGGTACCGGTACCTGCCAAATTGGGGAAATTAGTGGTGTTTTCATCCAAATTGGGAAATTTATTGATTATGCTGAAAACTTTACAAAACATGTTGAAATAATAAGTTGCATATCAACATCAAAGTGGTGAATGATTGCCTGCGAAATCATGTTTCTATCACCTCTAAACAACAAGTTTATTAAATCAAACGCTCTTTTAACTGAAGCGGTGCTCTTTCAACTGTCTAAATCGGGACTCATGTTCCAAAGGATAACCTGCCTCTGCACGAACTAGGTTTGCGTCAGTAGCCTCGACAGTTGGTGAAACTTTGCTATAATTATATAACATCTGACAACTATGCTCTGGATTAAAAATTTGATGCATAATCCCCATTTTTTAAAGTCAGAATTGTAGAAGGAAAAACTAACTAGCGTAGAGACAGTGTTGAAATCTTTTCATTTAGGTTAAAACTTTCGTTGTTCATTTTAACTAAATTGTGTTGCGAATGATTTTGAAAGACATTTCCTCAAAATTAATTTCAAATCAAACATGCTGAATCTTAATCGCTATGGTCTTTTAAATGATTCATTACTGAAGTAGTAATTACTCTGTAGACAGTACTGAGTAAACAGAAAATCTGGACAAAACTGGATTAAGTGTTCAGCGATTTTATCTGATTTTGGGGAAAGGGCCTGGCCTTTTTTGAGAGGAAAAAAATCGCGCAAAACGCTGGATTTTGGGGAAAATAAGGAAAGTCTTTAATAATCAATTTAAGGCCAAACAATTTTTTTTTAATGATTTTCTGGATTATTTAGCTCACCTGATGGTGAGCTTTTGTGACCAGTCTTTGTCTGTAGTATGTCCGTCCGTCCGTCTGTTAACATTTGCTCTTAAACACTCTAGAGGCCACATTTCTAGTCCCATCTTCATGAAACTTGGTCAGAAGCTTTGTCTTAATAAAATCTCGACTGAGTTCGAAACTGGGTTGTGCCGGGTCAAAAACTAGGTAGTAGCTCACTAGGTCAAAAAAAAGAAAACCTTGTAAACACTGTAGAAGTCACATTTCATGCCCAATCTTCATGTAATTTTTTCAAAATGTTTGTCTTAATGATATCTTGGTTGAGTTCAAAAGTGGTTCTGATTTGTTGAAAAACATGGCCGCCAGTGGGCGGGGCAGTTTTCCTTATTTGGCTATAGAGAAACCTTGTAAACACTCTAGAAGTCACAATTTTTGCCCAATCATCATGAAAGTTGGTCAAAACATTGGTTTTATTGATGTCTCGGACGAGTTCAAAAATGGTCGAGATCGGTGAAAAAACATGGCCGCCAGTGGGCGGGGCATTTTTCTCTATATGTATATAGTGGCAGTTTTCCCAATTTGGCTATAGAGAAACCTTGTAAACACTCTGGAAATTAAAAATTTTTCCCAATCATCATGAAAGTTGTTCAAAACATTGGTTTTATTGATATCTCGGACGAGTTTGAAAATGGTCGGGATTGGTGAAAAAACATGGCCGCCAGTGGGCAGGGAATTTTTCTCTATATGTATATAGTGAAAACATGTGAACACAGTAGAAATCACATTTTGGCCCAATTTTCATGAAATTTGCTCAGAACATTTGTTTCCTTGATACGGGAGTTGAGTTTAAAAATTGTTCCAGTCAGTTGAATAACATGGCTGCTGGGAGGGGGGCCTTAGTTTTCTCATTATGCCCCCCACCCCCTTTCAAAGAAGAGGGGGTATATTGTTTTGCTCATGAAGGTCAGTCCGTCCACCAGATGGTTTCTGGATGATAACTCAAGAGCGCTTATGCCAATTATCATGAAACTTCATAGGTACATTGATCATGACTCACAGATGACCCTTATTGATTTTCAGGTCACTAGGTCAAAGGTCAAGGTCACGATGACCCGAAATAGTAAAATGGTTTCCGGATAATAACTCAAGAACACTTATGCCTAGGATCATGAAACTTCATAGATACATTGATCATGACTCGCAGATAACCCCTATTGATTTTCAGGTCACTAGGTCAAACGTCAAGGTCACGGTGACCCAAAGCAGTAAAATGGTTTCCGCAGAGCTCCAGATAAGGTTTTGTAAAATTCTTAACGTTACTACCAGATTTTCAAAAAGAATTCTTAACTCTGAAATTTTATTCTTAACGTTTCTACTAAGTTTTGGAAAATAATTCTTAACTTTTTTTAATGACCTGAAAATAAATAACAATGGGTGTAATCGTATAAGATCTTTTCTTTAATGTCTTTCATAACATTCAACTTCAGTTCGCTTTGCCTAAAATATGTTAAAAGTGTGTTTTTGCACGCTCTGCAGTTTTTAGGACGTCCTTTGGGCGCAGCCCTTTTTTTTACTGATAGTTCACGCCGCTTTTATTGGAAACAATGCGCTTCGTTAAACAAACACGATAACCATTCTATATAAGTACCAAAAAGGTCTTGAATACGCTAAAAGAACTCAATAAAAATCGATACGAACAGATGTAAAAATAATATACGTAAATTGATTTTGTAATTCTTAATTGTACGACCAGATTTAAAAATAAATACGTAACGGACTTGAAAATAATTCTTATTTATGAAAATACGACCCTTATCTGGAGCTCTGGGTTTCCGGATGATAACTCAAGAACGCTTATGCCTAGGATCATGAAACTTCATAGATATATTGATCATGACTTGCAGATAACCCCTCTTGGTTTTCAGATCACTAGGTCAAAGGTCAAGGTCACGATGACCCGAAATAGTAAAATGGTTTCCGGATGATAACTCAAGAACGCTTAGGCCTAGGATCATGAAACTTCATAGGTACATTGATCATAACTCGTAGATGACCCCTAATGATTTTCAGGTCACTAGGTCAAAGTTCAAGGTCACGATGACCCGAAATAGTAAAATTGGTTTCTGGATGATAACTCAAGAATGCTAATGCCTAGAATCATGAAACTTCATACATACATTGATCATGACTCGAAAATGAACCCTAGTGATTTTCAGGTCACTAGGTCAAAGGTCAAGGTCACGGTGACCTGATATAGTAAAATGGTTTCCGGATGATAACTCAAGAACGCTTAACCTAGGATCATGAAACTTCATAGGTACAATGATCATGACTTGCAGATGACCCCTATTGATTTTCAGGTAAAAGGTCAAGGTCACGGTGACCTGTAATAGTAAAATGGTTACTGGATGATAACTCAAGAACGCTTATGCCTAGGTTCATGAAACTTCATAGGTATATTGATCATGACTCGCAGATGACCCCTATTGATTATCAGATCACTAGGTCAAAGGTCAAGGTCAAAGTGCCAAAAAACATTTTCACACAATGGCTGTCAAGGTCACGGTGACTCAACTTAGAAAAATGGTTAACGGATGATAACTTAAGAATGCTTACGCCTAGGATCATGAAACTTTATAGGTACATTGATCATAACTCGCAGATGAAATAATGATGAAACTTGACCAGGATGTTTGTCTGGACAATATCTAGGTCAAGTTTGACATTTGGTAAAGATTGAATGGACAGACTCCTCTCAGGTTAGGGAATTAGGGCCATCTTGTTTCTAAAAGTGTCTGGTAGGGGGACGGAAAAAAAAAGATGGGTGACCAAATATGCACTAATTTTAAAAATGTTATTGTATGAAGTTCTTTTTACTAAGCAACCACAGTGATTTTTTTCAAACATGTTGATGTGCAAAATGATCAAAATCAGACTGTAGGTCTTGATGTGCAGTTTTTAAATTAGTTTGAATTTAAAAAAATATCTTAACTAGTTCAAAAAATAGCTATTGAGGTTAAAAAGAAACATTTATAGTTTATTGTCCAGTAAAAATCAATACCGCTGACAAATACAAATAGCATAATAAAACGCTTTTCAGGGGTTTCACTGGCCCAAAAAAATTTGTCACCACTTGATCGCGGTATGAAAACGCCCGTTATTCAAACTTAATCAATAAGGACAATCATTTAAGGAACCTTACTACATTAATGAATAATGGCATTTACTATATTTTTATTTTAAGTATATTAATACATGAATAACAATAAGTACCTTCATAAGTCTTAATATTAAAAGCTTTATTTTTATATAAATAACGTTTTTTCCACTTGATAAACCAGATAACCAACATAATTTAATAACGTTTACAATAATGTAACAGTATGCTGCATAAATGTTTCAGAATTATTTATTAAAACCTAGAATCACACAAATATGTATTATCTTAAAGGAAAAATAAATCAAACATCAGAAAATAAAGCATCTCAATTCAAATTGTTAAACAGTTTATACATTTGGTCATTTGGACATGATATACATCAACTTCTGTTTATTATCAAATTTCACAAATTCTAAAACAACACCTTTTGTTAAAAAGTTTTCTGTTAGTTGTGGTGGTTGATTTCCCTGTTCAATTAAATGAATATTTTTTCACATCTATTTCTTGACAGAAAGGCCCAGGATAATTGCCACCATCCATTCTTGTTGTCTGAAATAACACAAAACATATTTGTACAAACTATATTAAACAAATCAACACATAAATGTCACTATATTTATATATGTCCGAATTTTAACATATCCGAAATATAGTACATAGAGCGAAGGACCTACTTTTGATTTCAGAAATAGTTGGTATCTTGATTTAAATATATCGTTCCCAGAACATTTTAACAATGGAACTGTTAAACACAAATACCTGTTGAAACAAGTTGAAATGTGTTTTGTCATGGTACTGATTAAAGAAATAGCGTCCCTAATAATTGTTATAATTATTGATCTTCGTGACAGTTTATCCAAGGATAACATAATTGATAGTTCAATTTCATGAAGGAGCCGTTAATCCAATAATAACCCCCATAAACTTGACTATTTTATTTGGACATTGATGGTTTGAAATCGTTTTAAAAACTGTTGATTTTGCAATTTTTGAACTTTTGGTACGAACCAGTTCGGAACAAAACCGAAGTTTCGTACCCATTGAAAATATTGAAAAAACACCTATTATATGCACAAATTCGTCACTACAACTACATTAAACAACACATAAAATTTAATTCTCTAAAATATGACAGTATGTGTGCGTAAAATACGGAATGTTTAAAGTTGATAGGCATAAATGGGTTTCGCATTGCGAGCACCTGTTAAATAAAAATCTTTCTTTTCTTATTGCTTTCATAATAATTTTTAGTCATTTTAATAATATCAATAATATATATATATATTTATATATGTGTATATATATATAAATTGTAAAGAAAAAATAAAACATTTACTTACAAATCGATTCCATTCAGGATTTCATTTGACGGTTGCATAATTAAAAGAGTTGTACCGTTTTTCAACTTCTTGCACAAACAATGATGGTGTAAATTCCAGCATACGATGAAGGAGGTTCACGTATTAATGTGGGTAATTAAAACTGGGTTTATTACGATGATTTATAGCTCATTTGAACTTTTTGTAAAACCGGGCAAGCGTTTCGTGTTTAAAAGCAATTATTGAATCTATTTACGTAAAGAATAGATTCATCTGTTTGGTTTTGTAATGTTATAGATATCGTGGGGACTTTTTTTATATAAGACGATCTTTGTTAGAAAAATCTATTGTATAGTGTATGGTTCATATAATTTTGTTAACAGTATGTTGGGTTCAAAAACAATACAGCTTAAACTATTGTGTATGCTTCCTTTTAGATGTAATTTTTATAGTAGATAATTAACGGGGATTTAAGTTACAATATGCAGAAAAGAATGGTGTGTAAAAAGCTACTAAAAGATTCAATCAATAACAGCGATTGTTTCGAATGAAAAACCCAACAGTAAGTGCGGTTATAAAAACATCGTTAAAGTTCGTTCACGTTCTGCGGTTTTCACGCCCCCTTTATATGAACAATAAGTTTTTAAAAAATCCCACAAGTCGGCAAGTCTAGCGCGAAAATGAAAAACTAGATAAGCCTCATGGGTATATAATTTCAATGATAGTTAATAATTATTAATAACTCTGTTAATATAAAAAGTGTATGTATTGATTGTATTAATTGTTTGCGTACTTATAAAATGTAAACCTAAATGTGTACTGGTTATTCAACACGTCATCAAGCAAAGTATAATTTTATCGATAAGAGACAATCAAATTAGTGTTCCTGCGAGTAGAATAATTTTTCTAGCCCTCTCGTTGCGCGGTCTGCACGTCATATACAATGTTCAACTGTGAAAATCTCGTGGAGCGTTTCTGGTTTATGGACACAGTGTTTATAAAAGAAAAGAGATCACATTTTCAATACTGGCTTAAGTGCTAGGCCATGGTAGATCCAGCCAGTACTGGTATTGGTCTTGGTTGACTTTGTGTACTATCTCGTTGACGTTGCGGTAGTACACATTTCCCTCGCGTGACCAGGTCGACACGACTATGTCTCTCTGCTTTTTCCTAACGCAAGCAAGTATTGTGGTATTGAGCTTTGTAAGGTGATCATTCACATACATGTACACCGGGTCTTTTAGTGTTCGCAAGGCTTTCGCGTTTCTCATTATTTTGGTTTTTGTCTTTCTCAAGATCATTTTCATGATTATGGTCGGCTTTTTCGGGAGTTGAACGGCCCAATTCTATGAGCAATGTCAATGTCGTCGCGATTTAATTTAAGGTCTGTGATGTGTCGATTGAGGAGTTCTATTACTTTGTCTGCAGTTTCCAGGCTAGTTTCGTTTTCCTTGTCCTGTACTCAATCTATCTTAATATTGCTGCGTTTGCTATACTGTTCAATATCGTTGAACCTGAAATCGTTTGCAGTTTCCTTAGCTTTGATGGTCCGTTTCAGCATTTCATTTTCATCCTCTTTATCTTTCAGTCTTTGGCTCATTTCTTCTATCTGCTTCGACAGTTTGCTGTTCGTTTCAGCCTTCTCAAAAATTTTGCTTTCAAGAATTTCCACTCTTAAGGTTATTGAGCCTAAGAGCTCGTCTTTCAAATGACTAATGATATTTTTTATCATGGTTTTTAGTTCTGTGCTATCTTTCGTAAGAACATTATTAAGTTTAATGTTTATTTCTTTTAGTTCTTTCATCACAATGTTTTCCGTTTGATTAAATTACTTGTCTTTTGATTTTTGCTTTTTCTTTGATTGTTTCACTTGTGTTTCATCGTTCAAACTTGTATCTGTTTCACTAACGCTACTCAAACGTCCTACATGTTGGCTGCGTTTATCACCTGCTTATGGATACGGCTTAGGGTTAAGTTCAACATCACATTGTTCTCCTTTTTTGAATTTGCTTTGTCATTCATGTCTGCAAGTATTTTCTCTTAACTTCTTTATAATTTACTTATTGCTGTCTTTTCTTTTTTGTGCAGTATACTTTTACATTTTCATCACGTGGACAGCTTAGGTATTGTTTGTTACGTGCGACATCAATTCTGCACGGGAAAAAATGGCGGCACACATTACACGTTAATGAAAAGTTTATCATGTTTATTTACTTAGTATAAAGTTTTAATATGTGTTCTTATAGCTAACAAACTGTAACCGTTTTCTTACTGATTTAAAAAATCCATTTTCCTATATTATCTGAAGTTTATTTTTATTGTTTAATTGATTTTAACACTCATCACTTTTCTCGTGCTTTCGACATAAAGAGAGACAACTCTTCGAATTTTGATATATATGTTTAACTTATTCATATAGAATACATTATTTTCACTATAAATATTGACTTTGATCCAATTATCATCTGAAAAATACGATTTCGCGATTTCTTCTGTACTATTACTATTTAAATTAGAAATGTAGATAAATATCTGTGTCCATTTTATATTTGTTTATTCACATATTTATGCCCCCCTTCGAAGAAGAGGGGGTATATTGCTTTGCTCATGTCGGTCTGTCGGTCTGTCTGTCGGTCGGTCGGTCCGTCCACCAGGTGGTTGTCAGACGATAACTCAAGAACGCTTGGGCCTAGGATCATGAAACTTCATAGGTACATTGATCATGTCTCGCAGATGACCCCTATTGATTTTGAGGTCACTAGGTCAAAGGTCAAGGTCACGGTGACCCGAAATAGTAAAATGGTTTCCGGATGATAACTCAAGAACACATACGCCTAGGATCATGAAACTTCATGGGTAGATTGATCATGACTCACAGATGACCCCTATTGATTTTGAGGTCACTAGGTAAAAGGTCAAGGTCACGGTGACCCGAAATAGTAAAATGGTTTTCGGATGATAACTCCAGAACGCATACGCCTAGGATCATGAAACTTCATGGGTAGATTGATCATGACTCGCAGATGACCCCTATTGATTTTGAGGTCACTAGGTCAAAGGTCAAGGTCATGGTGACCCGAAATAGTAAAATGGTTTTCGGATGATTACTCAAGAACGCATACGCCTAGGATCATGAAACTTCATAGGTAGATTGATCATGACTTGCAGATGACCCCTATTGATTTTGAGGTCACAAGGTCAAAGGTCAAGGTCACGGTGACCCGAAATAGTAAAATGATTTTCGGATGATAACTCAAGAACGCTTTTGCCTAGGAACATGACACTTCATAGGTACATTGATCGTGACCCGCAGATGACCCCTATTGATTTTCAGGTCACTAGGTCAAAAATCGTATTCACACAATGGCTGCCACTACAACGGACAGCCCATATGGGGGGCATGCATGTTTTACAAACAGCCCTTGTTTATTTTTAAATTGCTTCATTCAAGCATTTTTCTGTACATACATCTTTTGTTGGCATATAACTTATGCATATGTGCATAGTGCAATTTCACCAGTATATGGAAACCTAGTTGCATGTATATGTAACCACGATGCATGCAAATTTAGTGGTGTGTACCCATGGCACATGAAAGCAAGTGTCATGTCTACATGGTTCTTAGTGGCATGTAACCATTAACTTGTGGATAACTGTCAATCAAGTGGTAAACAAATGCACATGGATGCATATCTAAATCATTTCTCTGTAAACACTTAGACAAATAAATTATAGACATGGCAATAAATTTCTGTCTTCTGGTGAATTGTGCATGGGGTCATGTCATATGAACAGCAAAGCCTTATCACTTGCATGTGTGTGAATTTAATGCACTGCCATTTTATTTTCAATAACATTGCATGTTTATAACAAAGCCTTGTTGTAACTCTATTGTCTTTAACATTATTTTAATCTTGTTTTAAAACAATTTTATGAATGTATTAGAATGATTGTTAATGAAAAAAGTAATTTTATTGTTTTAATGTTAACATACAGTATGTATTTTGTTAGAATGTTTGTTATCCTTCATTAATTGTTTAATTTATTATAATTAACCATACATTCAAAATGTATTTTATCATACCAATATTATGTTAACCTATTAATTCTTAATGTTGTGCCTATATATTTAATACAAGACCAGCAACTCTGTCAGTACAAATGTATGCAATGTAACTGATGAGTTGTGGTTCCTTGCAGCCCCTGGTTCGGCCCCCAGGAATGTGCTAGCCCGTCCACACAGCACACAGGCCATAGTGATTGACTGGCAGGAGCCTGAGATACCCAATGGTATCATTCAGGTGGGTGGTGTGGAAAGTAGCCATTATTGATGGAATCATTTGATTTGATGGTGTAAAAAAGTTAACATTGATGGCATCATTAAGGGGGGGGGATTAAGTAGAAAATAGTCTACATTGATGGCATAATTCAGGTGGGTGTTATAAAAATAGTCTACATTTATAGCATAATTCAGGTGGGTGGTATAAAAAATAGTCTACATTGATGGCATATTTCAGGTGGATGGTATAGAAAATAGTCTTCGTTGATGGCATAATTCAGGTGGGTGGTATAGAAAATAGTCTCCATTGATGGCATAATTCAGGTGGGTAGTATAGAAAATAGTCTTCATTGATGGCATAATTCAGGTGGGTGGTATAGAAAATAGTCTACATTGATGGCATAATTATGCCCCCCTTTGAAGAAGAGGGGGTATATTGCTTTGCTCATGTCGGTCTGTCGATCCGTCCACCAGGTGGTTTCCGGATGATAACTCAAGAACGCTTGGGCCTAGGATCATGAAACTTCATAGGAACATTGATCATGACTCGCACATGACCCCTATTGATTTTGAGGTCACTTGGTCAAAGGTCAAGGTCACGGTGACCCGAAATAGTAAAATGGTTTTTGGATGATAACTCAAGAACGCATACGCGGCCAACAGGGCGAACTCTGAACAATATAACTGAAGCAACTGGTCTGTAATCCTAAAGCCATAATTATCAGTCCAATGAAACATCATCCTTTGAGTAAAATAAAGTGGATCAGTAAAAATATTATCAGAATATGAGATTTTTTGTGTATTTTGTATATTAAATATTGTGTTAATGTTGAATTTTGTTGATTAATATAAATATAAGCAGGACAGGGGAGGTAATACACTATAATACATGTATCTTTCTTATATACAGGGGAAACAAATGCAATAAGTTTAAATTTCATGTTTAATCAATAGAGGATATTTGTTCATGTCAGTGTGAGATCATTTGTTATTTTTTATGATCACATTTTATTTATACTTTGACAAAACAACACTTACCTGAATACCACAATGGATTCCACCCAAACAATACCTCACACCCCTACCGGAATCTCTTCCCCCCCCCCCCAACCTCACCCCCTTCCCCCCAATTTTTTTTAAACATCATCTTGTCGCATAATTGATGTATTTCATGTCGCATAATTGGTGTATTTCATGTATATTCCTTGTTCGGTGTAACTGAATACATAATATCTGTCTTCATGAAGAAATGCATAAATGGGCATCATATGTCGTCGTCAAATTAGACGAAAAAATGCACCAAGTTATTGCCCATGGCCGGGTTCACTAATTAGTTATGTCTATGGTAAGCACATGCGCACTGTTAATTTGTGTATATTTTCATGTTAAAAGACAGGTGAACTTTCATATATGCAGTTAAACAAACGTGGTCTCGCTTAATTATTGGCATATATATGCACAAGATGTGTAAGTCACACATAAAGCCATCCCGTATCAGGTAATTCAACTCATGTTAAAGTCAATCATCCAGACAGCCGTCTCCCAATTTATTTGTCCATTATTGTATAAATTGGCATCTGCGTTGTATGAAGGACAGTCTTACTTGAACGGCCGAATATACAAGTCGCATTATTGCTGGCTTTCGCGGGATGGGCCCGTTGCGGGCTTCGCATGTATCTTGTATTTGACAAACATTTTGGAAACGTTGTGTTGTGTTAATAAGCAGAAATAAAACGCAAAGAAATCAGAAATGTACTTTGTTGTTACTGTTTGTTTCCCACGAACAATACGTAATTACGTGACACAGTACATTTTATGGAGCCGTGTACCATGGATACGACCGAAGTACGATCACAAGTGCGATCACGTGCCGAAAAAATGAAAACATCACAACCACAACGCGACATGAATTCAGGTCAGTTGTTTAAAATAATTATGGCAAACTTGGAGAGGGAATTTCAAAATTTATAAAGTAGAAAATGAAAGTTAAAGGCGTCATGACAACGAAATTTTTAAGAATTGTTTTAAAGAATTTTATGTAGTTAGATGTTAAAAATAATATCGTTGATAATAAATTATGTACGAACAAATTTTACAAGTATCAAAATCATACAGTTTTTCATTGATCTGTAGTTTTTCTAAAATATCGGGAAATTAAGAATAAAATAAATAAAAAAGAAAGTAATTTAAATTTACAGAATTTTCTGAGTTATAGAAATAATGAAATTAGAGGCGAACAAATCATTGAGAATATTTAAAGAATTTTGAATAAATTGCGTATGATTATAATATAGATTGTATACGAACGTGCGTTTCTTTTGCGCACAAATCCATTTTAAATTGTTGGTATTTTTTGTAAAGTTCCATTTAATTAAAACGTACAAGGAAATAATAATATCTTATATAGTTTTGTTTATTATTTTAATAAAGAAACTTTGGCGGTGGTTTTATTTATTAATATAGTAGAAAAAACTCGGAGATGATACAAATATTCAAAGAATTTACCTAGTATTTTACATTGGCAGAATTAAGAATTTAGGAATTTAGATTATTTAAGACAGTTTTGTTTATTATTTTATTAAAGAAAATAAGGCGGGTTTTGTTTATTAGAATGATAAAGAAAATTAAAGAGGACGAATAAATAAAATTATTGGAAAATTTAAAAATAGTTTTCCGAATTGTAAAAGAAAGAAAATAGGAAATAAGAAAAATAATGTTGATTGCGAATATGAATAGGGCAGACACACAAAAAAATATTATGTAAATATGTATATACGTCATTGTGTTGATGCAAATATATGTAGGATATCGGTAATATTGAAGGTCTTGAGTAATTTTAAGTAAGAATTTAATGCGATCTGACGCGTATAGCGCAGTGAAAATATAACGATATGTACGCATTAAATTTCTAATATAATTGTTTAAGGGTTACAATTATATTTTATGAGCACGGCTGACTGATCAGCGTTCGGACATACCGAGCCCGAGGTTCTGAAAACCTTAGCGTCCTCATGAGTAAGAGAATTTATCCCTGTGCCATCGAAGCAAATTACGCTATGGACAGAAGATGCGATGTCGCATAAGAATTATTTGAGTAGTTCGATTAGGAGCAAAGACCTGAATTTTGAAGTATGCCGATACGTGTTCTTATATTATGAATGCATATATATAAAAGTCTGCCTTGTCATATTTGCGCATTTTTACAAGTGCACAGGTCAAACATGTCAATAAATCAATGCCCAACGGCAAAACTATAGTGATAAAGATGAGGTTTATGAAACCATGATATGAACAGGTACGTCTATCATAACCCATTACTCTAGGTCAATAAAGTGGCGCGCGCCTGTCAAAAATTTACTGGCTGCACGTGTGTAAAATGATTATGCCTAAGGCGGTACACAAATTATATTAAGTAAATGGCTTGTCAGATGTCAAACTGTCATGTACTTATCCGAAGTATGTTTCGAGGAATTGACTAATATTTTTTCGTTGTAAAGAATATATTTTTTGAATAAGATATCACAGTTAGTTGTCATGACGATATTTAACAATAACTAAGGGGATATTTATAAATGTTTGCCATGATTTTGAACAACTGATACTTGTATCACCACGACGCAGATAAAAATATCGAGATTTGAAGACAACGCCGAAGAAGAGCGACTTCGCGAGACAACGCCTTCAACAACGAATAGAAGAAACAAACAACATAATTAGAATGGAACATCACGGCGTTTACTCTCAAAGTGAATACCTGGTTCTATCGCTAAAAGAAGACCAACGCCAGAAGATTTCGAAGGACAACAAGTGACGCAACACTGGACACAATACTTGTGACGTTAAACACTATAGAGTAGATGCAGCCGTTCAACTGTTTGACGTGCGTAGATAACGCATTTGGAATGATACTTCCGAGGCCTAAGACATCAAGGAGAACACTGCTATAGTTAATACCTCGTGAGCATTATGGCCAATAGAAGATCTTAATGTCCCAAGAGAAATGAAGACGCTGGAACCAAGAACAAAAGTACAATCAACAACAACGGAAACAACAATGCGATCACAAAGGTTTTAACATACGTCACAATTGATAAGCAACGCGGTACGCATCAACACCATATCCAGAGACAATATCACGATGGATTCAACAACAGAAACAACGACGTGATGACGGCTGGTTCAGCGACAAAAACAACAGAAACCACGATGACATATCCAGCCTCGATGTGAACCTTGATACGCAGATGAGTGCAACCGACCACGTGCGATTTGCCTACACAGCTTGGCGATAGATAGAGCTTCTTCACGACAGCAATGGTAGATAACATCACCCATGAATCAACATAGACAGAAAACAACAAACCAAGACATCTACTTGACAGCAACAGGTACATATTCAACCCGGGCAATACCTTCTTCGAATGGACAGCACAGGAGGTCACTAGTCAAACAACGCCTGTAGTGTTACGTGGACAATCGATCAACGTCATTTAACATTGATACATGATATTGTAAGACACTTGTCATTCAGGATTTGATCTTTCTAAAGATTTTAAATCATTAAATATAAAATCTTTCTTTAATGAAAATGAGGTGTGTCGCATAATTGATGTATTTCATGTCGCATAATTGGTGTATTTCATGTATATTCCATGTTCGGTGTAACTGAATACATAATATCTGTCTTCATGAAGAAATGCATAAATGGGCATCATATGTCGTCGTCAAATTAGACGAAAAAATGCACCAAGTTATTGCCCATGGCCGGGTTCACTAATTAGTTATGTCTATGGTAAGCACATGCGCACTGTTAATTTGTGTATATTTTCATGTTAAAAGACAGGTGAACTTTCATATATGCAGTTAAACAAACGTGGTCTCGCTTAATTATTGGCATATATATGCACAAGATGTGTAAGTCACACATAAAGCCATCCCGTATCAGGTAATTCAACTCATGTTAAAGTCAATCATCCAGACAGCCGTCACCCAATTTATTTGTCCATTATTGTATAAATTGGCATCTGCGTTGTATGAAGGACAGTCTTACTTGAACGGCCGAATATACAAGTCGCATTATTGCTGGCTTTCGCGGGATGGGCCCGTTGCGGGCTTCGCATGTATCTTGTATTTGACAAACATTTTGGAAACGTTGTGTTGTGTTAATAAGCAGAAATAAAACGCAAAGAAATCAGAAATGTACTTTGTTGTTACTGTTTGTTTCCCACGAACAATACGTAATTACGTGACAATCTAATAAATTACCACACCCCACATTATACCCCCTCTCACCCCCACCCCCCTACCCCCCACCCCCCCCCCCCCAATTTTTTGTCTAAACATCTAATAAATAACCCCACCCCACATTATACCCCCCTCTCACTCCCCCCTACCCCCCCAATTTTTTTTTTAAAAACATCTAATAAATTACCACACCCCACATTATACCCCCCTCTCACTCCCCCTACCCCCCTACCCCCCCACCCTCCCACCCCCCCCTCCAAATTTTTTTTTTTTTAAACATCTAATAAATTACCACACCCCACATTATACCCCCCTCTCACCCCCACTATCCCCCTACCCCCCCCTCCCAATTTATTTTTTAAACATCTTATAAATTACCACACCCCACATTATACCCCCCTCTCACACCCCTACCCCCCCTACCCGCCCCCCATCCCCCCCCCCCTCCCCGATTTTTTTTTTTTTTTAAACATCTAATTAATTACCACACCACACATTATACCCTACTCACCCCCCACCCCCCCTACCCCCCCCCAACCCCCCCCCCCCCAATTTTTTTTTAAAACATTTAATAAATTACCCCACCCCGCATTATACCCCCTCTCACCCCCCCCCACTTCCCCTACCCCTCCCCACCGGAGGAATATATAATAATATTTATGCCCCCAAGAAGAGGGGGTATATTGCCATGCTCATGTCGGTCGGTCGGTCGGTGGGTTGGTCCGTCCACCAGGTGGTTTCCAGATGATAACTCAAGAACGCTTGGGGCTAGGATCATGAAACTTCATAGGTACATTGATCATGACTCGCAGATGACCCCTATTGATTTTGAGGTCACTAGGTCAAAGTCACAGATGAAGGTCACAGTTACTGGAAATAGGCATTTTAAGGATTTAGCATGGTTCAAACAAGGGAAACAACTACCTTTTATGCATGTCCTTTTTATTACAGCATTTGCCTCCCTTTAATTCATTTAAAATCTCATTTTACAGCAGAGATTCCAAATCTGACTTGTAAATGAGCCCCATATTTACTGCCAGTGCTAGGTTACCTTTTCCCATTTGATCATTCTTAATGATACTACTACTGCTACTGCTTCTGCTACTACTACTACTACTACTACTACTACTACTACTACTACTACTACTACCACTACCACTACCACTACACACCACCACTACACCACCACCACCACCAACACCACCACCACCACCACCACCACCACCACCACCACCGTTCACAGTGACAAAAAACGTATTCACACAATGGCTGCTACTACAACTTATAGCCCATATAGGGGGGCATGCATGTTTTACAAACAGCCCTTGTTTTTTTAAACATCTAATTAATTACCACACCCCACATTATACCCCCCTCTCACTCCCCCCTACCCCCCCCCCCCCCCCCTACGCCCCCCGCCCCCCCCCCCCAAAAAAAATTATTTTTTTTTTAAACAACTTATAAATTACCACACCCCACATTATACCCCCCTCTCACCCCCCTCCCTTGATCATGACTGGCAGATGACCCCTATTGATTTTCAGGTCACTAGGTCAAAGGTCAAGGTCGTAGTGACTCGAAATACTACAATGGTTTCCGGATGATAACTTACATTAGGTCAAAGGTCAAGGTCACAGTGACAAAAAACGTATTCACACAATGGCTGCCACTACAACTGACAGCCCATATGGGGGCATGCATGTTTTACAAACAGCCCTTGTCTTATTTGTTTCCAGTAATTTTACATGGATATCACATCATGGCTTTCAATGGGACCCAGTTGGTAGTGGTTTCACCTCGTTATATTGACCAAAATGTACCATAACACATGGGCACTCTTTTTAAAAAGTTTTTTAAAAAGTAGTGAATCTAAATGTACATTACCCTTATTGCTTAAATCATCTGCAAAACTTTGAAAACGTTCAGAAACCCCTGTTACATGTTTTAAAAATTAAACCATTTTCCCAAATTTACTCATGTTTGCATGTGGTAAAACATCTGGTGTGTTTGTTATTGGAAATTATTTTGTTAGCTTAAAGCTGCAGATAAGTTTTAAAGGCACAAAATGGAATGGCCTATTCAACATGAATAATGTCCTTGTTTGAATATCAGTAAGGCCTAACAAAAAAATATGTTTGTTTCCACTGACATGGCCTAAAAAATTAGGGTAGGTAGGTAGGCAAATAATTTTATTTAAAAAATTTTTTTTTTTTAGAAAATGTCGTACATGGTGCATCTTCTTTTCATTTTTTTGTGTACAACTGTATGTACAATAAATTTGATGATGTATGTAATGCTATATGGCTTTACTTAAATGCTTTAATGAAATAAAAACTTGCTGTTCATTAATTTTGCATTTGTTGCTTTCCTTATTTCTGAGTTTAATGTTGACTTCCGGCAACGGCTTTAATAGTCCATTTTATGACTAATAAAAGGCATAACTAAAGTCGCAGTAAGCTTGACCCTCAGTGTCTATAGGGATTCAGTGTTGTTATACTTTCTGTTCCTTTGGGATCATGGAGTATATACTATATTATTTATAATTTATAATATATTAAATAGCCCAAAAGCCATGTTAGGGGGACGAGAGTGGTGTTGCATGTAACATTATCACCATGAACAGACCCAATTAAACTGGGTGTGCTATTATATTTCTTGGATGCAGTTTATGCTTCCAAAGGACCACATTTTCAGATTATATTATGTACTGGTGGCGTGGGGTCTATCAACCAGGGCTAGCGCTGTCCCAAAATTTCTTTGAGCCAACCAGGTTTTTGTTTTTTGATGCGCGAAAACTGGTTTTGAAATAATTATATGAACATTTACTGTCAACTTGTTTATATTTCTTTTAATGACAACAAGGGCATATCACATATCATAATGTAACATACATTTTTCAATATAGAAATAATTAGTATGATACTTGTCAAAGTACAAACATAAGTTATTTTATAGATGTACATTAAATAGGGGTGTCGATTGTTCCAAATTTGAAATCCTGAAAATTAGGCCGGGGGTCTTGGAACCGCAACCGCAGGAATCCAACAGGAATACAGGGCAGATCCTCCACCCCATCCAGAGCCCTTACTAATTGTTCTTTTTTATAGTTTTTCCAATTGTATTTTCAGGTGAATACAATTTAAAATATAATAAACCACACCGTCCGTATCACCGCATGTGCATTCGTCATTAACCAGGTTTTCCGAAGGAAAAAACTGGTTATTAGATTGGCGAATGCGGGCGGGCTGGCTGGCTGGCGGGCTGGCTGGCGGGCTGGCGGGCTGGCGGAACAAGCTTGTCCGGGCCATAACTATGTCGTTCATTGTCAGATTTTAAAATCATTTGGCACATTTGTTCACCATCATTGGACGGTGTGTCGCGCGAAATAATTACGTCGATATCTCCAAGATCAAGGTCACACTTTGAGTTCAAAGGTCAAAAATGGCCATAAATGAGCTTGTTCTGGCCATAACTATGTCATTCATTGTGAGATTTTAAAATCATTTGGCACATTTGTTCACCATCATGGGACGGTGTGTCGCACGAAAGAATCACGTCAATATCTCCAATGTCAAGGTCGCCACGACTAAAAATAGATTTTTTTTAAAAACAAACTTACAAAGGGGGTTAATTTTGTTTGTTCATTTCAAAAGTTCAGTTTGAGTTTTTTCCCTTTATCAGATTTTTTTTTCACAATGAAAACCTGGTTTTGTGACAATTTTGTCCCTTGTTCTATTTCTTCTATAAAGAACTTCGAAAATAAATTATAATCAACGAAAAATATTGTATCCGAAAATGACAGTCCGAAAAATTGTACGCGTTTGCCACATTAAATAAATTGTGCATATCGTTTGACTGCAGACCTTGCAAGACCTAGCAAATATACAATTTGGTTGACATATTGCTTTACAATAGCATTTTTTGTGTGTAAAAAACTACTTAATTATCACCTTTTAATTTCAAACAATAATCGGCAAAAAGGTGTAACATCGTCGAAATAGAACTAATTATTTAATTATCATCCTTTAATTCAGATCGATAGTCGGGAGAAAGATGTTAAGTAATCAGCTTAGAAATAATTTATTTATTGGTACGCTTCTTTTGATTTGTTAATCTTTAAATATGACGTTTGCCATCGCCCGCTATATTGTCGGCGGAAGACAAGATCAACTGACTGTGTATTCCAAGTGTACAGTGTCTACGCATGAATGACCCAATATTAAGTGTGAGCAAACTCATTGCTGATTGGCCAGCTACCACGTGCGCTTCAATAACAATAAAAATGATATGCGGATACCGTAGACAAGTTTATTGAGCGTCGCTGAAAAATACGCGGTCCGATGTTTTTCGAATTTTGAGCTAAAAAAAGATTAGGACCGGCGGCAAAAAAATAGGTAGGGTCGGGCCACCGGAAACAAACAATTATTTTTGTTGCGCCTTATGTGTTGAAGGAAATAACATACCGGTATTTCTTGTCACAAAAAAAGAAGAGATATTAATGTAGTCAATGTAATTAAAAAATATACTTAAACATTGACAACAGATATTGTATTGTACTTATAAACATTTTCCTAATATATTTGCAGATCCGTATGGGTCTCAATTTCCTTGGCAACACGACGGTTCAGCTGCGTACACCGCGCAACGTTGACCAAGCGGGATCTTACAGTGAGGTGTCACTGTTCTTTAAGACTCAGAGTGAGAATGGTCTCCTACTGTATGTGGGCAGCGAGATGTCAGGCAGCAACAAACCAAACCAGGTACTGTCAGAGCCACGTTGTGTGAAAAAGTGGCTAAATACATGTGTGAAATGTGTGGTCCCAGATTAGCATGCGCTTTCCGCTCAGGCTAATCTGGGACCACACTTTCCGACTAAACTGTATTTTTGGTAAGAAGAGACATCATTAAACGAAAAATTCCATAAAAGTGGAAAGTGTCGTCCCTGATTAGCTGGTGCAGTCTCTGGAATGACACTACGCACATGCATAACACCAAGATTTACCAGAACCAGGCCCAGCAATATCTCTGTTTTATTTAAGTCCGCTAATAATTTTAACATATTAAACTTGTCAGAAATCATTTCCTATAGACATCTTATTGACCACCAAAAAAAAGCATTGAATTCGGTTTCATATTTATGATTTGGTTATTACTATAACAAATGATGCCTCTACAGTAAATCTTAGTAAAGTACTTTCTTACCAATCATACAGTTAAAGATCCTTATGCTACTCAAAATCAATGAATACATGTACTTTGTAAAATAAAGTTTACCTATAAGATAGTAATAGCCAAAATTTCAACGTTTGATGTGGTCTGGTAACATTTGATGAGATACAAAATGCTGTTGTTTTTTTGTGTGTGGGAGAGGGGGACAATATATTCCATTTTGATTTTCCGCAAGGATATCCAAACATTTATGAGTTAACGCAAGATTGGCTTCTGGCAGCATCAGGAACATGATGTTGTTCTTATGTATAATCGTTATATTATTAATAAGCGAGGCTCAAGCTAGGACATCCTGCTCTTAGCAATTCAGCCAGAAAAAAGGAAAGAGAGCATGCACAAATGACATTGTTTGTGGGGTTATACAGAACCGAATGGAAATGCGTCAAGCAAAGAATGGGTTTTTCCCATGATTGTGAAGTTCTCGGTTATCAATTATAATAACACGTGGACCTAATAGAAAGCACAGGCAAGTGCAAAAAATTAAGCAAGTTAACTTTAACTGCATGAATCTGATCCTGACTCGAGATCATACATAAAAAAAACAAGATGACATGGTGAAATGATTTTTACATGTTTAAAAGTTGCACAATGTTTTAATTTTAACACTTACACCAATCACCTACAAAGGGAATTCATGATCAATAACATTTTTTAGTGAAACTTTTTGCAAACTTGTTGTGTTTTTCAGGACTACATGTCATTGGAGATCGAGAATGGTCAGGCAGTGTTGAAGTATGACCTGAACTCTGGCCTGGTCAAGGTGAACCATCAACACTATGTGGCCGATGGGAAGTGGTACAAGGTCATAGCCAAACGGTAGGTCGTTAATGACCTTATATATCTTTGATTTGTTCTGTTAATAGTGTATATTTAGAAATTTATTCTCAAATATTGTAAGGTAAGGTGATTTTTTATAGATGTTTGTATGCCTTTGATGTGCTGTTGACCAAACCAGTGAAAGGGTGGAATTTAAACTTAGCAAAAAGGAACTGTCAATATATAACCTGAATTAAATATTGGTTTTCTTGTATTCACAATAAAATGGTGGGATAGTGATAAGGCTTATATCCATAAGTTCTGCACTGTATTTTTTTTTATAAGAGTTTGCATATTTTGTATTGATGGGTTTGTTATATTTATCGGTTGGTAACTTACCATAAACTAGGGACCTCATAACATTATATGCTTTGCCTCCTTCTGGTTGAGCTTTATTTTAATTTCACTTTTTTTTATTTTCTCTCAAGCAATAAAAAACAAATCTGGATATGATTAGCAAAATACACTTATTTAGACTGTGAAACAAAACAAAACATATTCTTCATATTGTTTCTTATTGAAAGAATTGAAATAAAACTTATGCATGACATTTGCTGGGAAATGCAGGAGAAGATAACCAAAACTTTCCTTAAAAGTATTTTTGGAGTTTTTGGAGGTTTTGATAATTAATCTTGCATCAAGCACATTCATTATTAATGCTATTTGAATACTTTCCTTTCCATTTCAGCATTGGCAAGGCCAGTACCCTCACCATTTTGCAAGATGCCCAGCTAGGGCCACTTGGCACGGTGTTCGGCATGTCCAAGGGGACCAACACATTGATGGATCTTCATCCTCTGACCACAAAGTTCTACGCAGGTGGTCTGCCAGCAGATGCCAACATGGTAACGAGAAGATAAGCTCACATTGGGTCCTCATCTAGGAAAGCTGGGCTAAATGCATGTGCGGCAAATTTCTTCAGAGTTTTTGCTTACATTCGGTTTTCATTTAGAAGAGATCCCATTTAAAAGAAAAATTCCATAAAAGCAGAAAGAGTTGTGACTCATTAGCCTGTGCAGACTGTGCCGGCTAATCTGTGATGACACTAAGACACATTCATTAAGCCCAGTTGTTTGTTCCAGAACCAGGCTTGTTGTTGCGAATTTTGCTACTTTCTGCAGATTTTATCCATTTCAACACCCCTCTGGCTCTACAAAATATTCATAACTTTTCTTTGAAATTTATTAAAAATTAAAAATTCAGGAAAATCCTTTTCGGGAACATCAGGTATTTTTGTTCCTCAAGGTTTAATTGAAAATCACATCCCTGTGGTAATTTGTTAATATGTATTTTGTTATTCAGTTAAATTTTTATTCTATGCTACAGATGACTTCATAATATACAACAAGACCAATACTTCAACAGTTTTTTATGTCCTTTTTAGATATCCAATGAGGTTACACGCAACCAATTTGTTGGTGCAATTAAGGACATAACGTTTGATGACAGACCAATGAGTCTGTGGAACTTCAAAGAGGGAGAGAACAACTACAAGGGTGCTAGAGAAAGGTTGGCAATTTAAACATCACTTTGATTTGTATCTGTGTTTCAGAAATATTTTGATCGACAATTTGTGTTTGTTGGAGTTCAAGCTTATTTTGTAAATGCCCATAAAAGTTTCGTACAAATATGAAAGGTTTAAATGTTTTTGAAGCATCGTTCTAAATTTTCTTTGCAGCTTATTTTATGTAAATTAACGAAATTTATATTTATATGAATTGATTACACACGGTTTTGTACAAAGTAACAGTTTGAAAAATATAACATGTGAAGAACAAGATAAATGTGCGTTTTTTGCCAGCTTTATGTTTTGGAAAATTCACAAAAGTATTCAATTTTAGGGACATTTATACACAGCTTGTTTCCAATGGTTTCCGCTTTGATGGAAGTGGTTACGTCGTTCTGAGTACCTCTCAGACGGGCTGGAAACCGGCTGTTAAAGTTCAGATTACAATGAAATTCAAGACTTACGCACCAAACGGCTTACTGCTCTTCGCTAGCAAGAACCGAAACTTCATATCGGTTGAGTTACGCGATGGGCTGGTACTATACCAGTACGACCTTGGTGGGGGTCGTGTCCAGATAACATACGGCTTTAAGGAGGTCAACGACGGAAACTGGCATTACGTGCAGGTCAACAGGGTCAACAAGACAGGAATGCTCTTCGTTGATTCTGAAGGGGGTATGTTGGACAGGATTCTTTGTGTTTATGTTTGGCGTGCCTCTATTCAGCTTATTTTTGCATTATGAATTCCAAGATTGCCTTATAAATAATTTGCAAACTTTCCTTGATCTATTTAAATGTAAAGAGTCTTGGTGAACTTGGTAAGGGGGGTAGGTTATTTAATCCCCTGAGTTTGTATATAATTTAGACCCCTGTATTGTATAATAATTAAGAATGTTGCATTGTGCGGTGTGTCTCCCCATCAAGTCAGCTATTAAAAATGGTGGTTACCCAATCAAGTAAATAATTGCTCTCAATGTGATGTTTGTGTATGTGTTCCAGTGGGTCCAGTGGACTCACTAGGCCGTCTGACACAGCTAGAAGTCAATGATGACATCTCTATTGGAGGTTACCCTGGAGTTATCCTCCCATTCAGGTAGGGGAAAGCTTTCACTTGTTTTCTCAAAACTCGTTAGAATAAACTTAAGAAAACACCTAAAATTCATTTCATTTCCTCCTAAGTCTTTGAACATTTCCCGTTTATGTGTTTTTAATAAAAAGTGTAGAATAAGTGAATGTTTCTAAAATTATTTATATTTTATAGTTTTTGAATGCAGAATTCCATTTATATCAAACATTAAAACTAAATTTTACCTTTAATACAAGGTAAAAGAAGACTTCACTGAAAAGCTTTCTTTATATACGCCCAGGGAATATGTTCATTCTGTTCTTAAATTTGATACTTACATTGTTATACATTTTTTAATACATCACGATGATATTGTTTTAATGGATACCTGCGGTATCCAAATGTTTACTTAATACCTGGATCATTTATGAGCGTTTTAACACTGTGTATATTTATGAAGCGATCACTCACAGTACTCACAGTATTTTGTTACTCTAATCTCAGTTTATCACTGTGTATATTTATGAAGCGATCACTCACAGTATTTTGTTGTTTGTTTGTTTTTTTTTTTTTTTTTTGTTTTTTTTTTGAATTTATAGCGTTTATTCACCTCCATACATTACAAAGTGTATCATTAGATTTCATGTTATTCTGTTAGTATATAATATAGTTGTTTAACAATTCAAATGAATAATATAATAGAGGTAAATAAAATCCATGCATTCCATTATATAGACACAATCCTACAGTTCACACATACACAGACACATACATGCGATGTTATGAAACAAAAAAGACAATTGTTTGGACTTCAGAAAAACATAAGCTTTAATCAAACGTTTTGACTTCAGACAATTAAAAACATTAATCAAACGACCATGGTATTAAATATTTTAAGTAAACAACACAATTTACAATAACACTGTTCTATTGATCTACAAAAAGTTTTACAATTGACCAATTAAGTAGTTTCTTTTCTTTACATTTAGTATTAGATTGAATCTCCCATGCTACGCAAAGATAATTATTCAGCCCCCTTATTGAAGGTAATAGACCCTTTCTCTGGCATACAAATGTATACTTTTTAATTTCAAGAATAAGAATATTAATATCAGTCATGTTAATACTTGTACAACCAAATAACATTGTTTGACATGAAATATCAGTACATTTTTGCACATTATGGGATCTTAAAAAATCTACAACATAATTAACAATTCTCTTTGTGAAAATGCAGTCCCAGAATATATGTAATAGGGTTTCTTCATTTTCTTTACAGAAAGAACATAAATTGTCATGAACAATGTTCATTTTAAATAACAAAGATTTGGTTCCTAGGATTCTGTGAACAATTCTTGTCTGGAACCACTGAGTGTAAGTGTCTTTAGATATAATAAAAACAAGTGCATGCACTTTTGTCCATTCAACGTTATTAAAAAGTGTATTCCATTTTAAATGGCAAGTGGGTATATCTGTATTATAGCTAAAACATTTATAGACAAGTTTGTTTTGATTATATCCAAATACAATGTTGTTCAAGTAAAATGATATAAATGCACATTTTTAATAAATGGAAGTCCTGATAGCCTGATAAATGCATTCACAGTTCTAATTAAACCTTCATAAAAAAGAAAGTTAATTTTAACGCCAATGAGAGTTTCTAATACAGATTGTTTTAAAAATTCTCCAGAAGTGCACATTATATCTCTTACATATCTAATTCCCCTATCATACATTTTTTTGTTATATATAATATTCCCACCTATCTTAAAATTGTGGTTATAAAATAACGGCATATCAAGGATATCTTCACACTTACTGACATTTTGTTTATTAATATACTCAATGTAACATGTAAGGACATCTCTCCAAAAACAATTTTTTAAACTTATCATAATTTTTTCTATGTATTTTTTTCCTAAATTAAACATTTTCTTCACATCAAACATAGAATATACAAGTTGGAAACATTTTCCATTACTTGATACAATTTTCCTTAACCATGTCATTTTCATAGTTTTTTCAAAAGCATATATATCAGTCATGGCAACTCCTCCATCATCATATGATTTAATAGCAATAGTTTGTTTAATTTTTGCTGGTCCATCCCATATAAAATTGGAAAAAAGGCTATTTATTTGTTTTAAAACTTTTTCTCCTGGGCTAGGAAGAGCTACAAACAGGTGTGTTAAAAGGGGAAGTAGTAGTGATTTAACAACTGTTATCTTTCCTAGGGGTGTTAAATTTCTTCTTTTCCAAACATTTATGATATTGTGCAGCTTTTCCAGTTTACTCGTGAAGTTTATTTCTATTATTTTCTTTAAATCAACATCAAATAATATTCCTAAAACTTTAAAGTTTGTTGTGCCCCAGACTAGTTTATATTTAGTTTTTATTGATTGTATGCTAAACTTTTTGGAGCCAATCCATATAAGGTTTGTTTTGTCATAATTGATTTTCAATCCAGAACATAAGGCAAAGTTATTTAAAAGATCGAGGGTAGCATTAAGGGAAACATCTGTGCCATCCAGAAAGAGAGATGTATCATCAGCAAACTGAGAAATTTTATATTCAATATTTTCTATCACTATTCCTTTAATTTCATTACAATTTCTTATTTTAATTGCCAAAATTTCAGCACACAGAATGAAGATATAGGAACTTATTGGATCTCCTTGTCTGCAACCTCTTTGAATTGTTATAAATTCTGACAAAAACCCATTGATTTGAATTGCCGTCAAGGTATTATGTAGGAAAAGTGAAATCCATTTTTTCAATGTTGTACCAAAATTAAAATAATCTAATGTTTTTTCTATAAAATCAAATTCAAGGGTATCGAACGCCTTTTCAAAGTCGATGGTCATCAAGAGTCCAGGGATATTGTTATCTTCTGTATATTGCATAATGTCATATAAAAGTCTGGTATTCTCACCAATATATCTGCCTTTAATAAATCCTGTCTGATCTTTAGAAATAAGAGTATCAAGGATAGTTTTTAATCTGTTAGCAATAGTCCCAGATGCAAGCTTGTAAACTACATTTAAAAGTGTTAATGGCCTTAGGTTTTTAAAAAAATGTCTGGGTTTATTATCTTTAGGTATACATGTGATTATACCTTGTTTTTGAGTAATTGACATGGTTCCAGAGGTAAAACCATAGTTGAGGCTTCTCACTATAAAGTGGCCTAAATCTTTCCAAAAATCTTAAAAAAATTCTGCTGTAAAACCATCTGAGTATTTTGTTACTCTAATCTCAGTGATGTGACCAAGCAAGGGTTTGACGGCTGCATTGAAGACGTGTCCATTCAACTCAATACCTGGGACCTGAATGAAAACAAGGAGGCCAAGGGTGTAATACCTGGCTGTCCAGACCAGGTTTGTGCGCAGTCAAGATCTGGTCATATTGCCTCAAAATATCCTACCCTTTCCTTTTCGGACTCAACAACGTTTTTTGACATCATTACCCCATCCAACAATGTCAGGTGGCAAGATTTACCCAAATACACCCCAAATACACCCAAATACACGATGTACCCAAATACACCCAACTGCTACCCAAATACTCATAATTTTGACTCATTATGGCATGTTTGTCCATATTTTTTTATTATGCCCCCGGATCGATAGATCGGGGGTATATTGTTTTTGGCCTGTCTGTCTGTCGTTCTGTCCCAAAACTTTAACCTTACAGTAAAGTTTTGCAATAACTGTTGAAATATTGAACATAGCAACTTGATATTTGACATGCATGTGTATCTCATGGAGCTGCACATTTTGAGTGGTGAAAGGTCAAGGTCAAGTAAATCCTTCAAGGTCAAAAATTGAAAACTTTAATATAGTAAAGTTTTGCAATAACTTTTGAAATATTGAACATAGCAACTTGATATTTGGCATGCATGTGTATCTCATGGAGCTGCACATTTTGAGTGGTGAAAGGTCAAGGTCAAGTCAATCCTTCAAGGTCAACAATTTAAAACTTTAATATAGTAAAGTTGGCAATAACTTTTGAAATATTGAACATAGCAACTTGATATTTTGCATGCATGTGTATCTCATGGAGCTGCACATTTTGAGTGGTGAAAGGTCAAGGTCATCCTTCAAAGTCAAAGGTCAAAAATTTAAAACTTTAATATAGTAAAGTTTTGCAATAACTTTTGAAATATTGAACATAGCAACTTGATATTTGGCATGCATATGTATCTCATGGAGCTGCACATTTTGAGTGGTGAAAGGTCAAGGTCATCCTTCAAGGTCAAAGGTCGAAAATTTAAAACTTTAATATAGTAAAGTTTTGCAATAACTTTTGAAATATTGAACATAGCAACTTGATATTTGGCATGCATGTGTATCTCATGGAGCTGCACATTTTGAGTGCTGAAAGGTCAAGGTCATCCTTCAATGTCAAAGGAAAAAAAACAACGCGGTGCATTAGGGGGCATTGTGTTTCTGACAAACACATCTCTTGTTTTTTAATCAAGTGAAGCAATATTAAGAAAAAGGTGGTATCTTAAGAATAAGAAACTAATCCTAACCCAAACCCTAATGACTTCTTATCAGCACAAAATCATTATTTATAATTCGCTTGATTAAAAAAGTCCAAAAATATGGACAAAAAGTCCCAAAATATGGACAAACATGCCATAATGAGTCAAAATTATGAGTATTTTGGGTGTGTTTGGGTAAAGCGTGCAGCCCACAATGCCGTCTTGCATTATAACCCTTCTCAAAAAAGTGTGTGAAATGTACATTTTTAGTACGTTTTGCATGTGTTAAACGTGGCGGTATTGGCACTGCGTTTCATGTGCGCTTTTTCTTACAGAGTGAGTTTTTAACAAAAACAAACAAACAAGAAAATGTGCGCTTTTTGTGGATAAATGTGCGCTTTATGTGCGTTTAACGTGCGCTTTTTATAAGTGCGTTTTTGAATGCCATTTATGTGTGTAAAATGTGCGCTTTATGTGCGTTAAACGTGTGCTTTTTATAAGTGCGTTTTTGACTGCCATTTATGTGTGTAAAATGTGCGCTTTTAAGTGTGTTAAATGTGCGCTTTTCGTGAGTTAAATGTGAGCTTTTATATTTTAAAAGCGCACATTTAACTCACTTAAAGCGCAGTTATAACCCACATAAAAGCGCACATGTGTGTTAAATGTGCGCTTTTATGTGCGTTAAATGTGCGTTCAACGTGCGCTTTTTATAAGTGCGTTTTTTACTGCCATATATATGTGTAAAATGTGCGCTTTTAAGTGGGTTAAATGTGCGCTTTTTGTGAGTTTAATGTGCGCTTTTTTATTTAAAAGCGCACATTTAACTCACTTTAAGCGCAGTTATAACCCACATAAAAGCGCACATGTGTATTAAATGTGCGCTTTTATGTGCGTTAAACGTGCGCTTTTCGCGAGTTAAATGTGCGCTTTTTTATTTAAAAAACGCACATTTAACTCACTTTAAGCGCAGTTATAACCCACATTATAAAGCGCACATGTGTGTAAAATGTGAGCTTTTAAGTGGGTTAAAACTGCGCTTTTCAGCGAGTTAAATGTGCGCTTTTTTATTTTAAAAAGCGCACATTTAACTCACTTTAAGCGCAGTTATAACCCACACATAACGCACAATTTATGCACATGAATGGCAGTAAAAAACACACTCGCAAAAAGCACACATGTGCGTTTAAGGTGCATCTTTTGCCTTAACAGTTGATTCAATTATATGCTGTTAAAAGTTTTTTTTAATTCAGATATGCAATAAAAACCAATAATTATATAAACATAATATATATATTTGTGTATTTTAATAATGACAAGATAATTCAATTTTATACTTTAATGTACACCAACATTTTTTAACATACATGAGTAATTAAATATCAATGGCAATTTGATGAAATAAATATAAACATAATTTGATTATAAATAAACAAAAAATAATAGCATACTATACATGTAATAACATGTAGAGTATATACACACGAACAGCTATATACATAAGAAAGATGCATATCAATCAAGGCCTGTCAGCATTTCTTTGAGGCGGCGGAGTTCAGCTCTCATCTTTCTCTCCACGTCTGCCACCAGCCGGTCAAACTTCTTTGCAACTATTATACTGTCATGGCCTTTGCGCGATGTGTCTCATGCATGATCTTATTTTATCAGGTCCTGAAAGATATTTTATAATGTAAGTGTTGAATATTGCTGTTATGGTAATCTCGTTGCTATAAAATTATAAATTTAAATCAAAACTAGTTTGTTTGCTTGTTGTTTTTGGTTGTTTATTTTGCAATTTTAATCCCCTGATCACATGTGACTTAACGCTTTTCATAAATAAATACGTTTGATAGAAAATACTGTTCGAAAATGTACCAAGATACGTGGTCTCATTTTGCTGTTTGGACTGGTCGCAAGTTTAACACCTTTAAAATGCAATAACCAGTACCCTGTATAGTTTTACCTCTAAACAAATCCAGCTTATCTTGGTCAAGGAGAGTGCGCGGTTTTCCCACTCCTGTTCTCCTCATGTCGGCCAGCTTGTGCAGGGTAAAACCTGGTATTCAAGTCCATACATCAGGTAGTCTCCCTTTTTTGGCAGGCGATGCGATGATGCACATTCTTTTCAAATGATCTTCTGATCAATGTAAATTTCACGGTCACCATGGGGTTTAACCTTTAAATTTAAAAGTTCTCATTTAATATGGGGGAAAAAATCTGTTCATTAATGACCAAAAATAGGTATAAATAACTTTAAGATGACAATAACCATAAAATACAGCCATAATAATTCAAATGGTGTTGTTTTTCCTTAAAATTGCATTACATTTACTCATCCATTTACAGTTCCCAGTGACAATACATAAATATGATAATGATCATAATTAATTCAATAAACTAAATAAAAAAGGGATGCAGAATTGAAAATACAAACCTGTTACAACAGACTGTTCTTCAGTATTCCAAAAATACAGGCAGTTGTTGAACTAGACCATATCACTTTATATGTCTTTAACCACCCACTTTTAATCTCCTTTGCAACAAACTTATTGTTGATATACACATTGTAGTAAATACACATTTTTTTCATCACACAATACTTCATGCTGAAAGTATTTCAAGACATTTTACACTAGAATAATAAGTCTTAATGTTGTTCACTTGATACATGTGTACATGTACCTAAAATCTAGCTTTAAAAGTCAGTTGCTGATGCTGCTTGTTTTCAAAAAATAACTTCCTATCTGTGTTTCTCAAATAGATGGCAATTTTCCTGAACAAATCAAAAGTATATCAACACCCCTTAGTTAGGCTTAGATGGAGGACTGATAGGGACTGGCTATTCTCTTATCTGATTCCATGCTGTGTCTAAGCCAAAAATTACATAATTTGAGAAAAACTGATAAGGCAGTCATTTCAACACCAAAATATTTATTGAATAATACACAGCACCCTAAACACATTATATTTAATTGTGAATATTTAAATATGACATGCTGAATGGTTTTAGCAAATAATATTAATAGCATAAATATTATTTTAATTGCCTTTTAAAATGTATGTTTATGGTCAATGTGGTAGACATTAATTGTATTAGGGTATAAATATCAGTATAAGAAAGTTCAAATACTAAGGACAAGGGACGTTAAGGGTCGTGTTTTGCCTTTATCCAAATTATTTTCAACCTACTATCAACATAAAGTGCAGAGAGTCATCTTTTCAAAATATCCTCAATGCATGTATTGGTTCAAAAGACGTTATCTCCAGCCCGAGACAAAGATGCCCACTTTTTCCCAATTTTGACGTCGTTTAACGTTGCTTTTTACGGCAACGTCACAACTACGAATTGTATCTACGCCGATTGCCGCGCTTATTATTCAATCAGCATAAAAATTATGGTGATCCACAATGTGATAAATGATTTAATTCATTTTCATAAATCAAAGTAACGTATTACATGTCATATGATATTATTATTGCTTCATATCGCCAAATGTTTTACGCAAAATAATCACACATTGTTTATAACATTTTTTAAATCGCATCATCATAATAAAACTAGAACATTCTTATAAGTAACAACGAAAATATTAATAAAACAACAACAAATACGGTGTTATATCATGACCTATTGTAATAACATATTCCGTATGCACATCCTGATCGCGTAACCTTGTAAATATAGATAATATTATGTAAGTTTTGGATAAATATCAAGTTTATCATGCGAGGCTAAGAACCGATGTAGTGCAAGGCTTGCTGAGCGCTAACATAGTTCGTGCCGAGCATGATAAACTTGATATTTATCCAAAAATAACATAATATTCTATTTATCCTATTATTTCCTCACAATTTTCCATTAATAACTGTCAAATATGGCATTTTTTGACGTTTTAGTTTCTCCGTAGTTGACAAATCACATTCTCCAATTTTTGGAAAAACCCAAATCTGATCTAAATATAGCGATAGTATAAAGCTCATGTTTATACGATCGTGTTATACTAACGATTTTCATCTGTTTATTGTTCACATTCTTCCAATAATGACATTTTTTTCTATCTGTGCCATCCACACATTATTCTGCCCATTGATATTTTTCACCAAAATAAACAAAAAAATAAAACAAGAAAATTTTATAAACATGTCAGTTACACGACTTTCAACAATCGGTATAAAATATTTCCACTGTTGCAAATTGTAATATGGTTTACATTCACATCTTTAAAAAAGAGATGTGTTTGTCAGAAACACAATGCCCTCTACGGCGCCCCTTTGAAATCTTGGACGACACTTGACGCCTATTAATGCATTTAACCCCTTTTTCTCAGAGAAATAATTCAGCACACATTTTATAGACTTGTTTTGTCTTAATCAGATGTAAATGAACACACATTTTGTAGACTTGTTTTGTCTTTATCAGATGTAAATGAACACACATTTTTAAGACTTGTTTTGTCGTAATCAGATGTAAATGAACACACATTTTTAAGACTTGTTTTGTCGTAATCAGATTTAAATGAAGGCGCCCATGGGTATTTAATATGACACTTTAGCAGCATCTGAAATGTCTGCAGCCCAATTTCTCGGACCATCTGACAGTTGATCAGTTTGGTGTCGCCTGAAACAAAGGTACCACAGCGCACTTGTAACGTGCGCACATGTTCCAACTACACGTGCTCCAACTGGGCAGTTGCAAAACCATGTGTCGACTGACCCCTCCTTAAAACGTATGTAAGACCGGTATTGCTTTCGGGACACATGTCGACTTTGGAACTTCAAGCATAGCAAACTCCTATTGTGCACATAACCGTGAATTGAGTATATTCCGTCACTTGACATGTGCTCTTGTGTATAAGAAGCCGCTAGCTTAACTGTGTATACACCAAAGATTAGACATCTAAGCTCATCCTCGGTCATTATTGGACAGTTAATGTCTAGTTCGTCCATCGGTTTCCACGATGCCTTGGTTATTTTTTGTATGTCGTTGTCAGAGATGAATTGTTGTAAATCGTTGTTCTGCCCTGACAAATACAACATTCTCTCTGCAACTATTTTGTCTTGATCGGAGTCCTCGCTACTTAGAGCCGGTCTGAAGCGGTTGCAGATTGCTCCAACTATTCGCACATAGTCACCTTAAATAAATATCATATGTATAACAGGAATCTCATTACATAAATATACACATTATTGTTAGGACATTTTAAATAATGTTAATAAATATGTGTAGGATTGTATTAAGTGTAAATAACGTGACGGTTTCACTCTGTTTACTCCATGTACGTTTTAACGCAAGTATGTGTTATCTATTTTGTGAAATGATTATGAATGTTACATAAAAAAAATTACCAATAAATGGCACTTGGGTGTTTGGCATTGTCCTAGCTAAATATGTCCATGTCTTGAGTCTGCCATTGGTTGACTCGACAACCCATCGTATCTGTATAAACAATACACTTATACACTTAGACCGTTGAAACGATAGTTCTTTTAACCGGGCTTTTAAATAATCGAATGATTGGCGAATTATCGGTTAAGCGAGTCAGTTTGAAAACAGTATATAATTATTCACAAAAAGGTATAAATACATCTCAATATATTACATTTACATTGAGATCTAATCATAAATCAAGTACATGAGCGCGGAGATTTACCTTCGTCACAAGTCTCGACTTGTTAGACTCTTCGCTTGTGTGCTGTGTAGACCCCTTTCGCATAAAAGATGGCATCTGCATAGTTACACCAAGTTCTTCGAGAACAGTCCACGCATCTCGAAAACCTCTGTCAACTACGACCACATCACCTTCCTGAATCCAGCTCTGAAACGTTTTGTTTACGGCATGAATGTACTCATATTTTCGTATTGACTATAATTTGTATTAGTATGATTATCATACTCATCCATTATCATCATCATTATCCCCATTATCATCATCTACATCATAATAATGAATACCACCACCATCATCGTATTCAATATTATCATCGTCATCATTATCATCATCATGCGAATTATAATCGACCTTATCGACATCATCAACAAAATCATGCTCATGATCATAATCATCACCATGATCATGATATCATCATCATCATCATCAAGTTGGTTTCCTACATTTTGTTTTGTTTTATAATTTTTTAATGTTATATAACATGTTTGAATGTAACCAAACCTTAAAATCCTCAGTATTTTGATTGATGATGTGTTTCAGTATATTTGCATCTGAGTTTTTGCCATCCGCCAAGTACGGTCCCAAAATAGATATTATGTAGCCAGTGGTGGACACAACAATCATTGGTTTGACAAGTGGCCGGTGCTTGTGCATGGAGTACGACCGACGTGCGAAAGAAAAGTTTGAACTTTTTTGTATATATATATATATGTTCCATCTAAAACAATTATTGATTTATTTTGGTCAGATGCAGCGAACAATTCTTGCGCTAGAGGTCGTGTATGGGTCGTTCTTATCTCCTCTCTGGAAACATGTTTAAATCCCATATTCTTTGGCACGAACGATTTCATCAAAGATTTTCTTGACGATTTCAACGCACGCCGAATCTGTAATATAAACTTATTATTTATAAATCCCACTTTCTTTTAATTTCCATAAGAGTGTTGCTTTTTTGTAAACTGCTTTAAAGATTTTTTCCCTCTTGAAATATATCCTGTTAAAATAAATAGAACGATTTTCATTTTCAGTTATAGTAAGCAATATTTCAATTATGAATGCTATTACATACATAATTGCATTAAGAAAATGTAAACTGCTTTAAAGATTTTTTCCCTCTTGAAATATATCCTGTTAAAATAAATAGAACGATTTTCATTTTCAGTTATAGTAAGCAATATTTCAATTATGAATGCTATTACATACATAATTGCATTAAGAAAATGTTGAAAACTGATGAATGTTAACCATCATATTCATCGTCTAAAAAGACTGAAAAGTTACTTTTTCTCCACGATATATTGTGAATGAGAGATCTAATAATGGAAATTAAGTTTACCAGTATCAACATTAAATCTATGGATACATTTGGTAAATCATATCACAGTCGCCTTGGTATTTAAATAGGTTATATTATCCGAACCACATAATACCTGCGTAATTGTCATGTTGAACAAAGTGCTGAGCAGCGCATTCCCTAAACTAGTTCTTAGTTTTACTAGGAGCACTGCGATGCATGTTCTAATGGACCTGGTCTTTGTTGTCCGTATGTCGTCTACATCACCGATAAGAGTTGAGAATTGGTCTTTCGTCAACCCTGATATATATATTCAAATATGTTATTAACACTATATAATAGCATTGATTACATAAACTCATAAAACAATTATTTAAATTATTAAAAATATTCATGACCTGTGTGTATACATGTATATAAGAGAAGGACAGTAGATCTATCATTCCTCATCAGCGTGATTATGCAATTCAAATTAGGATGTGTACCGGTAAGATTCCAATAATCAGCATCCGTCATTGTGGATGGGTCGTCAAAATCGATGCAAGATTTTTGACGTTGTGTCGCACTTTGCCGTAGCGAGTTAATTAAACTGCTTATCTGTTCAGGCTCCATGTATGTTGTGGACCTAATTTTTCCTTGAATATCAGCAGAAAGGGTCTCTGGTGTAAACTTGCCCCCACTCATGTGAGTGTGACAACATCGCGAATTCTTCTTCAACAAAATGTTTTTGTTGATGAACAGTTGCATTATCGCCTCGCCCGGTATGGTTACAAACCCTTCGGACCGAGCGCCCTTCCTGTTACATATAGGACATATAGTATGGCTGAACCCAGCTGATTTAATGTTTAATTGTAACGGCGATTTCTTGTCAGACGGTCCATGTTGTAGATTTTTCTTTGGGGATGCACTTAATCTTGCCGCCGCCGATTCTGCTGTATACTTAAGACGGCAAGAGTTATGAACTACGTCTTTGTCTGTAACTTCGTCTGTCAATAGCATATGCTTTCTCAAGTACTTTATAAGTTGTTTATTGCCATCTGTTTTTAATTTCCTTCTTTCTTTTGGGCCCACACGTTTGGTGCATATAGCACACGCATAAGATTTAGACACCCTAAATTAAAAATAAATGAAAGTATTTGTTTATAAGTCGACATAAAATTCTTAAAATAAAATACCACATAAAAAGTATAACAGTTACGATCGTAGCAGAATTCGAGCCCCTGAACTGTTCACGCATAATTAACTCGATGACGTAATAAAAACATCGTCATCAATACTGAGAACAAATATCGAGTTGAAGTGACGTAATTTAACCTGTCGGTTTTCGTCATATTTTTTTTAAATTTTACAACAATATAGAATAAGCTTCATTAATGTTGTATAACAAATTTGATGGAATTTAAATTAAAAGCATTTTTATTAGGCTATTTAATAATGCAACTGGATGAAAAATAAACTGAATTTTAAAGCTACTGTAGTCTTTACATTCCTAAAACGCTGGTCTCAATTTTGTATCTGTGTAAATAAGATGGAATTATTGTGACCAGTTAATTTACTTCAACATTTAAACAAGTAGCAATTTATTTGATGGACTTTTAAGTTGGACAACTATGGATTACGGATAATCATAGAAAGGTATGTTTCTTAATACTTTTTGGTGTTCGTGTGAATTCATCTTTGTAGCTAAATACAAGAATGATTTTCGTGACTTATATTATATAACTGACTGAAAACATGTTTTCTACAACATACCTGTCTGTTGATATATGGTGATGAAACTTAACCTCACATATTTTGTTTAAATTACTTTTACTGCTCAGCTAAAATGATGCGAAGCAGACACTGTATCTTCCATGTAGATTTATCCCGCTCGCTTGATAAGATTACTTCCCATAGGCCTAAATAAGTTAATGGAGTGGTCTCCCGTGAATTATACGGAACAATACCTTTTTCTAAGTTTATAAGATGTTAAAAAAGCAACTTGATTGCTTCCGCGATATTGCATGGAAACAACCGTTCATGGTGATAAATTATTAACTGTTCAATCAAATTTCGATTTAGAAGAAAATACATGTATTTTTCACATACAGCGCACTCGTTAACCAAAAATAAAAAGATATCGACGAACACATAACGAAAATGTATTGCATTTTTTTAAAGAATCAAGTTGGTTAACGTGTGCGCTGTTGTCATAAAATAGTGATAAACATTAAAAAATGCTCGAAATTCGCGTTATTCGAAGAAACGCGCGTGTTTGAAACGTTCAATGTGACGTCATCTATGCGATGTACGATGCAATAACTATGAAAACGTAAAGCGCACGTCGTATTCTTCAAAATGTGATCTTTAATGGATGCAATAATTAACTTTTACAAATATCAATATTTTTCAGGCAAATAACACCCCTTAATGTCCCTTGTCCTTTATGTTGAGGAAATATAATTGATACTATCAAGCCCACATAATACTTTTGTCACTTTCAATATTTTTAATTAGTTACCCACAGTCTGATTTAGGTGGAAATTTTTAGAAATGTTTGAGATTAAAACGTAAGCAATAGGGTATGCATTGAAATTGTATTATAAAGTATGTAAACATTAAACAGGTTAATATGGACAACCAGTAATTATGAACTGTCCCTTATATTATTACAGGTTACTGAGATATATGTCTATGCTTATTCATTTGATGTAAATAAATTGTTAGAGCCTGCAACAATTTTGTTTCTTGTTCAATTTCTGTACAACATTTGCTAAACGGTTGTTAAAGACGCACTTTTTAAGAAGTGTGTTAAACATGTGTCTTTTTAGATACATCCGTTTAAACAGATCATATGATAAAAACGCACTTATGAAATAAAAGACTAACTTATGCTTGAAAAAGACGCACATCAAAATAAAAAAACGCACTTTTGTGAGAAAAAACCCACATCTGTAAACCTTAAAACACACTTCTTAGATAAAAGACACACTTCTAAAATAAAAGACGCACTTCTTAGATAAAAAACACACATTTTGCTCACATCTACACTCAAAAGCGCACTTACAGATGAAGAAAACACACAAAAAACGCACTTCCTAAATAAAAGACGCACTTCTTAGATAAAAAACACACATTTTGCTCACATATACACTCAAAAGCGCACTTACAGATGAAGAAAACACACAAAAAACGCACTTTTTCACTAAAATAATGCACTTGACAAGAAAAAACGCACAAAAAGCGCACTTAAATGCACTTTTGAACACTGAAAACGCACATATCAACAAAAAACACACAACGCATTTTTAAGTGCGCTAAATGTGTGTTTTGGTAAAAAGTGCGTTTTTATTTGACAATCCCCTATCCCTAATTCTCAGAGACTTACAACATTATATATTCCATCCCCCCTTAACAATGTCTTGACATTTTAACTTCTACCCCCAGTTTACAACTGTGTATTGGAGACTTGTGAATCCCACTTATACTTAACACTGTATTTGGAATTTTTCACAGGGCAAGGTTACACCGTAAGGTAAAAAATTATTTAAATGTTCAACAATGACAGATGAAGTTACAGTCAAACAAGCTGTTTCATAGCAAAACTTAACTTTGAAAGTAATTTTTGCATAATTAATGTTTACCATGTGGGAACAGCTCATCAAATATTTTAAACATTGCAAAGAGACAGTTATGTCATAATTCATCTTGCAATTTTAAAATAATGTGCAACAAATGTTTATTATTTGGAAATAGCATCATCCTAGCTCAAAGGTTAAAGAATCACTTAGAGGCCAAAGGTCAAAGTCAAATTTGAGCTTAAAACCGCTTGTCCAGAAGAAATTTCATCAATAATCATGCACTTTCAAATAACTTGCCACCAATGTTCACCATGTGCAGGCAGCTTGTGGCGTGTAGGACTTTAAGTCTAGCTGACTCCTCAAGGTCAAATGTATATAATATCAAACAAAGATACCATTACTAAGAGAGGTAGATATTGTAATGAGACAAAGTATCGAGTCAAATATATTTTATAATCAGTTTAACATGTTCACAGATTTCAAGGATAGCCACCTATGATGTCAAGAAACTCTCTTATATTGCCAACCCAATAGACAGCATTGGCAGGAATTTTGATATCACCTTCAAGATGAAGACAACACAGAACAAGGCTCTTCTGCTGTTTGTTGCCAACAATGACCAGGTATTTATGTCTGTGGTTAGTAATTAAAAGCATAATGTTAGATTTTACAAAGGTCTTTTTTCCGTTGTGACTAAAATAGTTCTCAATATTACACATGATCTCAGATTTACAAATTGACAAAATCAACTGCTTTGGACATTATATATGTACGGAAAAGCTCATTATCTTTGTTAGCTCACCTGAGCACAACGTGCTCATGGTGAGCTTTTGTAATCGCCTTTTTTCCGTCATCTGTCGTCAACATTTTGCCTTGTGAACACTCTAGAGGCCACATTTTTTGTCTGATCTTCATGAAATTTGGTCAGAACATTTGTCCCATTGATACCTCGACTGAGTACGAAACTGGGTCATGCTGGGTCAAAAACTAGGTCAAAAAAAAGAAAAACCTTGTGAACACTGTAGAAGTCACATTTGATGCCCAATCTTCATGTAACTTTGTCAAAATGTTTGTCTAAATGATATGTTGGTTGAGTTCAAAAATGGTTCCGGTCCGTTGAAAAACATGGCCGCCAGGGGGCGGGGCAGTATTCCTTATATGGCTATAGAGAAACCTTGTGAACACTCTAGAAGTCACAATTTTTGCCCAATCATCATTAAACTTGGTCAAAACATTGGTTCATTGATATCTCGGACGAGTTTGAAAATGGTCCTGATCGGTGAGAAAACATGGCCGCCAGGGGGCGGGGCAGTTTTTCTTATATGGCTATAGTAAAACCTTGTTAACACTCTATAGGCCACATTTATTGTCCAATCTTCATGAAATTTGGTCAGAAGATTGGTCTCAATGATATCTTGGACGAGTTCGAAAATGGTAACATTTGCTTGAAAAACATGGCTGCCAAGGGGCGGGGCATTTTTCCTTATATTGCTATATATGGCTATAGTAAAACCTTGTGAACACTCTAGAGGCCACATTTATTGTCTGATCTTCATGAAATTTGGTCAGAAGATTGTTCTCAATGATATCTTGGATGAGTTCGAAAATAGTTACGTTTGCTTGAAATACATGGCTGCCAAGGGGCGGGGCATTTTTTAGCTCACCTGAGCAAAACATGCTCATGGTGAGCTTTTGTGATCGCTTTTTGTCCGTCGTCCGTGGTGCGTTGTGCGTCGTGTGTTGTGCGGCGTCAACATTTGCCTTGTTAACTCTCTAGAGGCCACATTTATTGTCCAATCTTCATGAAATTTGGTCAGAAGATTGGTCTCAATGATATCTTGGATGAGTTCGAAAATGGTAACGTTTGCTTGAAAAACATGGCTGCCAAGGGGAGGGGCATTTTTCCGTATATGGCTATAGTAAAATCTTGTTAACGCTCTAGAGGCCACATTTATTGTCTGATCTTCATGAGACATGGTCAGAAGATTCATCCCAATAATATCTTGGACGAGTGTGAAAATGATGCTGGTTGATTGAAAAACATGGCCGCCAGGGGGCGGGGCATTTTTCCTTATATGGCTATAGTAAAACCTTGTTAACACTCTAGAGGCTACATTTATTTTCCGATTGTCATGAAACTTGCTCAGAAGATTTGTCCCAATGATATCTTGGATGAATTAAAAAATGGTAACCTTTGCTTGAAAAACATGGCTGCCAAGGGGCGGGGCATTTTTCCTTATATGGCTATATATGGCTATAGTAAAATCTTGTTAACACTCTAGAGGCCACATTTATTGTCCAATCTTCATGAAACTTGGTCAGAAGATTCATCCCAATAATGTCTTTGGACGAGTTCAAAAATGATGCCGGTTGGTTGAAAAACATGGCCGCCAGGGGGCGGGGCATTTTTCCTTATATGGCTATAGTAAAACCTTGTTAACACTCTAGAGGCCACATTTATTTTCCGATCTTCATGAAACTTGCTCAGAAGATTTGTCCCAATGATATCTTGGATGAGTTAAAAAATGGTAACCTTTGCTTGAAAAACATGGCCGCCATGGGGCGGGCATTTTTCCTTTTATGGCTATAGTAAAATCTTGTTAACACTCTAGAGGCCACATTTATAGTCCAATCTTCATGAAACTTGGTCAGAAGATTCATCCCAATAATATCTTGGATGAGTTCGAAAATGATGCCGGTTGGTTGAAAAACATGGCCTCCAGGGGGCAGGGCATTTTTCCTTATATGGCTATAGTTAAACCTTGTTAACACTCTAGAGGCCACATTTATTGTCCAATCTTGATGAAATATGGTCAGAATATTTGTCGTAATGATATCTTGCATGAATTCGAAAATGATTTGAAAAACATGGCTGCCAAGGGGCGGGGCATTTTTCCTTATATGGCTATATTAGGCTATAGTAATATCTTGTTAACACTCTAGAGGCCACATTTATATAGTCCGATCTTCATGAAACTCGCATGAAATCCCAATTATATCTTTGACAAGTTCAAAAATGATGCCGGTTGGTTGAAAAACATGGCCACCACGGGGGCGGTGCTATTTTCCTTATATGGCTATAGTAAAACCTTGTTAACACTCTAGAGGTAACATTTATTTTCCGATCATCATGAAACTTGGTCAGAAGATTTGTCCCAATGATATCTTGAATGAGTTCTAAAATGGATTTGGTTGCTTTAAAAACATGGCCACCAGGGGTGGGGCAATTTTCCTTATGTGGCTATTGTAAAACCTTGTTAACACTCTAGAGGCCACATTTATTGTCCAATCATCATGAAATTTGGTCAGAAGATTGGTCTCAATGATATCTTGGACGAGTTCGAAAATAATTATGTTTGCTTGAAAAAAATGGCTTCCAAGGGGCGGGGTATTTTTCCTTATATGGCTATAGTAAAACCTTGTTAACACTCCAGAGGCCACATTTATTTTCCGATCTTCATAAAAATTGGTCAGAAGATTTGTTCCAATAATATCTTGTTATCTCATGTCTGCGACTTTGGGCCTTTCAGGCCCTCTTGTCCTTATATGGCTATATATGGCTATAGTAAAATCTTGTTCACACTATAGAGGCCACATTTATTGTCCGATCTTCATGAAACTTGGTCAGAAGATTCATCCCAATAATATCGTGGACGAGTTCAAAAATGATGCTGGTTGGTTGAAAAACATGATTTGTCCTAATGATATCTTGTATGAGTTCGAAAATGGTTTTGGTTGCTTAAAAAACATGGCCACCAGGGGGCGGGGTATTTTTCCTAATATCGCTATATATCATGCTTTAGTAAAACCTTGTTAACACTCTAGAGGCCACATTTATTGTCTGATCATCATGAAACTTGGTCAGATGATTTGTCCCAATGATATCTTGGATGAGTTTGAAAATAGTTCCGGTTGTTGGAAAAACATGGCCGCCAAGGGGGCGTGGCATTTTTCCTTATTTAGCTATAGTTAAACCTTGTTAACACTCTAGAAGCCATATTTATGGTACAATCATCATGAAACTTTGTCAGAAAATTTGTTCCAATGATATTTTGGACACGTTCGAAATTGGTTCCAGTTGCTTGAAAAACATGGCCACCAGTGGGCAGGGCATTTTTATGTCCCGCACTACATATTGTTTTTGCCCTGTCTGTTGGTTGGTCTGTTGGTTGGTTTGTTGGTTGGTTTGCGCCAACTTTAACATTTTGCAATAACTTTTGCTATATTGAATATAGCAACTTGATATTTGGCATGCATGTGTATCTCATGGAGCTGCACATTTTGAGTGGTGAAAGGTCAAGGTCAAGGTCATCCTTCAAGGTCAGAGGTCAAATATATGTGGCCAAAATCACTCATTTTATGAATAATTTTGCAATATTGAAGACAGCAACTTGATATTTGGCATGCATGTGTATCTCATGGAGCTGCACATTTTGAGTGGTGAAAGGTCAAGGTCATCCTTCAAGGTCAGAGGTCAAATATATGTGGCCCAAATCGCTTATTTTATGAATACTTTTGTAATATTAAAGATAGCAACTTGATATTTGGCTTGCATGTGTAACTTATGGAGCTGCACATTTTGAGTGGTGAAAGGTCAAGGTCAAGGTCATTCTTCAAGGTCAGAGGTCAAATATATGTGGGCCAAATCGCTTATTTTATGAATTCTTTTGCAATATTGAAGATAGCAACTTGATATTTGGCATGCATGTGTATCTCATGGAGCTGCACATTTTGAGTGGTGAAAGGTCAAGGTGAAGGTCATCATTCTAGGTCAAATATATGGGTCAAAATTGCTCATGTAATGTGACTTCTGCAATATTGAAGCTAGCAATTTTATATTTGACATGCATGTGTATCTCGTGGAGCTGCACATTTTGGTGAAGGGTCAAGGTCAAGGTCATCCTTCAAGGTCAAACATCATATAGGGGGACATTGTGTTTCACAAACACATCTTGTTCCTTATATGGACTTGTGAATCTTCATGAAACTTTGTCAGTATATTTGTTTAAATCATATCTTGGATGTGTATGAAAATGGTTCTTGTCTGTTGAAAAACACGGCTGCCAGGGTGTTCACTAGTCATGAAAGTTGGTAAGAACATTTTGTTCTAATGACATCTTGGGCTGCACAGAACAGGTCAGTTCCTTTGAATCTCAGGTGAGCGACTTTGGGCCTTTCAGGCCCTCTTGTTTTCCATTTAAGATTAAGACTAAATGGGAACTTGTAAAGATTTGAAGTTATGAGGCCAAAGTTAGTGAATAATAATATAGTAATTTTTATATTTTGGGCCGTGCTCTGTGAAAAGGGAGTTTAATTCATGTGCGTTAAGTGTTGTCCCAGATTAGCCTGTGCAGTCCACACCTAGGGTAATTGGGGACGACATTTTCAGCCTAAACTGGATTTTTGCTAAGAAGAGACTTATTTCATTAAACAAAAAATACAATAAAAGGGGAAAGTGTTGTCCCTGATTAATCTGTGTGGACCGCACTGGCTTATCTCGGATGACACTTTACGCACATGCATTTAACCCCCTTTTCACAGAGCACCGTCGATGGGTATTATGGTTGGCATATTTTTGAAGAATATTACAATTTTGTTGAAATTGCATTACTTTCAGTCTGCTGGATTCTCCGTGTCACTGGTGGACGGCAAGATATCAGTGATCAGTGACCCTGGGGGAGAGAAACTGAGCCTGATGAGCCGTGTGAACACTTACAATGACGGCCGCTGGCATTACATATCTGTCATGAAGAAGGGCACACTGTATGTACATAGACAAACTTAATCACTGTGCTTTTTATTTTATTTTGTTTCCGATAATGAATTTCAAAATGTCCACAACAGTGATGGAAATTTGCAGGGACTTTCTGGCGCCTAATCTTTGTGTTTAAGCGTAGTATTATGGCATAGTAAATATTTCTATTGGTCTCAATTAACATCGCTCTCATATGTGTTAATATTTATTGAACTAAAAACTCACTGTGATATTTTTTACTGTATTGATGATTTGCATTTGGCTTTTTGTATGCCTTCTTTGGAAGAAGGTGGCACATAGCAGTCACAATGTCCTTTTCTACGTATGCATGTCGGTCTGTCTGACCAAGAAAAGATTACGTGTCACATGTAGAACCCATCTCCCTGCAGCAAAAAGGTCTAGGTCCCGCATTTGAGCATTTTATATAGCTTACAAATTCCTGTCTCAGCCATAACTTTACCAATATTGATGGATTGTGAAGTAACTTGCTACAAATATAATCAATAATAAGACAAAATGTTGCGTTTAACACTCGTCTCCAAAGGTCATACTTTAAGATCAAAGTTATAATTTAGCCATAATACAACTGGTCATTAATCATGCTTTTTCAAAATAACTAAATTATTATCACTATGAGGGGACAGCATTTCTTTTGTATAATCTATCTCCTACCTCAGAGGTCAAGGTCTCTTTTTGATGCCATAGGTTGCATTTGGCTATAAAACAATTTGTGTAGGCTGCAACTTTTAAATTAATAAATTCAATTTTAAAGAAACGTAAGAAATATGATTTTAATTAGTTGACTGAGTTTCAAGTGTTTCTCTTGCCTAATTACCACGTTATTAAGTTCATGGTCGCTTTTGGAGGTTAATAGTAAATTTGGCCATAATAGCTCGTTTGTAGCACAAACGACGCTTCTAGATACATGAAGAATCTGGGGACATTGGTGCCCTGTGAACACGTCTTGTTTTTACAATGCATTACAATGTAACTTTTATTATTTCTCTCTATTAAATTGAAGCCTTAAAAAAACTACATTAAAATTTTGAACAATATGTGAAGTTTTTCAAGGATGAGTATTGCCAACATGAAATTATCATTTCTGTATCACTATAGATTGGAAATCAACATAGATGACTATGAGATTGTGAGAACAACGGGCCAAGGTCAGAAAGCTACCCTGGTAACCACCACCCCTCTGTACTTTGGAAATGCAGATGTGAACATACCGGCCAACCTTGCTGATGCCACAGAGCAGTTTGGAGGATGTATTGCAGATGTCACAATCAACGGAGAGTAAGAATTGATATTTAAATTTATTAAAAAGTGTCCTGTTTTATTTTGAATTTGTGTGACTGTTTGGTAAGTGATTTCATGGATAATGTGTAATAATTTGTTTTATGGTAAGTAATTAGAGGAATAATGTGTGATTATTTGTTTCATGGTAATTGATATCAGGGATAATGTATAATTATTTGTTAATGGCAATATCAGGGATAATTTGTAATTGTTTATTTTATGGTGATATCAGGGATAATTTGTTATACCCCCATTACCATTGGTAATGGGGGCTATATAGGAGACACTTTGTCGGTCTGTCCGTCTGTCTCGAAATTTCATCCGATCTTCACCAAACTTGGTCACAAGTTGTATCTTCAAAATGTATAGGTCAAGTTTGAATATGGGTCATGCTGGGTCAAAAACTAGGTCAGGGGGTCACTTAGTGTGTTTTAAACCGAAAGTTTGTCCCGACCATAACTTATAATGTCATTTATCGTTAGATTTTAAAATAACTTGGTTAATTTGTTCATCATCATGGGACGGTGTGTCGCGCAAAAAAATTACATCGATATTTCCAAGGTCAAGGTCACACTTGGAGTTCAAGGGTCAAATGCTTGTCCGGGCCATAACTTTATCATTTATTGTGAGAAATTAAAATCATTTGGCAAATTTGTTAACCATTATGGGACGATGTGTCGCGCGAAAGAATTACGTTGATATCTCGAAGGTCAAGGTCACACTTTGAGTTCAAAGATTAAAAATAGCCTTAAATGAGCTTTTCTGGGCAATAACTATGTCGTTCATCTAGAGATTTTAAAATCAATTGGCACATTTGTTCACCATCATTGGACGGTGTGTCGCGCGAAATAATTACGTCGATATCTCCAAGGTCAAGGTCACACTTTGGGTTCAAAGATCAAATATGGCCATAAATGAGCTTGTCCGGGCCATAACTATGTCGTTCATTGTGAGATTTTAAAATCATTTGGCATATTTGTTCACCATCATTGGACGGTGTGTCGCGCGAAAGAATTACGTCAACAACTCTAAGGTCAAGGTCACACTTAGAGTTCAAAGATCAAAAATGATCATAAATGAGCTTGTCCGGGCCATAACTATGTTGTTCATTTTGAGATTTTAAAATCATTTGGCACATTTGTTCACCATTATTGGACGGTGTGTCGCGCGAAATAATAACGTCAATATCTGCAATGTCAAGGTCACACTGTGAGTTCAAACGTCAAAAATGGCCATAAATGATCTTGTCCGTGCCATAACTATATCATTTATTGTGATATTTTAAAAATACCTGGTACATTTGTTCACAATCATTGGACGATGTGTCATGTGAAAGAATTTTGTCGATAACTCCAAGGTCTAGGTCACACTTGGAGTTCAAAAGTTAAAAATGGCCATACATTTGGACGGCATGTCATGCGAAAGAATTCAAGAGTTCAAAGGTCGAAATGGCCATAAATGATAATGGCATTATAATTTAAAAAATTGCCATAAATTTGATTCTCTTGTTTTGTGAAGACAGCATGCAAAATAGTCTGTGTCAATGCGGCACGTGGGGGTATACGTCACATCTGTGAAAAAGCTCTAGTGATTATTTGTTTTAAATCGGTTTTATCATAATAGTCTTCCTATCCTTTCCAGGTTCCTCAACTTTGCAGTGCTGCAGCCCCCAAGGAGGCGCAACATAGCGCTGGCCGGATGCCCTATACCTGACCCTGAGGGGCCATATGACAGGGACCCCCTGCCTACCCCTCACCCCGTACTGGTTACAACTCCTACAAGTAGGATAGTTTGACATTCTGTGTTCTGGTGTTGTCAACTTAACCTTTTTCAGATGCCTTCCTTCCAAAAAAGATCGGAAAAGAAATAATGTTTCAACTGTTTATTTTTATGTAAACAGTCAATCTTGACTTAAGAGACCACAAAAAGGAGTACTCAAAAGTGGTCTCTTAATAAAATGGTCTTTAAATTAAAAAAAGACCACTTTGAAAAAAACATGAGTAAAATTCTGTGATACAACTATCTTGTTCAATGTTTGAAGTATCATTACCATGCACTTTTACAACTATTGATAATCCAACAAAACACGGCAGCCTTTTTTGACAATAAATGTGTTTTTAGAATTTCTTAAACACAAACGTTTGCCATTTTGTTAACCAGGTTTTCCGAAGGAAAAAACTGGTTATTAGATTGGCGAATGCGGGCGGGCTGGCTGGCTGGCTGGCTGGCTGGCTGGCTGGCTGGCTGGCGGGCTGGCGGGCTGGCGGGCGGGCGGAACAAGCTTGTCCGGGCCATAACTTTGTCGTTCATTGTGAGATTTTAAAATCATTTGGCACATTTGTTAACCATCATTAGACGGTGTGATGCGCGAAAAAATTACGTCAATATATCCAAGGTCAAGGTCACACTTTGAGTTCAAAGGTAAAAAATAGCCATAAATGAGCTTGTCTGGGCTATAACTATGTCATTCATTATGAGATTTTAAAATCATTTGGCACATTTGTTCACCATCATGGTACGGTGTGTCGCACGAAAGAATCACGTCAATATCTCCAATGTCAAGGTCGCCACGACTAAAAATAGATTTATTTTGAAACAAACTTACAAAGGGGGTTAATTTTGTTTGTTCATTTCAAAAGTTCAGTTTGAGTTGTCTCCCTTTATCAGATTTTTTTTCACAATGAAAACCTGGTTTTGTGACAATTTTGTCCCTTGTTTGGAAATGTACGGGAAGTTTGTATATTGGAACTACTTAAACCCCTTTTTCACAGAGCACGGCCCATTTTACTTCAAATAAAACTTTTCATAAGATCCTGTTTGATTGTACATTTTTAAATAATAGTGTTCTTTGAATTATAACCTATTGTCTACTACATTCATAACATGGAAACGATATTTGACATAACTATTTAATCCAAACTATACGATTAAAGCGTTATAAGATATTTACTCGGAACTTACTGATGTAACTGTTGAATGAGTTTTTTATTCAAGTCAGTGTATATTTATGAGCCTAGCTTTACACTTTACATACATCCATTAAGCATAATTTTCTCAGAAAACTGTTTATATAATTATATATACTTCAATGCATTCCCCTGTCAGCCCTACCCACAATGCCTCCTGGCCGATGTGCACTGGATCAAGTCAAGCCCCAGGAGCTCCCAGCTGCGAACCAACGTGGATACTACTTTGGAGCATACGCAGTCAGCCGGCTTGAGTTTGCACAACTGCCAACAAACATCAGAATCAAGTAGGTTGACAGAAATTTGTTTACTAATTTTGGTATTTTGTAGGGATAAATTGTTTAGAAACATAAAGAAAATAAAATCAATTTGTAAAAACAAACTTTGACAATGGCAATTTACATGAAATATATCAGGAAAGAGAGAAAAAAAATTGGGAATTTTTATTCGGAAATGGCCAAAATCTGAGATTGTATCAGTTTTTGGCAAGTGCTATTTGCAGCTTTTTATGCCCCCGAATTGAAAGTTCGGGGGTATATTGTTTTTGGCCTGTCTGTCTGTCATTCATTGTTTGTGTCCCCAAACTTTAACCTTGGTTAAAGTTTTGCAATAACTTTTGCATTATTGAAGGTAGCAACTTGATATTTTGCATGCATGTGTATCGCATGGAGCTGCACATTTTGAGTGGTGAAAGGTCAAGGTCAAGGTCAACCTTCAAGGTCAAAGGTCAAATATATGGCTTCAAAGCGGCGCAATAGGGGGCATTGTGTTTCTGACAAACACATCTCTTGTTTGTACTAAGAGTAATAATTTTTTACTTCAGGAAAGTTTATTTCTACTGGTTAACTTTTGTGATATGGATAAATGATGTTTGCACATCGAGAACAAACTTCTAGAAACTAAAAGGCTACTAAAAAAAGCGAACATGAAGTTCAGTATGAAGAAATGAATCTGGTCATTGCCAGATGGCATGTACATGTTGTTTTAGTGGTTATTTGTTAAAAAATTCTTATGCACTGTCAAACCCTCATATCCAGTTGTGTAAATAATATAATGGTAATTTCAACCAAAAATGCCTGTTGCATTATGCCTTTATCATGTTGCAGATCATGGCTAAAAATAGCTTGCCAATTGACATTAAGATTGTATCATTAAACATACTTATTCCTGTTTGTTTGCAGATCAGTTTTCAGTCTCGACTTTAGAACCACAGAAGCAGATGGGGTTATATTCTACTTTGCTGACAGTAAACATGTTGATCACATGTCACTGATAATGATAAATGGAACTATCCGATACACCTTTGACTGCGGAACAGGCATTGGTTTAATAAGGACAGCTAAAACTTACAATGATGGAAAATGGCATTCTGTAAGTATATGGTTCAGAAGTATTTTTGTATTTTGTAGCTTGAACATTGTAGTTTCATTTACTCCTATTTATTTAAGCTAGATTGCATCAAGAGCTTACACACTCTGTTGATGGGGAAGCTGGATTATTAGCAATATGTGCAAATGCTTGTGGAAGTAACTGACAACATTTGAATGCGGTATTGGGGTTGAATGGATGTGCATTTTATTTCCTGATCAATTTCAAAACAACTTCTGTGAATAGGCTGGGAATGAAATCTGAAATCCTTTACTTGCATCAAAAGAGACTGCTTTTAAATGAAAAACTCCATGAAAGCAGATTGCACAGGAAATCTGGAATGACACTTGAAGCGAATGCATCAAGTCAGTTTTCTCAAAACGCTTCTCATATAACTCAACCATTGTCATTCCCCGCCATAGGCGGAGGGATATTGTTTTGGCGTTGTCCGTCCGTCTGTCTTTCCGTCCTTCCGTCTTTCCGTCCGTCCGTCTGGAGCCATATCTTGGAAGTGCTTTGGCGGATTTCATTGAAACTTAGTATGAGTATATATATGGATAAGAGGATGATGGATAAGAGGATGATGCACGCCAAATGGCACTGTACACCATCTGTTAATAATGGAGTTATGGCCCTTTGTATCTTGAAAAAATGCTTTTTTGAGTGTCAAATATAACAATTGTGTCCAGAAGCATATTGGCGGGGGATATCAATTCAACGAATTTGCTTGTTTTCCAGGTCTCAGCGGGCAGGAACCTCAACGAAGGAGTGTTGATTGTTGATGAGGAGCAGGTGGGAATCACAAAATCGGCAGGTCGACATCGTTCTGTCAATGTGAGGGCGCCATATTACTATGGAGGTGTCAATGTCACTGAACTCAATGGCAAAGGAATTGCAAATCTTGCGGTATGTTGCAGTGTTCTAATTCATTAAAAAAGCATTATGAAGAGTTAAGCCCCCTCTCCCCTTTTTATTAAAGACATTTTGACCGGACCATATCTCAAAAACTATTAGAGGTATCAACTTGAAACTTCAGTTGTAGATCTCATCAAGGGGATGTGCGTGGCACGAGAACCGCTACTCTTTTAAGAGTTTTTGCCCTTTGTTGATTTTTATGCCCCTGAAGGGTGGCATATAGGTTTGAACTGTCGGTCAGTCTGTTGGTCCTTCTGAAAACTTTAACATTGCAATATTGAAGATAGCAACTTGATATTTGGCATGCATATCTCATGGAGCTGCACATTTTAATAGCTTAATTACGTTACCTGATATCATATGCTTACTTATTCCGATAGGATCATAATTTATCCGGAATTTTTCGCCCGAGGAATCCCACACTTTTCAGAAACCCGTCAGGTAGGACAGAGCGGTCACATAGTGCTGTGTAGCCGCACAACCAAAACGGGACATTACCCAGAATTCACTCTTATTCCGGATGGCGATATACAAAGGCCGACATTTTGTTATAAACTTAATTGTTGCTTCTGTTTCACTGGATTCTTCTGTTTAACAGAATAGAGAAGTTTTTGTATTGCGTTAAAACATTCACCGTATATATATCCGTGTATTTCTGTATCGTTTTGTGTATTTGTTTGTTTGTTAAAGGCAAAGTATGCCTCAAACACGTGGCTCATGTGGACACATAAGGGCAGCATGGGACAACCATGGTAGCTGCCTGTCCTGTGCAGGATGTACCCAGGATAACTGCTGCCCTTTCTGTGAGCATTGGTCTGCAGATACCTGGGCCATCAAGCGTCGACCCTTCAAGAGTCATGGACGCAACAAGAATAGTTCAGATCAAAGTAGGGAAAGTTCCGTGTGTCGGGACTTTTCACCACACGATCTTGACCATACTCCACCAGTAGCTGCCAGGCATCGGTCCCTACCCCGTGACGACACCGGACAAAATTTGCCCGGTCCGTTCATCGGGAATGACCATTTGAATGACTCGGCATCAGATCAACGTAGGAAAAGTTCCGTGTGTCGGGACTTTTCACCACACGATCTTGACCATATGCCACCAGTAGCTGCCAGGCATCGGTCCCTACCCCGTGACGACACCGGACAAAATTTGCCCGGTCCGTTCATCGGGAATGACCAGTTGACCGGTCCGGAGACTTCACCGGTCACCAGTCAACATTGACCGGTCCGGTCACCGGTCATGCTATGACCGGTCCGGTCACCGGTCATGCTATGACCGGTCAACCGGTCACAGACCGGTCCGGTCAACCGGTCACCGGTCATTGACCGGTCCGGTCACCGGTCATGCTGTGACCGGTCCGGTCACCGGTAAACCGGTCACCGGTCATTGACCGGTCCGGTCACCGGTCATATAATGACCGATCCGGTCACCGGGTTTCGGTCTGTGCCACAGACCGTTCTGGTCACCGTAGATGTTGACACTACCTTGTCAGTACTCCACAAAGGTAGACGCAGCCGCGTTTCTACTGTAAGTCACAGACGTAAACGTGTAGTGTCTGATGTTTCCGACTACTCCTCCACCTCGGGCTAGTCGTCGTATGACTCATCGTCTACTTCAAATAGCCCTCATCATTACTGGAGGGGACGTCGTTCACGCTCACCGAGTGTTTCTCGGCGTAGATTGCCTCGTAAAGAGCGATCACGCCAGCGCTCGGGGAGACGTTCGATCAGGAAACATCATTCCCAGCGCCGCCGAACAGTGTCTCGGCGTCGCAGGGATAAGGGACATAGACCTTCCTCTATTAGGCGCTCTCGGACTCCTAGGTCCCCTAGTTGATCCTTCTCTGAGGAATCTATTGACACCCTTCCACGTGTGTCGGCCTCTATTTTGGCCTCAACACACACTTCAGCCGTTCCTACAACCACTGAGCATAATTTGTATTCAAACACTAGTTTGCATACATATCAGGCTCAAGGTACAGGGGTTAATCTAACCACTTCGGCTGCGTTTTCAGCCCCACGGGTCTCTTCCACATTGCATAGAAGTATACCCCGGGCTGCCGCTTCACCATCAAATCCCAATACTTTGTGGATCCAACAGTCGCCGGGAATCTTTGTCCCTTTTTCGACTGATCCTTTACCAGCGACCTCTAGTATTCAAAGTGAGTCTGCTGACTTGATCTCTGAGAGACCTAACTCACCAGCTATATCTTTGATGGTGCCAGAAAACGATTCTCTCATGATAGAAGCGTATGAATCTATTATTCCTTCTCCTATATCCACCGGTTTCAATCAATCCAATGCTCCCGCAGATGGTTCGATTGAGGCGGGTTCGGAGTCTAATGAGGCCGAACTTTATTATTTGGCCTCCATCAATCAGGTATACGAACTTATGTTCAATACCTTAGATGAAGACTTCTTCCCCCGCCCTTCCTTGTCTCTCACAGGATCTGCAGTTACCGTTACAGAACAGGTAGCATGCAGACGAGAGCCCGGCAGGATAAGTAAGGCTACTTCCCGAGTGGATCTACACCTTCCTATTGGCTCTTCCACAATGGCTGTTTTCCAGTCACTTGAACCAGCCAATAAGCCTTCGCCATCTCCATGGAAAGCCCCTAAGGAGCTGACGGAGCCTAAACAGATGGACGGCGGGAAAAGTTATAAGGCCCCGGTACCCGACCCTGCTACCGGTTTGGACCTTTCCAAACTTCCGGTTCCTGATGCTGACATTAGTAAGCTGTCACTTACAATGCCTTCATCATCTACCCATACATCAGTCCCTCTTTCCCTGTTGGAAAATTTGGAGCTGAGAGAACGCCGTTCCATAGGTCTGGCTAACCAGCTAGATCTCATGGCAGCCACAGCCTTAGACTTGGTTTGGGAGCTCTCTGATTCAATCCCAGAGGAGCTCCGGGCCTTGTTGATACATCTTTCACGTACTACGCAGTGCTTATCTCACAATGCTGCGTCTTCTATGTCTGAGATGTTAAGGCTTCGGAGAGACCTCATCCTCTCTTCCTTGCCCAATAATTTCCTTTTGGAAACAGGCGTAAACTCCCTTCGAACTGCTCCACTAACAGCAGAGTCTCTTTTCGGAGGGAGGATACAGTCGGCACTTACTGCTGATCGTGAAGATCAGATACATGCCTCCTTAGCTAGGAGCAACTCTGGCCAGCGCCCTGTGGTTTTTAAGCGCCCTGCTTCTAAGCCCCTAGGAGCCCCACCGGCCAAGAACGCTAAAAGGGACAGTTTCCCTACTAAGCGTCCGTCTGCTCCACGTCAGCCCACAAATAGGCCTCCTTTTCAGAACAGAACAACTTCCTATCGGAAGCCTTCTGTAAAACAAAATTGGAGTAAGGGCAAACCCAATGCGGACAAGAAGTCATTTAATCCTTCTTCCGGCAAGGGTGGACCTCCTAAAGGTCAGCCCTAGGTCATACCCCTTTCTACCGCCACAACCTCTGATGCCGGAGGTACCAGTCGGGGCCAGACTTATGCACTTCGCAAATCGATGGCTCCAAATAACTTCGGACGCGTGGGTTCATTCTCTTGTCACACAAGGCCTCACTATTCAATTCGAAAAAAGGCCCCCACTCTCTCGCGTCCCAATAGATCTGGTATCTCCGCATCCACAACTTCCAGACTCCATTCTCGGACTTCTGGAAAAACAGGCGGTAGAAAGGGTTCACGACCCTTGTTCTCCAGGATTTTACAGTCGCCTTTTCCTTGTTCAAAAGAAAAGCGGCTCCTGGAGACCAGTCATAGACTTAAAAGTGTTCAACACGTTTCTAGTCAAACCTACTTTCAAGATGGAGACTCCTGCCTTCATTCGGCGCTCCATCAAACCCATGCAATGGGGGGTTTCCTTGGACCTGGAAGATGCATACTTCCATGTTCCTATCCATCCCAACTACCGGAAGTACCAGCGCTTCTCCTTTCGAGGCCAGGTCTACCAGTTTCGGGCGATGCCCTTTGGATTGGCCACGGCTCCACGAGTTTTCACCAAACTCATGGCCGAAGTGAGCGCACACCTCCGATTACACGGGGTTCAACTGCTTCAGTATTTCGACGATTTGCTCTTACACCAGCTCGATCGTCAACTGCTTCTGCTACACCTAGAGTTCTCTTGGAAGGAGCTCCTCTCTTTAGGACTCCTTCTCAATGTAGCCAAGTCAGACCTCATTCCCTCTCAGGATTTCATATTCGTGGGAATGAATTTTCTGACCCACATCAATCGGGTCAGGGTCTCACCGCAACGTATATCAGACCTCCTTTTGAAGGTCAGATGGGTGCTGTCCCAATCTCATATCACAGCTCAAGATTTCCTCTCACTCAACGGTATCCTGAGCTCTGTAGCAGACTTCGTGCAGTTGGGACGTCTCTTCCTACGTCCTCTTCAGCACTATGTCAGCTCGATGGAAATGGTCTCCAGACAATCTGCTTACACAGATTCCCATCCTCCCGTCCTTAGTCCCCCACCTTCAATGGTGGCTAGACGAGGAGACCCTGTTGGCAGGAGTACCGCTTCTTCCCCCGCAACCGTCTTAACATCTCATAACGGATGCGAGCATGGAAGGTTGGGGCGCTCACCTTGAACCACGCAGCCTGACATTATCAGGATTGTGGTCTCCTCAGGAGTCTCTCCTGCACATAAACAATCTCGAAATGCGAGCAGTCTTTCTAGCTGTTTCTCAATTCCAATCACATCTTCGGGACTCCTGTGTGATGGTATCGACAGACAACACATCAGTCTTGGCTTACATCCAGAAACAGGGCGGGACACACTCTCACTCCCTGTATCTGGAAACAATGAAATTACTTGTTCTTTGCAAGAGCCTAAACGTCTCTCTCTTGTCCAAACACATACCAGGTTGTCTCAACGCCCTGGCGGACGGTTTGTCTCGCAAACACCAGTTACTTCCATCCGAGTGGACACTTCATCAGGAAGTGGCCAATCAGATATTCCTCACATTCGGTTATCCACTGGTCAACCTGTTTGCGACCAGAGACAACCAGAGACTTCCTCTGTATGTGAGTCCAGTGTACGAACCAGCAGCGTGGGCGGTAGACGCGCTTTCGTTCGATTGGGATCAACTGGACGCTTACGCTTATCCCCCACCCATTCTAATTCCCCAAATCTTAGGGAAAGTCAGGGTAAGCTCTTGCCGGATCCTCCTGATAGCCCCTTGGTGGCCCAGGAGATCCTGGTTCAACGACCTTCTCGGTCTCCTGTGCGAATTTCCCAGGGAACTCCCGCACAGGTCAGATCTCCTATCTCAGAGAGGCAGACTTCACATGGATCCAGACATGTTCCACTTACACGTCTGGCCGTTATCAGGCAATCCCTGCAGAAGAAACGCTTTTCTGTCAGGGCTTCAACACTCGTTGCCTCTGCAAGGAGAAAGTCCACCAGAGCAGTCTATGATGCTGGCTGGAAACTCTTCTCTAATTGGTGTGTTCGAGGGAAAATTGATCCCCTCAATCCCTCTGCTAGACGCATAGCGGATTTTCTAATCTATCTCTTTGATGATAAGAAACTTTCTCTTAGCTCCATCAAAGGATACAGATCTGTGCTTTCGCATACCTTGGCTTTTTGTAAGTCATCACAAGTCTGTGCTGACCCAGCCATTTCCGAACTGATCCGAGCCATGGAACTTAAACGTCCTGTGTCTCGTTCTCTTACCCCCAAACGGGATTTGGCTTGTGTTCTTGGATCGCTTATTAAAGCTCCCTATGAACCCCTTAATCAGGCTTCTTTACAGTTCCTAACCTGGAAGACCGTTTTCCTTCTAACCATGGCTTCATCCAAACGTAGAAGTGAAATTCATGCTCTTTCTATCGAAGATAGCCATCTTCGTTTTGATTCCTCCGATGGCTCTGTCACCTTGTTGTGTCAGCCAGGATTCCTTGATAAAAATCAACTCCCCTCTATGGCTTCTAAACCCTTCAAGGTCCCAAGTCTTTCTAGAACTTGTGGTAATGAAGATGAAGATAGACTCCTCTGCCCTGTCAGGTCTTTGAAGTTCTATCTCAGTAGAGTTAAGTCTATTCGAGGTTCTCGTAAGGGACTTTTCATTCCCTTAAAAGGGGGGGGGGGCGATGTGTCTGCGGCTTCTATTTCCCGTTGGGTAGCCTCGACTATAAAAAGGGCTTACTCTTCTCTTTCTTCAAGGGACTCATCCCTTTTTAAAATTAGACCGCATGAATTACGAGCAATGTCGGTTTCGTGGGCATATATTAATCATACCCCACTCTCTGACGTGCTTCAAGCTGCTTTCTGGAGGAATCAGACTACTTTTTCATCTTTTTATCTTCGTTCTCTGGAGTGCCAACAGGACAACTTGTATTTGTTGGGCCCCCTTGTGGTTGCACAAACGGTAGTATCTTCTACGGCATAGGTTTATTACGCTTATCCGTGAATTAAGTAATACCGTAATAATGAAGATTAGCTGAGAACCCGAGATATGGGTTCCGCTGTGATGGGGAGATTTTCGTGAACCTTCCCGCCTCAGCTGCAAATTCAGCATATGATATCAGGTAACGTAATTAAGCTATTAAAACAAATGTTTCTAGTAAAATTCATTTTAATTAGTAATTACTTACCTGATATCGGTAAGTCCCACCTCCCACCCCGCTCTTCGTCTAATATTTCATATTTTTTATCGGAATAAGAGTGGATTCTGGGTAATGTTCCGTTTTGGTTGTGCGGCTACACGGCACTATGTGACCGCTCTGTCCTACCTGACGGGTTTCTGAAAAGTGTGGGATTCCTCGGACGAAAAATTCCGGATAAATTACGATCCTATCGGAATAAGTAAGCATATGATATCATATAAGTAATTACTAATTAAAATGAATTTTACTAGAAAAATTTGTTTTGAGTGGTGAAAGGTCAAGGTCATCCTTCAAGGTCAAAGGTCAAATATATGGCTTCAAAGCAGCGCAGAAGGGGGCATTGTGTTTCTTACAAATACATCTCTTGTTTACTTAAATTTTGTTTGAAGCATATCTCAAAAAGCAGAAGAGGTACAACTTGAACTTATTAGATAGCTAGATCTCATTATGGAGATTTGCATTGCAGAAAAGATATATTTCTTGCTTCCATATTTTAAGAAATACATGTATTTCCCTTTTTTATTCTTTAATTTTAATTTTGTAGTGATCTTGTCTTGACAACTATAAGAAATCAGATATTGAAAGTTTAGAGGTACAGTGTACTGTGTAGGTAGATCTAACTAATGGGATGCACATAGCACCGGAACTGGAATTCTTGCTCCTTATTTTGAGAATTATTAACCTTTATAAATTTATTACTTTTAAATCTGGAATGGGAAATGTCTTGGAGAGTAAACAAAACATCAACTTAATAGTTCATAGGTAGAGGAATCTAAATGATGGCTCAAGAGTCTTAACTTTTGCTTTAATAATAATTTTATAGAAATAGCCCTTATGAATTTTCATGTTGAATTGAAACCAGTTTTTAAAACTGAACTGCCTATTTCTTCTGCATTTCCGCGTGCTAAGGTCATTTTAGACACACAATTGACAGGTCTAGTTTAGGATGGGTTGCGGCTGGAGAAACAATATATTTTAACTCGGGCCTTTATGACATTTTGAGATAGCTCTAGTTTACATTTACTGTTACTTTTTTACAGGGCATGAGCACTAATTTTGTTGGCTGTATCGCGAACATCAAGGTTGGCAATGAAGACATTGGGTTGCCTTCCTTCTCTCCAGGCGTGGTTCCCTGCTGTAATGAGATGGCCCAAGGCTACATCACTGAGCCGGGAGCATACTTCCATAGCCAGGGTGGATATATACAACAGGGTAAGTAGCACCTCTTTACATCAAATTCATACATATTTGTCTGCATCAAATTTCATGGTGGTTTTGTCTACTGATATTGTTTTATTGTTTTTAGCTCACCTGAGCACAATGTGCTCATGGTGAGCTTTTGTGATAGCTTATCCGTTGTGCGTTGTGCGGCGTCAACATTTGCCTTGTTATCTCTCTAGTGGCCACATTTATTGTCCAATCTTCATGAAATTTGGTCAGAAGATTGGTTTCAATGATATCTTGGATGAGTTTGAAAATGGTTACGTTTGCTTGAAAAACATGCTGCCAAGGGGCGGGGCAATTTTCCTTATATGGCTATATATGGCTATAGTAAAATCTTGTTAACACTCTAGAGGCCACATTTATTGTCTGATCTTCATAAAACTTGGTCAGAAGATTTATCCCAATAATATCTTGGACGAGTTTGAAAATGATGCCAGTTGGTTGAAAAACATGGCCGCCAGGGGGCGGGGCATTTTTCCTTATATGGCTATTGTAAAACCTTGTTAACACTCTATAGAGGCCACATTTATTGTCCAATCTTGATGAAATATGGTCAGAAGATTTGTCCTAATGATATCTTGGATGAGTTGAAAATGGTTACGTTTGCTTTAAAAACATGGCCCCCAAGGGGCGGGGCATTTTTCCTTATATGGCTATATAAGGCTAAAGTAAAAACTTGTTAACACTCTAGTGGCCACATTTATAGTCCGATCTTCATGAAACTTGGTCAGAAGATTCATCCTAACAATATCTTGGACGAGTTCAAAACTGATGCTGGTTGGTTGAAAAACATGGCCACCACGGGTGCGGGGCTAATTTCCTTATATGGCTATAGTAAAACCTTGTTAACACTCTAGAGGCCACATTTATTTTCCGATCATCATGAAACTTGGTCAGAAGATTTGTCCCAATGATATCTTGGATGAGTTCGAAAATGGTTTGGTTGCTTTAAAAACATGGCCACAAGGGGCGGGGCATATTTCCTTATATGGCTATACATGTATATGGCTATAGTAAAACCTTGTTAACACTCTAGAGGCCACATTTAGTGTCCAATCTTCATGAAATTTGGTCAGAAGATTGGTCGCAATGATATCTTGGATGAGTTCGAAAATAATTATGTTTGCTTGAAAAAAATGGCTTCCAAGGGGCGGGGCATTTTTCCTTATATGGCTATAGTAAAATCTAGTTAACACTCTAGAGGCCACATTAACTGTCCGATCTTCATGAAACTTGGTCAGAAGATTTATCCCGATAATATCTTGGGCGAGTTCAAAAATGATGCCGGTTGGTTGAAAAACATGGCTTCCAGGGGGCGAGGCATTTTTCCTTATATGGCTATAGTAAAACTTTTTTAACACTCTAGAGGCCACATTTATTTTCCAATCTTCGTGAAACTTGGTCTGAAGATTTGTCCCAATAATATCTTGTCATCTCAGGTGAGCGACTTTGGGCCTTTCAGGCCCTCTTGTTGTAATTACCAAGTTGGTCGATATGTAATTTATGGATTTCTGACTTGAATGAAAAATATAATTTTTGATTGCCAGTCGCCAATGTTTTTTCAACATGTGTCCACGATAAATTCGGGTGGGGTTTTCACCACAGAAGTGGGCCTGTTTATCACATGCCTTTTAATGAGTCAATTGTCATGAGAAGAAAGACAAATACAAACAATTGTGTTTTTAATGGGGATACAACACTGAACAGGTTACAAAAAACATTAACCAGTTAACCTTTTACTGCAACTGGTTATTAACCAGTGAACTGAACAACTTTAAAAAGTAAAATGTTAAAGTATGCATTAAAAATGTCGTATTGCTTGTACATGTACTCTCTATAGGAAAGAGTACAGGGCTTATGACATGTGCGTTAAGTATCATCATTTTTATTTTTTTAACTTCTTTAGTATCAGTGTACTTCAATGTTGTCAAGTGATCAATCACCTTCATTCATATCATCTTCGCCTGATCATCAAAATTCCTATTCATCTGTGATCCGAGAAAGTTCCTCTTTTGCAACCCTATTCAAAAAGAAAACATTCCGCATGAACTTTTTGGAAAAGAAACTAAAGCTTAAGCATCGGTCTGTACAAGAATGTGACCTATCTGTATTGCTGTCTCGCCTCACAGCGCCCACAGCGCCCCCGCAGTCTGTTAGCGGCCGGCCACTGAGTCATAACTCGATACTTGTTGAGTGGAGCCCTCCGCCAGCAAATCAGCAGAATGGAAACATTGTCGGCTATAAAGTTCTCTATATCATTAATGAGGACGGTAAAACTGAGGTGGAAGCAGACGTTATGAGGGTGGGGGTCGTCACAAGGGCGCAGTTGGAAAACCTTGAGACGTGGGCGGACTATAAGATCTGGGTAGTTGCTTTCACTGCTGCCGGTGATAGCCCCATGTCCCCGCCTATCATAGTGAAAACACACAAGTCAGGTAAGTTTCTGCTGGAATGATGATGAGACTAAAACAATAACACCCAGCCCCACCCCATTTTACACCCCTCTCTCGCAAATTAACCTGCTCTATCTGACATGTCTCTTTTGCTTACAGTGCTTCTCAGTGACATTCAATTGTTCGTTGGCGGCTCAGGTACTTCATAAAAGTACCCTGAGCACTCTTTAAATATATGACAATATCCCTTGGGTACTTGAAAATACTTGAAAATATACTTAAGGGCACCTAGGCATACTTAAGTATCTTTAAGTAGTACCTGAGCCAACAATGACCAATCGAGCCTCAGTTACCTGCCCTTCTTGCCTTCCCTGAAATCTCACCTTGACACCTAGCTCTGCTCTCTGTACCTAATCTAACTCCGGGAATGCATCAAGCTTGTCCACAGACAGACTCGGTAGTTCTAGACATGCACCCCACTCTTGTGCATGGGCAGTTGGAGATAACACCAGATGAGGCGCTCTCTGGGCCTCAGTTCTCTAATAGACTTCATTATACAAGCCTAACTCTGGGAATATAGGGCTTAAGGAATGTGCCTATAGTATAGTCTACTGATTAGCCTGTTAAGTCTGCACAGGCTAATCTCCGACAACACTTAGCCCGAAGGGGGCAGGTAGGTTGCTTGAATACATAGCTTTTTTGTGTGTGGACTGTCAAAGTATTGGGAGAGATGCTTTACAGAATTTTTATAATTATTATTATTATAAAACCTTTAATTGTGAATTTTATGCAATTCATTTTGGGAAAAATATATTCTTCTGGAGATTAGAAATGGGCAAAATTTCAGCCTGTAATTTTACTCAAAAAACTCACCCTGGAATTAAGGTTCTCACAGTTAACATGGCTATGAAAATGAAAACTAACTTGTGAAATCTAAAAACCAGGCACTGAATGTCTATGTCTACAAAAGCTATGGCAAACTTGGGCGATGAATACCAATGATTTTTTGTTTGTTATGTAGTGCCCTCCGAGCCGCGCAACCTTGTGGCTGATCTAGTTCAGCAGGACCCGCTGGTTGCGCAGGTATCCTGGCAGACACCGGATGAACCCAACGGGAAAATAGAGTCGTACAAGCTCTACTGGGGCCTCAAGGGGGAAATCTACACACAGGTCATCCTGAAGGCTCATCAGCAGTCATTCTTCACACCGCCCATTGGTATATAATAGCAGGCTTTTAATGCTTGCTGGTAATTTTTTACCAGTTTTACACGCTATGAATCGTTTTTAGACCCTTAACAATTAATATAAGATGTTTCTTACTGGATTCAAGTTTTAAAGCGTACATTTCCAACTCTAGGTAACTGACCAGCAGCAAACAGCATACAACATGAACTGACTGGGACTGGCAGGCTGTTTTGGTTTTATGCTGTTTGCATAAAGCCATTTTCACTCTGCTTCAGAGCAGGGAAGGGTTAAACCAATATTGTTTGGAGGACACTTTTAGTCGTGTGTCTGCTTAACCATGAGATGAAATGTTGTGCAAACTTGGTCATTCTCATTCAGATTCCGGGAATTTAAGATCAACCAAATATGCCCAATTAAAATCAATGATTCCAAAAAAATTCATTTCAATAGGATTGATGAACATTGACCAATTGCCAATAAAATTCAAATATTTTGAATTGTTTATACATTTGTAAATAAACTTGAAAATTATTGTTTTTAAAAAAGTAATGTAGTCAGATTTAATTTTACCAGAAAAGAACGTTATTGTGGTAATAATATTTTGAAAGGCTCCTTTTAAGTCTGTTCAACCACTGTAAATGTAAGGTGTAATTTTATTTGTTTAAACTCAAACTGGGCTGCTTGGAAAAAGAAGAAATCTTAATGAGATTAAATGAATAGGTGAATTATCATGACTAATTGATGAGTGGGTCTTGATTACTTGACTTTCCATGAAAATTGCATACATGAAGCCTTAGTACTCTGATTTATTTCTATGGCTTTAATTCCAAAATTCATGGATTTACAGTGTGGTTGAAAAATGCTTTTTCTTTGCTGCACTGAGGCATTTCAACATAATCTCTATTTAAGATGCTATTTCACATTCCCCTATTTCAAAAAGAACATTCAAAGTGCATTGGCATTAATGATAAGATTTAAATTAGTTCTGAGGAGCATTAATGATGAGTGGTTACCATGGTAATGAATCTTCCTGCTGATAAGCCCAGGCTAACAAAAAAATATTCCACAAACTTAAAACATATAACCCCCTTCTCAAAACTTTGTACAAACAGATAAAATTCAAAACTTCACTCTGGTTTCTGGCATGCAATCAAATTGTCAGTTATTTTTCTGGTGAAATGATATCAGAAGTACAGATATAAAGCAAATAATTTAAAGATAAGTCAGTCTGTAGATGCTGATGGGTTGATATGCTGGGTTTATTTAGATGAGGCCCAGCAGGCCGCTTGAACAGCAGGTGTTAGGGATAGGGTGGAAATGTGCCAGTCCATTATGAAATGATTGCTTGTGATGAGATCATATCTCGGACTTTAGAGAACTAACACTGGGTTTTATCAGTGTATTCTGATGGAGGGAACTGTTCCTGCATGTTATTTATAGTCCTGTGTTAAAAGATGTCAGTTAATGCGGAAGCTCAGGAAAGATTTTTATGTCGACATTGTCTGGGATGAAGATAAATAAAAATGCGTAAAAACATATGTCCGTAAAAACATATGTCATATCTTTCATTTGAAACTGAAAAGAGATAGAGCATCGGAATTTGTTTAAAGGAGAATTGTTCCTAATTTTGTTTTCAATTTATAATGTTGTCTTTCATGATTTTATCAGAATGAAAAAAATCTCTTTTTCAAACATTAAGAAACTGAGTCATGCTAGAATCACAGGTATGTTTGTTTCTAATTTTCTAATTGCATTCACTTGTGTTTAGTTTTATATCTGTACATTTAAGTGGTCTATATAATTATTATATAAAGCCCATGAATATTTACTCTCATTTATATAATAATTGCTTACACCTTAAAGCAGTATCTTTATAAGAATGCAGATTCAAAATTATCAATAAAAATTCTTTGGCACAATTATAAGTATTAAAGCCGCATTCATTACTAAGTCTGAACGATCAAAGAACAAGCAGAATTTCAAATACTGAACGATTTTGCTTGCGGGAAAATTTATGTTAAAAATTTTGCGCATCTACTGAAATTCTTTATTTCATAATTCTGCAAACATTCTTGATTCATGAGAATGGTAAAGTTAGCGCTGTCAATGAGTAAAAAATAATTAATGTAAATGGCCATCACTCGATTTCCAATCTGTTCAATCTATTTATGTTTGTGACAATGAAATAAAGTTTTGACCAATTTTGTACAGTAAAATAAACAGTCACTTCTTTGAACAGAGTTCTATGGGCCTGTGAGAATGAAAAAGGAAGTCTCGGTTTTGATCCTCACTTGGTAAGGGTTCTTGGACTCCAAAGACTTCAAGAGTGTCTGTATTTGCACACAGGTTTCCATGAAATCAAGCAAAAATTGATAAGTTTAACCCTTTCCCCCATAAGAAGCAAAGTGAAAATGGCTTTTGCAACCAGCATAAAACCAGTACAGCCTGAGTGTAACTTGCAATCTGTTCAGGTTTAATGCTGTTTGCTGCTCATCACTAAGGGTTGGAAATGAAGCCTTTAAAACTTGGAATTTAGTAAGAAAGGTACTTAATTAAATGTAACTTTCTAAGGGACTACAAATGCGTCAAAATACGTATATAACCCATTTATGCCTAGCGTCTAGAAAAAAGGCCTTGGCAAACATCGTAGACCCAGATGAGACGCCGCATGATGCGGCGTCTCATCTGGGTCTACACTGTTTGCTTAAAGGAATTTCTGTAAGAAATATTCTAAATATAGAAATAAATATACTAGGCACCCCTAATTTTCGAAATAAATTGATCCAATTTTGCAGGATGGGAGAGTCCACTAGGCATAAATGGGATAAGTGGTATTGGGTTAAATTACCATTGTTGCAAACATGGCTTAGTTTTTGACTGCCAAAATTAATTATAAATGAAAATGTACATGTTGTAGAAATATTGATCGTTTATGTTTCGAGTTTCGCCTACTTTCAGATCAAGGGGAGACATATGAATTCCGTGTACTGGCAAAGAACGAGGTTGACTTTGGGGAAAGGGCTGTAGTGGAACTTGTTACACCTGATGGAGGTATGTGCATTACACACCTTAACTAGGTTGTCAGAAATGTTGAAACATATGAGATGTGCTCAAGGAAAACAGGGCTTAATGCATGTGTGTGAAGTGTCTAATATCTCACCTGTGTCCACACAGGCTAATCAGGGACGACATTTTCCATCTTTATTGGATTTAAATTTAGAAAAGAATTCCTTTAAACAAAAAATACTATAAAAGCAGACAGTGATGTCCCAGATTAGCCAGTGCAGACTGCACAGGCTACTCTGATGACATTTAGCTGTACATGCATTAAGCACCGTTTACCCTGGGGGCGTGTCATATTAATTTAAATTTACTTCAACATTTTTAGAAGTATTGTTTTCTCATGAAGAACCAAAAGGCCCTTCTTCATTTGTGATACATGTATGTTGATTTGCCAGTTTGGCTGTATATGGAACATGGTCTTTTAAGCTTAATATGGGTCGCAACTTTTTGTTAAATTTTAATGGTTGATGATTAAATCAAGAAATGGCAATTGTGTATATTTCCTAAAACTGTAATCAAGACATGGCCTTTGTGTATATTTCCTTAAAATGTGTTCAAGAATTGGACAATGTGTATATTTCATTAATCTGTAATCAAGAAATTGCCATTGTGTTTATTTCCTTATACTGTAATGAAGAACTTGCCGTTGTGTACATTTCCTGGCATTTAAACTGTGAAAAGATTAAATAAGTTTCCATATGACAACAGTTTTATCAAAACTCATGCATTAAAGTTCATAAGGAACTGGCCATTGTGATTAGTCAGTTGTAAACATATTCATCCAGGTTTGACATATGAAATAGTGTTTGGTCACCATGGCATAGTGGATATGGTGTCTGCCTAATGACTGGGAGGTCATGGGTTCATAACCCACCTTGTGAGTGTTCTTTAGATCTCCTTAAAAGACAAGAATTACTGGTTCTACCCAGGAAAGAGACTCAATGTTTTAATAAGCCATAGGATTAAGATGTAATCGAGCTAAAATAAATAGGTTTAAACTTAACCCATTTATGCCTAGCGTCTAGAAAAAAGGCCTGGCAAACAGCGTAGACCCAGATGAGACGCTGCATGATGCAGCGTCTCAGGATCATGCGGTGTCTCATCAGGGTTTATGCTGTTTGCTTATAGGAATTTCTGTACGAAATATTCTGAATATAGAAATAAATATACTAGACATCCCTATTTTTGGAAATAAATTGATCCAATTTAGAAGGATGGGAGATTCCACTAGGCATAAATGGGTTAAACTTTGTGTGATACAAAATCGTATATTCATGTGGATGGTTTTTCAGTCCCTCAAGGTGCCCCCCAGAATTTCTCTGCTGTAGGCCTCTCTGAAACAGCTGTACGCCTTGCCTGGGACCTGCCCGCTAAAAAACTGCGCAATGGTCTTATAACCATGTACCAGATTAACTTTTACAGTTTTGTTGACTCAATAAACGTCGAGGAATTAAATATCACTGCTACTCAGACTCAAAAAGATATTGATAATTTGTTGACAAACACGGACTACGTGTTCCAAATCAAGGCGTACACTGATAAAGGGGCCGGACCTTGGAGTCCAAGGCTTCAGTATCGAACATTCGGAAAACGTATGTTGGTTTTCAGTCTAAGCTTGACTGAATGAACAAAACACTAACCGCATTCTGTGCCATGAGAGCTAAAACGTCTGTTTGCCGTGTGGAAAATAGCCTGTTTGTCTTGCATCAGAAACCTGACACTAAATCTGAAGGGATTGAGCGTGTAACTGCGGTAGCTGCGTTACCTCTCTATGTCAGATACTTCAGTTAAATGCAGAAACCTTTAATGCAATATGTCATGTAGACTTTGCAGAATTCCATAATACCCTATGACATAAGCACACTAATCAGAACCATTCACCCGTGTCCCCCTGCAGTAGAGATATCATGCCAAGCATGCCTTACCTTTGTTTTGGCATGTTGTTGCATTTTAAGTGTGTTGTTGATGTTGTGTCATTTAGGTATTCCAGAAGAGAATATTGATCATGATTCACTGCATGATACACCAGGTATACATCTGCACCTTGTCAATATTTTCATTTCCTGTTGTTATAATAAACAGACAGTTGCATGAAATAGATTTGTGGTTTATTTCTTTTATGATCTGTTTGAGCATAAGTATATAACCATTCAATTTATCTGTTTTTTGTCAAAGCTCATACATTTTGCAAAACAGCCCATTTGAAATAAATGGACAGACTGTAGAATTCTAGGACATTCTTGTTACACAACTATTATATAATTGACATTCTAACATTACGTATGACTAAGAGATTTTATGGACAGTTATTCAAGTGTATTTGTACACTCACAAAAATCACTGTATCTGAACAGGCAAGTTATAATAGCCATCTTAATTTACTGGTGTACAGGTTTTACTCCTGTATGAATGACATGAAAAAGAAAAAGATTTTGTTTAACCAAAAAAAAAATTATCCAATTTTGAGTTGTTTACATTTATTTGTTTCAAGTAACATATCTTTAACCCAATAAACACTAATACATTAAACAGGGTATTTGCTATGTGTAACTTAACTGTGTAGATTAGTAAACCATGCAGCGTAGTATCATAAAACATAACATGTATAGCTTAACAACTATTTGTATCTATGAAGAACATAGTATATACCTTGGCAACCATTTGTATCTATGAATATCTTTGTAAAATAGCTTATCAACCATTGGTATCTATGAGGAACATAGTTATATAGCTCAACAACAATTTGTATCTACAGAGAACATCGTATATAGCTTGACAAACATTTTTATATATGAAGAACATAGTTATATAGCTCTAAAACCATTTGTATAAATGAAGCGCATAGTTCTATAGATTTGCAATCACTTGTATTAATGGAGAACGAAGTTAATTGGCTTAACTTTCATTTGTTAGTTTGAATAACATAAGTTACAAACAAATTCAGTTCAAGGCAAAAGTAGTACAAGGCATTTTCAGTCAAGCAATTTCAGTTCAAGAAAAATTCCGTCAAAGGCAAACATACTTGGAGGCAAATTCAGTTCTAAGCTAATTAAAATACAAGCAAAAACAGTCCAAATTAAATTCAATCAAAAGGGAAACTATTGCACAAGCACAATTTCTGTCACTTTGCAGCACTCTCTTCAGACCGGGACCTGAACATGGTATTGATTAGAACATTTAAAACATGATTGCATGGGGTATGGCATCAGCATAATGACGCCTAATTAACCAATTGTCAATCAATATTTTGCCTTTTGTGATTAAACAACTGTAAAATCATCAACACAAATGTAGTGTTTTTTAACCTAAACCATCTTAAGTGATGTGATATTGGCAATATTCATTCCATTGATCATTGCAAGAAGAAAGGTCTGCAGTTGTCTCCCATGAGGATTAATTTGTCCTTTGAATTTCAGAATCTGTGAATGTGTTTAATATTAAAGCCGACTTTTATTGGCTGAACAGACTGTCAGAAGACTACAAAATGTGGGGAATGATATTTTTTTAGCCTTTATTTTTTTTGCGTGGCTCCAATGTTTTTTAATATATTTCAGCATCCAATAAAACCTAGCCTTGATTTCTGAAGGCGACCAGTAATTGTAAATGTTTTGTCACGTCTAGTTTGTATATTTTCTTTCAGCTTTCTCTGCATCTATGAGAATGAATTTAATTTTGACATTTTGGAGGCTGTTTACATGCTTATAGATTGAACAACAATTATAAATGCCCATTTAACCATTAAACAGTTCCCCAATAAGAAGCAAAGTGAAAAATGGCTTTTGCAACCAGCATAAAACCAGAACAGCCTGCGAGTAAATGAGTAACTTGAGTCTGTTCAGGCTTTATGCTGTTTGCTGCTCATCAGTATCTAGGGGTTGAAAATTAAGATTGTGAAACTTCAATTAATTAAATAGGAAAAGTATGTAATTAAATGTAACTTTCTAAGGGACTACACATGCATCAAAATATGTATCTAAGTGGTAAAGGGTTAACCCATTTATTCCTAGCGTCTAGAAAAAAGGCCTTGGCAAACAGCGTAGACCCAGATGAGACGCCGCATGATGCATCGTCTCATCAGGGTCGGCGCTGTTAGATAGATAGATTTATTTCGGCATAGGAAGCATATACACAGTTCACAACATAACATAGAATAAAATAATAAGCAATTATTAAAAACTATATCATGTACAATAAACTATGACATGCTCACCAAACCAAGGATAACACAAAAAAGAGCAAGCCCTTATTGTGGTCCTTATTATTGGTGGCATGGCAAAAAGAGGCAGACATTAAACATAACTATGTTGACCTTAAACATAACTATGTTCATAGTAAAATAATTATTGAATGAAATAAAAAATATATATCACCGTTCAAAAGAGATCAACCTAATTATCACAGTAGTGCTCAGAAAATATGACAGGAGCTGGAAACTAAGATCAATTGATAATGTTACCAATTATTGCAACACATAGATATTTTGAAATTTGTAATTTGATGATACTTAAAGGAATTTCTGTAAATATTCTAAATAAGAAATAAATATACTAGACATCCCTAATTTTGGAAATAAATTGATCCACTTTAGAAGGATGGGAGAGTCCACTAGACATTAATGGGTTAACCTAACAGGCAACTGCTGCAAGAATACTGTGTGCTTACATATATGATGATCATTTATATGATGCAGTTGGGGATGGGACTAAAGTTATGTAGGGCAAAATGGGAAGCAGATTTACAATAACTAGACCTGTTTTGTTGCATTCCTGTGAGAAATGGATGAATGGGTGGGGGCCGTACAAAAACTCTCTGCTTCTTAGGCAAGCAGTCTTTTTCTGCATCCAAGATCCATTTCACCCAACAATTCTACAACTTTTGTTCTAATAGTATAATACTTTGTAATATTATATAAAATTATTATAAGACTTCTTCATTTAGAACCAGCCATTTAGGACAATTTTAAAGCAAATTTACAGCCTGTATATATTCCAATGCCAAGCAATAGTTTTCATTGTTCCAAGTCTGTTCTTAATTCTTAAGTCTAAGAATGTGTTGGTGAATATGGGGCCAGGGCTACCAATATGGGCTACTGACATTTATTTTGTACTTTCATGTGTTTCTATTTCAAAGCTAGTCTAGTTAATTTCTATGGCCTGCTCTTGAATGTTCCATGTTTTCCACATGTCCTTGATACAATGTTGTACTGTGAACCTTTACAATCAGGGTTCTTTTAATTTTTAAGTGTGAATTGAATTTTAGAGACCATTGGTAAGCAATTTGTTGATGATTTGCTCTTTAAGATTTTATTAGCACTTATTTCTATGTATCTCTTAACTTTCCAATATCTTCTAGGCTAAAGCTAGATTATTAAAAGTGGATGGTCAGAATTAAGTGTGTATGAAATTATTTAACAATGTATATTAACGATTTCTTGTTAACTTTTCCCTGTGATTAAGACAGAACACAACAAGCTCATGGTGTAGTCGTCCATGTAGAGTTTCCATGACCAAAAAACATTGATCCTTCCTCATAAACATTACGCATTTTTGTTTCTTGACACATGTACTAAATTTATGTACATTACATGATCACAATAGCTTTTGATCATAAGTACAAAATATGATTATGCATGATTGTTAACCCTGGAGTTACATTTTAATTCCAATGAGTGCCTATAACACACACTGATCAGTTGTCTAGGATTACCCAGGGAATACCAGCTGCATCCTGACTTCTGTAGCTGCCATATGCACTTTGTAGCTTCCTTCTGCACTTTCAGTGACAGTATTCAAGGAATTATTTCTAGGAATTATTTCTACAGTAAAATATTGAGTTCAAGAAGATGCACATAAACTGCCAAGTAATTTGACAAGGTCAAAGAGTGTTTAAATTGTCATACATTTAAGTTCATAAAATATGTATTTTTTATGCCCCCCCCCCCCCCCCCCCCCTTCGAGAAAGAGGGGGTATATTGTTTTGCACATGTCAGTCGGTACGTCCGTCGGTCGGTCGGTCCGTCTATCAGATGGTTTCCGGATAGTAACTCAAGAATGCTTACGCCTAGGATCATGAAACTTCATAGGTACATTGATCATGACTGGCAGATGACCCCTATTGATTTTCAGGTGACTAGGTCAAAGGTCAAGGTCACAGTGACTCAAAATAGTAAAATGGTTTCCGGATGATAACTCAAGAGTTCTTACGCCTAGGATCATGAAACTTCATAGGTACATTGATCATGACTGGCAGATGACCCCTATTGATTTTCAGGTGACTAGGTCAAAGGTCAAGGTCACAGTGACTCAAAATAGTAAAATGGTTTCCGGATGATAACTCAAGAGTGCTTAGTCCTAGGATTATGAAACTTCATAGGTACAATGATCATGACTGGCAGATGATCCCTATTGATTTTCAGGTCACTAGGTCAAAGGTCAAGGTCACAGTGGCTCGAAATAGTAAAATGGTTTCCGGATGATAACTCAAGAATGCTTAGGCCTAGGATCATGAAACTTCATAGGTACATTGATCATGACTGGCAGATGACCCCTATTGATTTTCAGGTCATAAGGTCAAAGGTCAAGGTCACATTATCTCAAAATATTAAAATAGTTTCCGGATGATAACTCAAGAATGCAATACTTGTCCAGGAGAAGACACCAGATTTCAGTAAGCAGCTGTTTGTCCCTGGCTTGTATTTGCCAACCTCTTCTTAGACCTAAGACATCAAACAAATGCAAAGCATTTTTAAATGTGTACATTTTTGACACACTATTTATTAAGTTCATGTAAAAATAAAATGACTTAAGTCAATTGTATGCTTCAAAGTATAATGGTAAAAGTATAAGAGTAAAAAGCCAGATGATAATGAATTTGAGACCTGTTATATGCATGGTTGTAAAAAAAAAGGATATTGATGAGTGAAGTTTTTTTTACTCACAGGCATATTTATAGAATGATTATTTATGACATAGCCAACAAAGTTTCTTGATATTTGGTGAACACACAAGTTATTTTTCTTGAGTCTTAGTCTATTATTTTGTCTGAAGTCTGGGCATAGGTTGGTGAAAACTTTGCCCCAGTGTTGATAGATATGAGCCGCACTCTGGGAAAACAGGACTTATGACATGTGCGTTAAGTATCACCAAAGAATAGCCTGTGCAGTGTAGAAGGGACTACCATTGAACAAGGATTTTGATTTAAGGAAAAATGTATCTTAATTCTATATGCACACGCATGAAGCACGGTTATTCCAGAGTGGGGATCATAGGATATTAAAACTTGTAGAAGGAGGCAGAACATAGAAAAAGATCTTGATTTGTTTGATAGTAAATAATGGTAGGTTTCCACATCAGGCGTATTTGAATTGGTCAAAATAACTCAACATTGGATTGTTTCTTACTTTTCTTGAGCTTAACATATTAAAATACAAATATAAAAAGAAGAATCGAGTTTTCTACAGTGTTAACCTATGGACTTTTTATGCCCCCCTTCGAAGAAGAGGGGGAATATTGCTTTGCACATGTCTGTCGGTCGGTTGGTCCGTCGGTCCGTCTACCAGTTGGTTTCCGGATGATAACTCAAGAACCCTTGGGCCTAGGATCATAAAACTTTATAGGTACATTGATCATGACTCGCAGATGACCCCTATTGATTTTGAGGTCACTAAGTCAAAGGTCAAGGTCACGGTGACCCGAAATAGTAAAATGGTTTTTGGATGATAACTTAAGAACGCATACGCGGCCAACAGGGCGAACTATGAACAATACTGAAGCAACTGGTCTGTAATCCTAAATCTATAATTATCAGTCCAATGAAACATCATCCCTTGAGTAAAATAAAGAGGATCAGTAAAAATATTATCAGAATATGAGATTTTTTTGTATATTTTGTATATTAAATATTGTGTTAATGTTTAATTTTGTTGATTAATATAAATATAAGCAGGACAGGGGAGGTAATACACTATTCTATCTTTCTTATATACAGGGGAAACAAATGCAATAAGTTTAAATTTCATGTTTAATAAATAGAGGATATTTGTTCATGTCAGTGTGAGATCATTTTGCATATTGTTTACCAACATCACCCCAACCTATATTTCCCCCCCCCAACCTCACCCCTCATTTTTTTTTAAATACATAATAAATTACCACACCCCTCATTAAACTCCCCTCTCAACCCCACCCCCCCCCGTGCCCCCCCAAAGCCCCCAGCCCCCAATTTATTTTTATATTTTTTTAAACATCTAATAAATTACCACACCCCACATTATACCCCCTCTCATTCCCCCCTACCCCCCACCCCCCCAATTTTTTTTTAAAACATCTAATAATAACCAAAACCCACATTATACCCCCCCTCTCACTCCCCCTACCCCCCTACCCCCTACCACCCCATCCCCCCCCCCCAAAAAAAAGATTTTTTTAACATCTAATAAATTAGCACACCCCCACTTTATACCCCCCCTCTCACCCCCCATCCCCCTACCCCCCACCCCACTCCCCCCCCCCAAAAAAATTATTTTTTAAACATCATATAAATCACACCACACATTATACCCCCCTCTCACCCCACCCCCTACCCCACCCCCACCCCCCCAAAAAATAATTTTTTTTAAACATCTAATAAGTTACCACACCCCACATTATAACCCCCCTCTCACCCCCACCCCCCTATCCCCCCACCCACCCACCCACCCCCCCCCAAAAAAAAAAATAGAAAATATTTTTTTAAACATCTTATAATTACCACAACCCCACATGATACCCCCTCACTCCCCCCTAACCCCCACTAACCCCCCACACCCACCCCAATTTTTTTTTAAACATCTAATAAATTACCACACCTCACATTATACCCCCTCTCACCCCACCCACCCCTACCTCCCCCATCCCCCCCCCCAAAAAAAAAACAACTTTATTTAAACATCTATAAATTACCACACCCCACATTATACCCCCCTCTCATCCCCCTACTCCCCCCCCCACCCTACCCCACCCCCCCCAATTTTTTTATTTTTTTTCCTTTTTTTATTTTTGAAAGATCGTCTAATAAATTATTGTACATGAACAATTTCCCCATGATGGCTTATGTTATACTGTCTAGCACTCGAATAGTCGAGCGCGCTGTCCTCTGACAGCTCTTGTTAGGTCACAAGGTCAAAGGTCAAGGTCACAGTGACTCGAAATAGTAAAATGGTTTCCGGATGATAACTCAAGAATGCTTACACGGATCATGAAACTTCATAGGTACATTGATCTTGACTGGAAAATGACCCCTATTGATTTTCAGGTGACTAGGTCAAAGGTCAAGGTAACAGTGACTCAAAAGAGTACAATGGTTTCAGGATGATATCTTACATTAGGTCTAAGGTCAAGGTCACAGTGACAAAAAACGTATTCACACAATGGCTGCCAGTCTACAACTGACAGCCTATATGGGGGGCATGAATGTTTTATTTTAATATTCTTTGCTGTATATGATTCGTTCTGTATTAAAATGTTAATTAAGTTTGCTGTGCAAATATGTTTGTCTGTATTTAAATGCCATCAAGAATGATGGTTTCAAAATTGTGCTGTGTGTATTACAGACACAGGACAGAGTCCTGTTGCTAGGATAGAGCCCCGGTTCCAGTACGTGAATGAAGGGGCCCCAGTGAAGTTTGAGTGTATAGTGACTGGCAGCCCCACCCCACAGGTGGAGTGGTACCGAGGGGGAGGGAGGAGTCTGAACCCCAGGGCCCGGGTCAGTGCGGGGGTACTCACCATACCCAGGGCACAGCTCTCAGATGAATCTGACTACTACTGTATGGCAACCAATGAGAATGGACAGACAGAAATCAGGACCATACTTTATGTGAAACCAGGTAACTTGTAGAGACTGTTAACATGCATTTAAACCTCTTCCTTTATATCAAGTCACTCCATTGTTTTAAGTCACTTGAGCACAACATGCTTATCTGGTGCTTTTGTGATAGCCTTTTTACGTCACTGGCTGTGGGTCTTCAACATTAGCCTTTTGAACTCTAGAGGTTGCATTTAATGCTTCATAAACCTTGGATAGAACATTATGTCCTTATGGTATCTTAGCTGTGTTTGGAACTGGCCCATGTTGGGTCAAAAACAACGAATTATTCAAATGAAAGAAAAATCTAATGAACTATAGGCCACATTTTTTTCATGATCCTCATGAAATATGGTCAGAATATTCGTCCCGATGATAGCTCAGACCAGTGAGAAACAGAATCCCATGGGATAAAAAACTGGGATGCTAGGTGAAATTAAAGAAAAAGCTTGATAACAATCAAGAGGTCTTATTTAGTGCCCAATTGTCGAAAAGCATGGTCAGAACATAGAAATTGCTTCCTAAAAATATCTTAGAGGAATTTCAAACTGGATCATGTGTGGTAAAAAAACTGTCAATAGGCCAAATTAAAGAAAAAGCTTGTGACCACAAAGTCATATTTGTATGTCCGTCCAACAGATGGTTTCCGGATGATAACTCAAGAACGCTTAGGCCTAGGATCATGAAACTTCATAGGTACATTGATCATGACTCGCAGATGACCCCTATTGATTTTGAGGTCACTAAGTCAAAGGTCAAGGTCACGGTGACCCGAAATAGTAAAATGGTTTCCGGATGATAACTCAAGAACGCTTGTGCCTAGGATCATGAAACTTAATAGGTAGATTGATCAGGACTCGCAGATGACCCCTATTGATTTTCAGGTCACTAGGTCAAAGGTCAAGGTCATGGTGACCGAAAATAGTAAAATTGTTTCGGCATGATAACTCAAGAACGCTTATGCCTAGGATCATGAAACTTCATAGTTAGATTGATAATGACTGGCAGATGACCCCTATTGATATTCAGGTCACTAGGTCAAAGGTCAAGGTCACGGTGACCCACAATAGTAAAATGGTTTCCTGATGATAACTCAAGAACGTTTATGCCTAGGATCATGAAACTTCATAGGTAGATTGATAATGACTGGCAGATGACCCCTATTGATTTTCAGGTCACTATATCAAAGGTCAAGGTCATGGTGACCCGAAATAGTAAAATGGTTTCAGGATTATAACTCAAGAACGCTTATGGCTACAATCATGAAGCTTCATAGGTACATTGATCATGACTCTCAGATGACCCCTATTGATTTCGAGGTCACTATGTCAAAGGTCAAGGTCATGGTGACCCGAAACAGTAAAATGGTTTCCGGATGATAACTCAAGAACGCTTATGCCTAGGATCATGAAACCTCATAGTTACATTGATCATGACTCGCAGATGACCCCTATTGATTTTGAGGTCACTAGGTCAAAGGTCAAGGTCACGGTGACCCGATATAGTAAAATGGTTTCCGGATGATAACTCAAGAACGCTTATGGCTAGGATCATGAAACTTCATAGGTACATTGATCATGACTCGCAGATGACCCCTATTGATTTTCAGGTCACTAGGTCAAAGGTCAAGGTCACAGTGACAAAAAACATATTCACACAATGGCTGTCACTACAACGGAGAGCCCATATGGGGGAGCATGCATGTTTTACAAACATCCCTTGTTAAAATTGCTTTGAACATTGAGCTGTTTAGTTTTTAGCTCACCTGAGCGATAGCTCGGGGTGAGCTATTGTGATCACTCGCCGTCCGTCCGTCCGTCTGTCTGTCTGTAAACAATTTGTAAACATCTTCTTCTACTAAACCATGGAGCCAATTTCAACTAAATTTCATGTGGAGCATCCCTAGGTCATGGGACAAAAGAATTGTTAAAAAAAATTTGATCGCATAACCAAGATGGCCGCCATGACCATATATGGTAAAAACCTTAAAAAATCTTCTTGTCAGCAATCGCTCATCAGATTTTCAAAAAATTTCACAGGGATGACCTTTGAAGGCTCCCCTGAAAAAGTTGTTCAAAGAAATTTGATTCGTCAAAAAACATGGCCGCAGGAGCTCGTTGAACTTTGCATGTTTATTCGTTTTTGCCTATTTTGTGAAAACTTTCTAAAATCTTCCACATTTTTTGTCTGATCCTTTCCAAATTTGCACAGTGTCTTTATATCAATGAGGACACGAACCCTACAGAAAATGAGCATTATTGGTCCATGAAGTACAGAATTACCTCCCCTTGAATTGAGAAAATGGTGTTTATGCAATAAAGTCCAAATTTTTCATCCAATTCTTTCCAAACTTGTAAGGATTTAGCATGGTTCAAACAAGGGAAACAACTACGGTTTATGCATGTTCTTTTTATTACAGATTTGCCTCCCTTTAATTCATTCAAAATCTGATTTTACAGCAGAGATTCCAAATCTGACCTGTAAATGAGCCCCATATTTACTGCCAGTGCTAGGTTACCTTTTCCCATTTGATCATTCTTAAGTATCGGTCTTGTAATGCTGCTACTGCTTCTGCTACTGCTACTGCTACTACTACTACTACTACTACTCCTACTTCTACTACTACTACTACTACTACTACTACTACTACTACTACTACTACTACTACTACTACTACTACTACTACTACTACTACTACTACTACTACTACTACTACTACTACTACTACTACTACTACTACTACTACTACTACTACTACTACTAGTACTACTACTACTAGTACTACCACCACCACCACCACCATTACTACTTCTACTACTACTGCCACTACTACTACTACTTTTACCACTACTACTACTACTACTACTACTACTACTACCACTACTACTACTACCACTTCTACTACTACTACTACTACTACTACTACTACTACTACTACTACTACTACTACTACTACTACTACTACTACTACTACTACTACTACTACTTATACTACTACTACTACTACTACTACTACTACTACTACTACTACTACTACTACTACTACTACTACTACTACTACTACTATTACTACACCACCACCACCACCACCACCACCACCACCACCATTCACAGTGACAAAAAACATATTCACACAATGGCTGCTACTACAACTTATAGCCCATATAGGGGGGCATGCATGTTTTACAAACAGCCCTTGTTTCTATGGGATTTTAACCACAACTGTTCATGTTTATCTCCGACACATATTTTTAGGTCACCTGTCATGAAGTGACACGGTGAGCTTATGTGATCGTGTGATGTCCGGCGTCCGTTGTGCGTGCCTGCGTGTGTCAGTGCGTCCGTCCGTCAACAATTTGTTTGTGTAGACAGTAGAGGTCACAGTTTGCATCCAATCTTGATGAAATTTGGTCAAAATGTTTATCTTGATGAAATCCGGTTTGGGATTGTATTTGGGCCATCTGGGGTCAAAAACAAGGTCACTAGGTCAAATAATAGAACAACCTTCTGTAGACAATAGAGGTCACAGTTTTCATCCAATCTTTAGGAAATTTAGTCAGAATGTTTATCTTGATGAAATCTGGGTTGGGATTTTATTTGGGTCATCTGGGGTCAAAAACTAGGTCACAAGGTCAAATAATAGAAAAACCTTGTGTAGACATTAGAGATCACAGTTTTCATCCAACCTTTATGAAATTTGGTCAGAATTCTTGATGAAATCTGGGTGGGATTGTATTTGGGTCATCTGGGGTAAAAATCTAGGTCAAATAAATAGAAAACCCTTGTGTTGACAATAGAGGTCACAGTTTTCATCCAATATTTATGAACTGTGGTCAGAATGTTTATCTTGATAAAATCTGGATTGGGATTGTATTTGGGTCATCTAGAGTCAGGAACTAGGTCACTAGGTCAAATCATAGAAAAACATTGTGCAGACAATAGAGGTCATAGTTTTCATTTGATCTTAATGAGTCAGGTGAGCGAATCAGGGCCATCATGGCCCTCTTGTATTATATTGGCCTTTACATTGTACGTAAATAATTATGGTTTGTAAAATCATGCCTACCGTGTTTTGGGGCAGTTTTCTTTACAAGTGTATTGTAAAACCTTGTGAGCACTTTAAACTTAATTGCTTGAATCTTTACTTTGTTTAGAATTCATTATCATATAAACAGCCAGCATGACTATCTAGTGATTATATTTGGCATATTGATCAGGTTCCTTGAAACAAGTGACCATTATCGTACGTCAGACCAAGTATGTGGTGATAGCTGGTGAGACAGCTCGCCTCGAATGTTACACAGAGGAAGGGGGTGAGCGTGTGACTCTGTTCTGGTCTCGTCAGGCGGGTCTGCCCCCGGGCACCCAGCAGGCCAACGGTGTGCTAACCATCACCAACACCCAGCCTATCGCTGCCGGACGCTATATCTGCACGGGAACTGACACAGACACTGGAAAGATCTCCACAGCAGAGGCACTGCTTGAGGTCAACGTCAAACAAACAAGTGAGTTAGTGACCACTGTCCCAAGGATAAATGCAGAAATGGCATGTTTCTAATAATATTCTCAGCACGTTTCTTTCAATTCTGACCTGATTTTCACAGTTTTTGTTTTACCAATGATCTCATTAGAACCATTATATGGCCTAAGTACATCACTAGCCATTACTGTCAAATCACTGAGTTTTGCTCTCACTTTATAATGTGAATTTATGACTACCGGTATGATAAATGTTTACTGATCCTACAATTACCATGGTGTTTCATGAATCAATCAAATAACTATGAGCTCTCTATGATCTGTTACATATGGTAGCTTCATTAGCTTAGTTGATGTGAACCATACTGTTACCTCTGCTGAAATTAATAAATCTATATTTGTTCCACCATTATACCACTCTGAAAACATTATTTCAATTATTTTTATATGCAGGTTTTACGAGGTAGTATAGTATCTTTGAATGGTATTTGCAACTTTAAAATTCATGCAAAAACTCACTACATGTATAATTGTAGTTGGGCATTGAGCCTTATGGCTAAAATTCACATATCCAGTTTGCATAAATTGCTCTTCAATGATTTCAATATATGTGATATGTAGTTAGCAAAATCTAAATAAGACTAAATACATTCTGATTTAGAAATTTATTTTGGTTGTGATTTTTGTTTACTAAAAATTCCATTAAAAGACGAAAATAAGTGTTCATCCACAGATTTTAACAAATGATGGCAAGCATTCATCTGTATTTATTGTAAAGTGGTCCACATCAAAATTTACTTACAAATGGGATAACAAATGTATCATAGCACAATATTTTCACTGAAAAATTGTAATACACAAGAATATTTTGCTCTTAATAAAAATTTTCTCATTTGCCACTTTTTTAAAAAGAGTGATTTCCTTGTTTGGTTTTTAATATGGTTTAGGGTATTTGTATACAATTGTTTTCGCAAAAAAATTGACCTTAAACAAACGAGGAAAAATAAATTAGTAAAAAACTGCACCAAACATTGGACAAGTTGTCAATTTCTAAAGCTCAAAATAAACTATTTCTCGCAGATTTGTGTTTCTGATTTTCTGCTCTCAATATGTGTTCACTACTACCAACAGCCTTAAAACTAAAAAATGTGTGAGAGTGAGATCAATGATTGAAGGGTATTATTGCATACATGTATGTATTGATGAAGCCTGTAAAAACAGTAAGGTATTTTTTGCTAGTATTCAAAAGTACACACTGTTTTATTGCCTCTCATGTTATGTTTGATAAGGAATGCAATGTATAGTCTTTATAGTTCAAGCATCATCAAGATTCGTAATACAATATGCATAAACATAGATCACATACAATTATTGATGTTAGTTATATGGTTGCTGGTGTGAGGATAAATTTCCCTATTATTTGTCTGCAGCTGTAGCACCGACAGTGACAATGGAGCCAGAGAAGATCACCATCCCCATGGGAACCACCGGAACGCTGCGCTGTGTCACAACAGGAACACCACAGCCAACACTAACCTGGTCCAAGTCTCGAGAACAGCTCTCACCTAACCATCAGGTACATATGCACACTCACCTGGTCCAAGTCTCGAGAATAGCTCTCACCTAACCATCAGGTACATATACACACTCACCTGGTCCAAGTCTCAAGAACAGCTCTCACCTTACCATCAGGTCCATATGCACACTCACCATGTCCAAGTCTCGAGAACAGCTCTCACCTAACCATCAGGTACATATACACACTCACCTGGTCCAAGTCTCGAGAACAGCTCTCACCTAACCATCGGGTACATAAACACACTCACCTGGTCCAAGTCTCGAGAAAAGCTCTCACCTAACCATCAGGTACATATGCACACTCACCTTGTCCAAGTCTCGAAAACAGCTCTCACCCAACCATCAGGTACATATGCACACTCACGTGGTCCAAGTCTCGAAAACAGCTCTCACCTAACCATCAGTTCATATGCACACTCACCTGGTCCAAGTCTCGAGAACAGCTCTCACCTAACCATCAGGTACATATACACACTCACCTGGTCCAAGTCTCGAGAACAGCTCTCACCTAGCCATCAGGTACATATGCACACTCACCTGGTCCAAGTCTCGAGAAAATCTTTCACCTAATCATCAGGTAAATATGCACACTCACCTTGTCCAAGTCTTGAGAACAGCTCTCACCTAACCATCCGGTACATATACCACAGCCAACACTAACTTGGTCCAAGTCTCGAGAACAGCTCTCACCTAACCATCAGGTACATATACACACTCACCTGGTCCAAGTCTCAAGAACAGCTCTCACCTAACCATCAGGTACATATGCACACTCACCTGGTCCAAGTCTCGAGAACAGCTCTCACCTTACCATCAGGTACATATACACACTCACCTGGTCCAAATCTCGAGAACAGCTCTCACCTAACCATCAGGTTCATATACACACTCACCTGGTCCAAGTCTCGATAACAGCTCTCACCTAACCATAAGGTATATATGCACACTCACCTGGTCCAAGTCTCGAGAACATCTCTCACCTAACCATCAGGTACATATGCACACTCACCTTGTCCAAGTCTCGAGAACAGCTCTCACCTAACCATCAGGTACATATACACACTCACCTGGTCCAAGTCTCGAGAATAGCTCTAACCTAACCATCAGGTACATATACACACTCACCTGGTCCAAGTCTTAAGAATAGCTCTCACCTAACCATCAGGTACATATTCACACTCACCTGGTCCAAGTCTCGAGAACAGCTCTCACCTAACCATCAGGTACATATGCACACTCACCTGGTCCAAGTCTCGAGAAAATCTTTCACCTAATCATCAGGTACGTATGCACACTCACCTTGTCCAAGTCTCGAGAACAGCTCTAACCTAACCATCCGGTACATATACCACAGCCAACACTAACTTGGTCCAAGTCTCGAGAACAGCTCTCACCTAACCATCAGGTACACATACACTCACCTGGTCCAAGTCTCAAGAACAGCTTTCACCTAACCATCAGGTACATATGCACACTCACCTGGTCCAAGTCTCGAGAACAGCTCTCACCTAACCATCAGGAACATATACACACTCACCTGGTCCAAGTCTCGAGAACAGCTCTCACCTAACCATCAGGTACATATGCACACTCACCTGGTCCAAGTCTCGAGAACAGCTCTCACCTAACCATCAGGTACATATGCACACTCACCTGGTCCAAGTCTCGAGAAAATATTTCACCTAATCATCAGGTACATATGCACACTCACCTTTTACAAGTCTCGAGAACAGCTCTTACCTAACCATCTGGTACATATACCACAGCCAACACTAACTTGGTCCAAGTCTCGAGAACAGCTCTCACCTAACCATCAGGTACACATACACTCTCACCTGGTCCAAGTCTTAAGAACAGCTCTCACCTAACCATCAGGTACATATGCACACTCACCTGGTCCAAGTCTCGAGAACAGATCTCACCTAACCATCAGGTACATATACACACTCACCTGGTCCAAGTCCCGAGAACAGCTCTCACCTAACCGTCAGGTAAATATGCACACTCACCTGGTCCAAGTCTCGAGAACAGCTCTCACCTTACCATCAGGAACATATACACACTCACCTGGTCCAAGTCTCGAGAACAGTTCTCACCTAACCATCAGGTACATATGCACACTCACCTGGTCCAGGTCTCGAGAACAGCTCTCACCTAACCATCAGGTACATATACACACTCACCTGGTTCTAGTCTCGAGAACAGCTCTCACCTAAACATCAGGTACATATGCACACTCACCTGGTCCAAGTCTCGAGAAAATCTTTCATTTAATCATCAGGTACATATGCACACTCACCTTGTCCAAGTCTCGAGAACAGCTCTAATCTAACCATCTGGTACATATACCACAGCCAACACTAACTTGGTCCAAGTCTCGAGAACAGCTCTCACCTAACCATCAGGTACACATACACACTCACCTGGACTAAGTCTCAAGAAGAGCTCCACCTAACCATCAGGTACATATGCACACTCACCTGGTCCAAGTCTCGAGAACAGCTCTCGCCTAACCATCAGGTACATATACACACTCACCTGGTCCAAGTCCCGAGAACAGCTCTCACCTAACCATCAGGTACATATGCACACTCACCTGGTCCAAGTCTCAAGAACAGCTCTCACCTAACCATCAGGAACATATACACACTCACCTGGTCCAAGTCTCGAGAACAGCTCTCACCTAACCATCAGGTACATATGCACACTCTTTTGGTCCAAGTCTCGAGAACAGCTCTCACCTAACCATCAGGTACATATACACACTCACCTGGTCCAACTCTCGAGAACAGCTCTCACCTAACCATCAGGTACATATACACACTCACCTTGCCCAAGTCTCCAGAACAGCTCTCACCTAACCATCAGGTACATATACACACTCACCTGGTCCAAATCTCGAGAACAGCTCTCACCTAACCATCAGGTACATATACACACTCACCTGGTCCTATTCTCGAGAACAGCTCTCACCTAACCGTAAGGTACATATGCACACTTACCTGGTCCAAGTCTCGAGAACATCTCTCACCTAACCATCAGGTACATATGCACACTCACCTTGTCCAAGGCTCGAGAACAGCTCTCACCTAACCATCAGGTACATATACACTCTCACCTGGTCCAAGTCTCGAGAATAGCTCTCACCTAACCATCAGGTACATATACACACACACCTGGTCCAAGTCTTGAGAATAGCTCTCACCTAACTATCAGGAACATATACACACTCATCTGGTCCAAGTCTCGAGAACAGCTCTCACCTAACCATCAGGTACATATGCACACTCACCTGATCCAAGTCTCGAGAAAATCTTTCACCTAATCATCAGGTACATATGCACACTCACCTTGTCCAAGGCTCGAGAACAGCTCTCACCTAACCATCAGGTACATATACACTCTCACCTGGTCCAAGTCTCGAGAATTGCTCTCACCTAACCATCAGGTACATATACACACACACCTGGTCCAAGTCTTGAGAATAGCTCTCACCTAACCATCAGGAACATATACACACTCACCTGGTCCAAGTCTCGAGAACAGCTCTCACCTAACCATCAGGTACATATGCACACTCTTTTGGTCCAAGTCTCGAGAACAGCTCTCACCTAACCATCAGGTACATATACACACTCACCTGGTCCAACTCTCGAGAACAGCTCTCACCTAACCATCAGGTACATATACACACTCACCTTGCCCAAGTCTCCAGAACAGCTCTCACCTAACCATCAGGTACATATACACACTCACCTGGTCCAAATCTCGAGAACAGCTCTCACCTAACCATCAGGTACATATACACACTCACCTGGTCCAATTCTCGAGAACAGCTCTCACCTAACCGTAAGGTACATATGCACACTTACCTGGTCCAAGTCTCGAGAACATCTCTCACCTAACCATCAGGTACATATGCACACTCACCTTGTCCAAGGCTCGAGAACAGCTCTCACCTAACCATCAGGTACATATACACTCTCACCTGGTCCAAGTCTCGAGAATAGCTCTCACCTAACCATCAGGTACATATACACACACACCTGGTCCAAGTCTTGAGAATAGCTCTCACCTAACCATCAGGAACATATACACACTCATCTGGTCTAAGTCTCGAGAACAGCTCTCACCTAACCATCAGGTACATATGCACACTCACCTGATCCATGTCTCGAGAAAATCTTTCACCTAATCATCAGGTACATATGCACACTCACCTTGTCCAAGTCTCGAGAACAGCTCTCACCTAACCATCAGGTACATATACCACAGCCAACACTCACCTAGTCCAAGTCTCGAGAACAGCTCTCACTTAACCACCAGGTACATATGCTGCATGCAGTCACTTATTGATTTGCATAGCTTACCATCAAGTAGATGTGCTGCATGAAGTCATGTTTTGATTCCTAACATACATTTCACCTAAGATACTATGAATTAAAGTGAATTGCTGCACACAACATTTATGACACTATTTGTTTCATCAGGTAACTGGAAACATTCTACGTATCACTCAGGCCACAATGGCTGACCGTGGTATCTATGTGTGTCGTGCGGAGAACTCCGCTGGTGTGGCTCAGGACGGGACAACTGTTGAAGTGGAAAGTAAGCATGCCCACTGGTATATTAATGTTATATTTCATTACATAGGCCATGTTCATTTTTGTCCCCTACCGGTTTTACCGAAGGGGACTTATGGTTTGCGCTCTGTCTGTCAGTCTGTCTGTCCTTCACTTTTCTGGATCCTGCGATAACTTTAAAAGTTCTTCATATTTTTTGATGAAACTTGAAAATGGATAGATGGCAATATGGACATTATGAGTGTCATTTCATGTTGTTCCTACGTCAAGAATTATGGTTGCTATGGATACAAATAGACTAGAAATACCAGGGGACAAAAATATTTCTAAACTGCACTCGTCCTGCAGGACAAGTGCATAAAAATTTTCACTCGTCCTGCAAACACATGATCTTGTCCTTCAAATATGTGTGAAATAAAGATTGCAAAGGCTGATATTACTAATAAAGTTTCTTATATCACTGCTGAAATGCTGCTTACTCAGTTATTCATGCCAGCTGATCGCAAAAGCAGTGAAATAAGTTACTTTATTTATGTGGAACACAAATTAATAAATGAAGAAAATTTTGTGTTTTCCTTTTTTCTAATGCTCGTGTGCTTTCCGTTTCGGACGTTTGAACATCGCTCCCGCCAACTTTAAAGAACGCTCGTTTGTCAGTCCTTTTCTGACGATATTCAGACTGGTTTAAAGCCGTTCTTCGGGGTTAAATAATTCTTTAAAAATCAATACTTACAGTGAATGCAGTCGGATGGTTCCCTGTCAACATGGACGCGCAAAGTTTACACCAAAAAGTCAATATTTACTCGGGACACAGTTTTGCATAACAACGAGCACCTGCTGTATGAAATTTACAATTGCAATTTCCGGTTCATTCGCGTTCTACTTTCGGAATAGATATATGCTTTAAGACAATGATTTTATTTAATGAAAACGAGTCTTACTTGTCAGTAAATACATATTGTATTATCAGCTAATTTTCACTCGTCCTGTAGGACGAGAGCTTCAGGAAAATCCACTCGTCCTGTCAAGATTTCACTCGTCAATACGAGCGGACGAGTGATATTTTTGTCCCCTGAATACTGCTGAAAATGGTGGTTTTCTGCATCCTGCAATAACTTTAAAAGTTCTTCATATTTTTTCACGAAACTTGAAACATGGATAGATGGCAATATGGACATTATGCAAGTCATTTTATTTTGTTCCTACGTCAAAAATTCTGGTTGCTATGGCAACAAATATATATATATATAAATCTGACCATGGTGGAATTTCTGACAATGGTGGAATCGGTAGAGGACATATATTGCTTGGCAATAGTCTTGTTATATATAATAATTTGTAACGAAAGCATTCATTTGTGTGTGTCCATCTGTGTGTGTGATGTCAATATGATCTTGTCCCAACTTTTTTTTCATATTTGTTTGTCCAATCTTCATGAAACCAATGCAAAACATTTATAACTATTATGATTTATCCAAAAGTGAAATAAGGTTCTGGTCGATTGAAAAACATGGCTGCCATGAGACCTTGCAGTTTTGTGCATGTGGCTATTGAAAACCATTTTTTACACTCTAGAAGTCACATTTTTTATTATTATGCCCCCCCATTGAAGGAGATGGGGTATATTGTTTTGCTCATGTCGGTCCGTATGTCCGTCCACCAGATGGTTTCCAGATGATAACTCAAGAACGCTTAGGCCTAGGATCATGAAACTTCAAGGGTACATTGATCATGACTCGCAGATGACCCCTATTGATTTTCAGGTCACTAGGTCAAAGGTCAAGGTCACAGTATCTCGAAATAGTAAAATAGTTTCCGGATGATAACTCAAGAATGCTTATGCCTAGGATCATGAAACTTCATAGGTACATTGATCATGACTGGCAGATGACCCCTAGTGATTTTCAGGTCACTAGGTCAAAGGTCAAGGTCACAGTGACAAAAACGTATTCACACAATGGCTGCCACTACAACTGACAGCCCATATGGGGGGCATGCATGTTTTACAAACAGCCCTTGTTTAATTATGCAATTATGTGGCAAACATTTTAGATAAGGTATTGGAAGGTGTTTTATATTTCCGTATTTAAGTTATTTCTGGGCTTTGTTTATATTGGTTTTCAACATACTCAGATCCTAATTTTCAGGATTTGTCATTTCTTTTGTGTTCCTTTTGTTTGGTTTATGTGGGGTCCTGGTTTATGTCTCATTATTCTGTGTAAAGAGCGAGGGACCTTGCATGCTTCATCAGCCTAACTTTTTATACCATACACGGACAGTTAGCATCATCATCAACTGATTGGACAATCTTCCCTTTAAATCCAGATGATCCTTTCACCATCAGTGCAATCAAGGCAGAAAGCCTATGCTTAAAGTCATTCAAGGGACAGGAAGTTGAATGACTATGGACTGTATCTTGTGTTATTGTGTGTCTGATTACTCAGACTGGTTTGTGTTTAATGTGCATCTGCTGCGTGCGTTGCGACGCGCTCTGCTCCTGCCTTGCAAGCACCCACACTGCTCGCGCCGGGTATAGGCCCTATATGCCTCATAGTCAGGGGCTTGATATACCCCTAGTTGTAGCCTGGTAGATGGACTTTTTTTTTACTTGTCTACCTTGGCCTGACTCAACTGTAACACTTGTATTGTTATCTTTAGATTCTCTAAATGCCTATAATATCTTGCCAATTGTGAAATATCATATGACCCACTATTGACAGTTTGTTTCCAAATGCTCTTTTGAATTGTTTAAATTTTGAATTCTTATTATTTAATTAAGAAAGATATAATTTAAAATAAACTGGAATAAATGTAAATTTTAAGTTCTTAAAAGCTGCCATAAAGTTCAACGAATCATTCTGACTGCCTCTGAATTGCAGTCCCGCTGCAACCACGCAACCTCCAGGCGAAGGCGATCTCGCCAAATGAGATCGAGATAACATGGAGTGCACCAGAGGACGTGGCCAAGATCATCAGCTACACGCTGTACTACAACGATTCCGAGAAGCACACTATTGGCCACCACACTATCTACCCGCCTACCACACGATACAAGCTCTCTGAGCTCATACCGGATACTGTGTACAACATTCAGCTGGCCGCACGTAGCTCCCAGGGGGAAGGGCCGCGTACAATACTCGTCCAGGAGAAGACACCAGAGTTCAGTAAGCAGCTGTTTGTTGTCTGTTCAGGTGTTCAATGATCAATGTCCCAGGCTTGTATTTGCCAACCTCTTCTTTGACTTAAGACATCAAACAAATGCAAAGCGTTTTTACCATATACGTGCGCTTATAAGACGCCCTCGCTTATAAGACGCACCCCAATTTCGGACTTTATAATCGGTGGATTTAAGACTGACCCGCGTGTAAGACGCGGCCTAATTTTGCCGTTTTCATCGGCCGAAAAACGGCAGAATGTTGAAGAAAATCAATAAGAAACACATTGAGAATTTTTCAAACTCGCGCTGCATACAATTAGTAATTCACGCAAGTCCGAAAAATAAAACAATCAAATAACAAAGTAAATAATATTTGTTTATTTCATGATATATAAGTAGGTTTTAATTTATTTTCAAGTATTATTCATACAGTAAAAATAATTATCAAATTAACACAATTTCTAACAATTGCGTATTTAATCAATTTGCCATAACAATTTCAAACATAATACGTTCGTAATTGAACGTATCAGTCATCTTAAAATCCCTCGAAATCCTCATCATCGCTTTCACCGAACAGTTCGTAGAATTCCTCACTAGTGAGATTGTCATCGTAAACCCAATCGCCGATATCATCATCATCATCGTCGCAATCACTAACCTTTGCACAGGCAGATACATCATCAGATTGATCGCGATTTTCCACAAGATCAACAAACAACTCGTCGTCCTGTGTACCATCCATTGAGTTTGAGATCATAAGAGTTACGTTTACGTTTCATTTTGACGATTCCAGTAGTTGTAATTTGTAAATATAATTGTATTGTTTGACGGGTATTGAAAACTAAGAGGCAGATATAGATTACCTTGATTATGCAAATGTTACGCCCCTTGTCTATAGGTAATGCCTACTTTCATAAAATAAGCCAATCGCGTGATAGAGTGAAATCACGGGTCAAGAAGAAAGCCACCTGTGGATAATCGCATGCGGTCGCTCTTTGCTCCCGCTGTCGTGGGTCCCTAATTAATAAGGTGTCATCGGCATAAGGGGGTCGTCTGAATTAACGTGTTTATTTAACAATTGACAGTTGCAAACTGGTAACTATTTTCAGACGATACCCTTATTGCCAAATATGTCTTAATTGACAATTAACAGCGTCGAACAAAGACGATCAGGTGATACAAATTTGTCAAGAAGCACTTGTAATCGCGTGTTTATTTAACAATTAACAGTTTCAAACTGCGAACTGATTTTGCTGTTATTTTAAGCATGTTTGGCATCGTGTCGCCGCTTACACACGTTTACTATTATGTCCAATTTATGTGACATTTAACGACGTCGCGCGCAGACAATCGGGTGATAAAAACTTTTCAAGTATAACCATGGACAATATAACGCCTTACGACCCCAAAATAACAAAATTCAAATAAAAAATAATAGACAACAAAATCAATAACGATACATTTTATTTCAAGTAAATCGGTAACTGAACATAGCGTTCCGATACACGGTACGGGCAAATACAGACTTTAGAGAAAATGCAATTGGCTGCCGCGATGATTCAAAACAATTTACAAGTGTCCAACTTGGCCAGCGTAAGCCCAGTAAACTCGATATTTTGAAAAATTTCGCTTATTTTCACAAGTATCTCGCTTAAAAGACGCGACCCCCACTTTTACTTATTAATTTGACTCTTAAAAATGCGTCTTATAAGCGCACGTATACGGTAAGTGTGTACATTTTTGACACACTATTTATTAAGTTCATGTAAAATAAAATGACTTAAGTCAATTGTATGCTTCAAAGTATAATGGTAAAAGTATAAGAGTAAAAAGCCAGATGATTATGAATTTGAGACCTGTTTATGCATGGTTGTAAAAAAAAGGATATTGATGAGTGAAGTTTTTTTACTCACATGCATATTTATAGAATGATTATTTATGACATAGCCAACAAAGTTTCTTGATATTTGGTGAACACACAAGTTATTTTTCTTGAGTCTTAGTCTATTATTTTGTCTGAAGTCTGGGCATAGGTTGGTGAAAACTTTGCCCCAGTGTTGATAGATATGAGCCGCACTCTGGGAAAACAGGACTTATGACATGTGCGTTAAGTATCACCAAAGAATAGCCTGTGCAGTGTAGAAGGGACTACCATTGAACAAGGATTTTGATTTAAGGAAAAATGTATCTTAATTCTATATGCACACGCATGAAGCACGGTTATTCCAGAGTGGGGATCATAGGATATTAAAACTTGTAGAAGGAGGCAGAACATAGAAAAAGATCTTGATTTGTTTGATAGTAAATAATGGTAGGTTTCCACATCAGGCGTATTTGAATTGGTCAAAATAACTCAACATTGGATTGTTTCTTACTTTTCTTGAGCTTAACATATTAAAATACAAATATAAAAAGAAGAATCGAGTTTTCTACAGTGTTTACCTATGGACTTTTTATGCCCCCCTTCAAAGAAGAGGGGGTATATTGCTTTGCACATGTCGGTCGGTCTGTCGGTCGGTCGGTCCGTCCACCAGGTGGTTTCCGGATGATAACTCAAGAACGCTTGGGCCTAGTATCATAAAACTTCATAGGTACATTGATCATGACTTGCAGATGACCCCTATTGATTTTGAGGTCACTAGGTCAAAGGTCAAGGTCACGGTGACCCGAAATAGTAAAATGTTTTTTGGATGATAACTTAAGAAGGCATACGCGGCCAACAGGGCGAACTCTGAACAATATAACTGAAGCAACTGGTCTGTAATCCTAAATCTATAATTATCAGTCCAATGAAACATCATCATTTGAGTAAAATAAAGAGGGTCAGTAAAAATATTATCAGAATATGAGATTTTTTTGTATATTTTGTATATTAAATATTGTGTTAATGTTTAATTTTGTTGATTAATATAAATATAAGCAGGAAAGGGGAGGTAATACACTATTATATCTTTCTTATATACAGGGGAAACAAATGCAATAAGTTTAAATTTCATGTTTATTAAATAGAGGATATTTTTTCCTGTCAGTGTGAGATCATTTGTTATTTTTTTCATTGTCCCTTGACATATTGCTTTTATATTTTGCATACTTGTTTACCAACATCACCTCAACCTATATTTCCCCCCCCCCCCCAACCTCACCCCCCAATTTTTTTAAACATCATCTAATTAATTACCACACCCCTCATGATACCCCCCCTCTCACCCCCACCACCTCACCCCCCTACCCCCACCCCCTCCCCCCCCTACTCCCATCCCCCACTCCCCCACTCCCCCCAATTTTTATTTTATAAACATCTAATAAATTACCACACCCCACATTTTACCCCCCTCTCACTCCCCCCCTACCCCCCTACCCCCCCACCCCCCACCCCCCAATTTTTTTAACATCTAATAAATTACCACACCCCACATTATACCCCCCTCTCACTCCCCCTACCCCCCCCCCCCCAAAAAAAAAAATAAAAATAAAATAAACATCTAATAAATTTCCTCACATTGATCATGACTGGCAGATGACCCCTATTAATTTTCAGGGCACTAGGTCAAAGGTCAAGGTAACAGTGATTCGAAAGAGTACAATGATTTCCGGATGATATCTTACATTAGGTCAAAGGTCAAGGTCGCAGTGATAAAAAACGTATTCACGCAATGGCTGCCACTACAACTGACAGCCCATATGGGGCGCATGCATGTTTTATTTTAATATTCTTTGCTGTATATGATGCGTTCTGTATTAAAATGTTAATTAAATTTGACAAATAAGAGACAAATCCCTGCATCGTCGACTTCAAATAGCCATATTTCAATAAATCCTAAATAATAATAGCCAGGCTTTTTCTAACAAACATGATAATACCTGCTTTTCATAAACCAACATATATTACAATTCAAAAATGCATTAAAACAGTTATAAAACTGGATTTACTTACCCTACCGAAATTCAGCAAAAATTATCGGAAACTATTCCAAGCACGTCCAACTTTTCACATTATATCGGGTTTCCGGGGGCCATAACGTCACCATCGGCAACAATTTTAATTTTTCAAAAAAAAATACATGATTTGGTCGTTCATATGCGAGGGAATTTGTGTAAAAATACTACAAAAACGAAAGTAGAGCTAAATGTCTAAAAAAAAGCTAAATTAATTAATTGCCGGAAGGCAGATGTGGATGCGGTGCCGTTTGATAAAAAAATACACGGATAACTAGAAGCCGATTCTTGTCAACCGGGGATGACAAGAAGCCCATTCATGTTATCCTGGGGTTACATGAAGCCGATTCTAGTCACCCGGGGGTGACTAGCGTCGGATTGATGTCACCCTATGGTGGCATGAATCGGCTTCTAGTAATCCCCGTGTGACTTGTGGGCCATTTCAAGTCGACAATGACCAAATGAGCTGTACTAAGACTTTGCTAAATGTGTGTATGTTTAAATTAAACGTCACTATAACCTTTATTTTGAATTGTGATGTGTTTTTGAACTTTGTTTTGAATCTGCCTCTTTAGATGTCCGAAGTGATCTTTCCTTGCCCTTGCAAAGTTCAGTATATTTGCAGTTTTTACAAATTATTCTTATAACTAATTAAAGTCTTTGTTTCTCTTAGTCAATGTTGATGCATTAAAAATTAATTGTTGGTAAATTTTTCAATGTCTCTGCAGCTCACAATAAGTATTTATGTAGTCATAAAGTAATTGTGCAGCAACTTTGTATTTGTATATGCACCTTTATATATAAAAAGACGTCTTTGAACAAACACGTCATATTACAAATAATTAATTTTGTACACAAAAGGTCGTGGTTTAAATGCTGTGTAGTTTTTATGTCATAGGGGTATATAGTTTAACGTAGAAGTAATGGCATTTTTCCATTAAGCAAACTGCGGTGGAGAGTTTTATGCTGATACAGGTGTTATCCAGCTCCCTACCATAAGTCGCAAAGGAAAAGAACTGTACGAGTAAGTCATCTGAATATATCCTTTTACGTACAATATTTACGGTGTATTTTGAGGCAAAAAGTCAACAGTTGTCAAAATATTTTAATTTAATGTTTTTTTCTTAAAGTAACATTGCTACTCAAAATCAACGAAAATTTCGTACAATTGTTTGTAAAATAAACTTAATCAATTAAAAATCTGTGTTCCTTATGGCCATTGCCGAAATGTCAACGCCTGATGTGGTCTGGTACAATAGATATTTGTAGATACAAAATGCTCGTTTTTATTATTGTTTTGCATTTCATACAACACAGGAACACTAAAATGGTGTTCGTGTGTCGTATAAATAGATATATTCGCGGGTATTAATTGTGGCTACAAATAAATAAAATCGAGCATTTTGTATCTACAAAAATCTGTGTAATCATACCACATCTAGCGTTGAACTTTTGGCTATTGCTATAAGGAACACTGATTGTTAAAGTGTAAACTTTATTTTACGAAATACTTAACGCAATTTTCGTTGATTTTGAGCGTTATAGAGACTTTAATTTCGAGCATTGGTATTTCTAACTTGAATTAGAGATAATTCAGAGTGCAAGTGGAAGATTAATGTACCTGATGGGCATCACGTGGTCATATATTCGGAATACTTCGACTTGGAAGCTAGCCCTAACTGTCTGTAAGTAATATAGATAAAAACACGATCATTTAGAAATTAGCGGGTTGAGACTGATTTGTCTTCTGTACCCAATGTTGGAACAAATTGGTGTCTCATTTTGCGATGTCAAACCTTAATTAAAACAAAATCCTCTGAAAGCACATGTACGAAATTATAGTTACTAGAAAATTTAGTAAGTATTTACTGAGAGTGACCAGCGTGTATTAACTGAAATTTGTATTGACTGATTTTTTTTAATGCCTGACATACGTGTATGTTTTATAATGATTTTCAAACGGTACAAACAAAATGCAATAAGCATAAACATATTTACATATTGGTGGTTATCGTGTTGATGTTTGGATTTTAAATACTAATGACTGGCAAGATTTGTTTAAAAAATTGTTTCTTCAAGGCATGATTATATTCTGGTAATGGATGGGTCACGGAATAACACATTCTGCGGCAAGGAGCACCTGGTCTACCTTTCCATGAGCAACAACCTTACTGTTACATTCGCATCTGACGACAGTATCAGTGGCAGAGGATTCAAATTGAATGTGACTTCCGTTCCGAGTGAGTCTGTTATTGCATGTATCAAATACATGTATGTATATACATGCTATATATATATATATATATATATATATATATATATACTAACCAGTCAACTCATTCTTTCATTTATTTATACATTTATTTCATATTTTAACAATTTGTAAAACATGGTAAGTAAAGCATATATAACACATAAAATAAGTTGTATCTGCTTATGGCATAAGAAATAGCAAACCTATAATTTAAAATAGAATCGCAGTTGATAAATCAAGTAAACAGAGATACAGGTTTATAAAAATTCAATAAATTATATAACTTAATATAAACAAATGAGACAGAACAATAATAATAATATTATTGGTAAGTAAATGTTATATATATATATCTTTGTACTTAAAATTAAAACCATGTCAAAAATTCAATGTAATTGACTTAAAAACAACAACTAAATAAACCATTATGAGCAAAATTGAATGCTAAATTAATCTCAGAGACCTTTATCACAGACATAAAGTATCACAGAATTTACATTCCATTACTTTCCACAATTAAAATACAGATAAAAATTCAAAAAAAACTCAAATAGTAGCAAGCAGATGGGTTTTGACGGTGTACTTGATATTGGGGAGGCTTTTAGCCTGTCTTATATGCTGTGGCATTTCATTCCAGAGAGAACAACCTCGATATTCAAATGACCGTTTACCAAAACCTTTAACCTTGGTCAAACAAAATCTTCCAGTGTTTGTGAATAAATCACTGGAAGCACCAACTGACACTTTTAACGTAGTGGGATAGTTATGAACTGAACTAAGAGGAATGAAATGCTCGTTAAGGTAACCTGGTGATCTACCACTAAGATTTTGAACACATGGCACAACATGATTTGATCAACTCTTTTAGAGAATGGCAACCAGTTTAGCTTGACAAAATGACTTTGATCTATATGAGCCCTTGCTTCAAGATTCAACACATACCTGATCATTCTGTTCTGGGTGACCTGTAATTTAGTTCTAAGTTCCCTTCCTGAGTCAAGCTGTTACACTAAATTGAACAACCATAATCAAAATGACACTGGATGGGGGATGTTACCACACCATTTTAGAGTGGGGGTTAAAGAACTTACCCTTCCTGTACAAAAGCTTCAACCTAGCATTAGCTTTCTTTATAGTTGAAATATAGATTTTGATCAAGTGTGGCCACAATCATTGTATGGAGTCGGCCTGTCACGTCCAACACTGTCTGCGTCTAGCATCTGTCTCTAGCTAAAATGTTAATGTCATCGAGATCAAGAAAATTTGGGCAAACTGGTACTTGTACGTTACGTTTTAATATGCGATTAAAACAAGAAACACTTTTTTTTGTATTTCTTGACAAAGTGATCTGTGTCGCAGTATATGTGGTTAAAGGAGGGCATCTGGTCTTAGAAATGTCAAGTTTAAACATCTAAGTTCGAAAAGTCCGTTTTGTATCAGTATCCCTACCAGACATAACCGTTATGGGTAGGCAATAAAATCAGTGTTCGCCTGTAACTTGGAAATTTTCTTCTTTTTAGGGTTAGAATTACTTACCATAACCATAACGTGTTTATGCTTACCCGATTGTGCAGACGATTGACTCGTTCTTTGAAGGTTCAGTCTTGTTAGCACTGCCATTTCTAACCTCATCAGTAGGCGATAAAACTGGCGTTCGGTTAGTAGTTCGGAAAATATAAAAAACATAGTTCAATCATCCGAATCAGGGAAAATGCAATCCTGTGTTCTGGCCACGTGGTGCGGAGCAGGCTCTTTTCAGATGAGATTTGTTATTCGTTTGTCTTTTGACGATTAATGTAATTGTTGCATGAGGCTGCTGTATGATGTGAGGACCAGACATGTGTCCCAGTAACCCTATTTTTTCAACTTAATACACTCCCGCACAATTGAATTAAGCTCCAATATACAGCTATTTTGGTTCAGTAAAATATATTCATATCTAAGTAGACCCTATTATGATTTGGGAAACCTGTGTTCCCAGAAGAAACCCGACTTGTCTGATATGGAATCCATCAACAAAATGTACGTACCTTATTGAGAAGCACGTTTACCAACCATTGGTCCTATAAGACAATTACAATATTTAAATTTAGCCGTGTCAGAAATTCTTGCAAACAATTTTAACAATTATTATTAAATATATGATAAAATTATTTTATACAATTTTAACTACTCGGATATGTTTTGGTGATAGATTCAACAGAAGGAAAATGCAACAGTACAATTCTGGCAATCCAGGGTCAAGACGGCGACATCTGGAATTTTGACAAGACCAACAACTGCTTTTACTCTTTGGAGGTGAATAACCCTGTAATCAAATAAATGAACTCAGATTCATTGTGTTGTGTATACAACTACTTTTTATGTCCCCCACTATAGTAGTGGGGGACATATTGTTTTTGCCCTGTCTGTTGGTCTGTTGGTTGGTCCCACTTTAACATTTGCAATAACTTTTGCAATATTGAAGATAGCAACTTGATATTTGGCATGCATATGTATCTCATGGAGCTGCACATTTCGAGTGGTGAAAGGTCAAGGTCATCCTTCAAAGTCAAAAATCAAATATATGGGTCAAAATCGCTCATTTAATGTACACTTTTGCAATATTTCAATATTCAAGATAGCAACTTGATATTTGGCATGCATGTGTATCTCATGGAGCTGCACATTTTGAGTGGTGAAAAGTTAAGGTCATCCTTCAATGTCAGAGGTCAAATATATGTGGCCGAAATCGCTCATTTTATGAGTACTTTTGCAATATTGAAGATAGCAACTTGATATTTGGCATGCATGTGTATCTCATGGAGCTGCACGTTTTGAATGGTGAAAGGTCAAGGTCATCCTTCAAGGTCAAATATATGGGTCAAAATTGCTTATGTAATGTCACTTCTGCAATATTGAAGCTAGCAATTTTATATTTGACATGCATGTGTATCTCATGGAGCTGCACATTTTGAGTGGTGAAGAGTCAAGGTCAAGGTCATCCTTCAAGGTCAAACGTCATATACGGGGACACAGTGTTTCACAAACACATCTTGTTTAAAATATGCATAGCTTTTTTCTAATGGTATCTACGTTACTTCTCGTGTTTACTCATTCATTATAAAGTATGATGCCTCATGCCTGCCTTTGCAGGCTCCCGAAGGTTTAATGGTTCAAATTACACTGAAATTCATTAATTTTGGCTCCACTACAAGAGATGAAAAACGTATTGTCATTCGGGACGGTTTAAGCACACGTAAGCTGTACAGTTCATTTTATTTCAAATTAACATAAACAAATACTATATACTTAAGCTGCTTCATTGTTTGATAAGCATTGAATGTCTTTTTGTAATAGTAGTCTGTTCGTTTGCATCCTTTTTTACTTTTTTTTACTAGTGATTGTTTAGCTTCGTATATTACCTTTATAATATTTTTTTATACAGCATTCACTTTTATTTAATGCTGTTACACACAGATGGCGAGTATCTTTGGAATATCTCTAGCGGTGTTCCTTTACGGAAGAAGTCGGTATGTGCTAATCAACTTTTTATTGAGTATCATAACGAGGGGAGCACCAATGCCCTCCGTTTCTATCTTACATACTCCTTGATCACCTGCCCGGCGGAACCGACAACACTTTCTCCGACTTCATTAATCGAAGGAGATAACGGTATTTGCTTGACTGTGTATGCATGCCAAAGACAAGTGAAAGATTGTACACGCGATATTAGACGTAGTAATAGTAGTAAGTGTAAAATTTCAGCTTATTGGTATTGTTGTTGTTAATAACGCAATCTATTACAAAATTTAAGTGGCACAGCACTTGTTTGTGGTGGTCAAATCAAACTTCTAAAATTGCGTTTAGGACAAATAAGTTGACATGTAATTGTTTCAATAAAAAAAGTTCAATGATGTTTTTTGCATATGTTAATAATTGTCAATAGTAGATGAAATTTAATAAAGATAATATGATTTTACATTGCATTTATGACTGAAAGTATAAATACATTTCTTTAAATCACATTTTCTGCATTTTTCAGACAACGATATGTATTACATTTAATGAGGTTAATATATAGATCGCAATGCGGGAAAAGTAGCGAGCAAGTGCCATTACTCTTGCTTCCATGTGTTTGCCTTAAACAAAACTTCTTTTTAACATGTGTCTATTGTATATTATGAAACATACGTGTAGATAGATAGATCTTCATCGAGGCAGCTGCACTGCTCACGAATTATTATTCTCGCCTTCAGGAAAGCAAAGTTAATGTCACTTTATGGTTAAAATATTGTTATGCATATATTGAAAAATGAGGTTTCAACTTGAAACGTTATTGGTTGGAAGAGAGGTGCATTGCCGAAAAACCATGGCAATAGCCACAATATGTTTACAATTTATGCCAGTTTTTTTGTTCGGGTCATACCATCAACACAATAAAACTATTTAACACAAAACTTCAGAGATATGAAGCTCGCAAGTAGAGTGTACACCAACCATATCTCTTATTTCTATAAGTGTTCGGTTATTGCTCTCTGTTTGTGTTTTGAACGAATTTCTTCTCTTTCCGACATTTTAAAATAGTCTTTAAACATTTTCAGCAGTAACTAAGTAAATAAAACTAATTCTTTAACTCGAACCTTTCTATTTCTCTGATAATGGTTAAGCGGTATTCAGGGTTAATTTCCGACCCGACCTAACTGTTCTATTTTGTATTAAAAATTTAAAAAAAGAAATTTATTTTAGCCAAATCGGGTATAAACGTTTTTCTTAACGACATTCTGGTCTGAAACTATATGATTATGCTAGTGTGTAACCTTATGAGAGTTACGTCCTTTTTAATTAAATTTGTCATGCTATGGACCAGAATAATGGGTCCGCCGAATAATAGCTATTCGGTTGTTATTCAACTCGATGTAGGCTTAGTTAATCGTTTGTTTATATATATCAAATAAAATATATTATGATTATATCTGAAGGTTAGGCTTTAAAACTTATTTATTTTTAATAATTGCTTACTTTTTGACATTTTAGAGTGCGGATGCAACGAGCAGGCAGTCTGTGTTCTACAGGGCTTTGAAAAGATGTAAGCGAAATATTTACATGGTATTTCAAACCCAATTTAAATTCATCAAATTAAATGGTGTCTTATGATAAGCTGTTTAAAAACATTGTACGTATTGTGGGAACAAATGCGATGGTTCTGCGCGCAGCGGTGTTGTCTGTGACAGGTTGGCACTATCATCTATCATTATAAATCTATGTACGTGAAGTTTAGATAACATGTATATCCTTAGCAAAATAATAAATTGGAATAAACGTTTATACGTTACGAGTATTGTTTCCTACGACCGTCTCTTTACGGAATGTGTTATGGGAACACCAATTTATAATGGAGCTTTGGGTAAATGGAAAGACACCACCTCTTTTTAAGTCGTAATATTTTCATCGAATCCTCGCCAAAATATTTTGGATTTTGTATTTATATAGCTAACATTTTATTAAGTCAACTAAGCTATGTTATTTTGTCTAGGGCAACAATTAGTATATCCCTAATATTGTATGTACAGAAAGCTTTTCAATCAAAGAGGTGATGTAGTTGTTTAGTTTCTGAATCATTGAATTCTGCCTCAAAATTTAATAAATCTGTTTGCACTGGTTTGCTTCGAACCATTGAGCAGTTTAGTACCAATTAAAATGAAGAGTACTCTCTTTTAATGCTTATAAATTGAATTGCTATGTTATTGTGTTAATATTGTTTAATATTTATATATCTTGTATTCAAAAACTCTTAGCAAAGTATTAGGTTTTTAGCTCCGTAAAATAGGTTTTAACCACCGAATGCCTTGCATTGACCTCTCAAATTCTGTGTCCACATTATTTTTCATTTTGCGTTTGTTTTGTTATGTTGTGCGTCATTTCTTTTTCACATGGCATGTTTCTTGACTCATTATGTTTGGCATTATTGCCTTGTCATTGATAAAGTTCCACATGATTGTATAAGATTTGTCTCCTGTTAAAGCAGATGGAGTTTCACACATAGATACCTCTTATACAGCCTACTTGTTATTGTATAAGGGAAGCTAGGATCAAGGTCACTAAAAGTGAATACATAACAAAAAGGTTCTGCTCAATACTTCGAATACACAATTAGCTATCGCTAAAAAACTTCACCAAAAGTTGTTTGTACCAAAACCATAGTTTCGGCATTGTGACTGTAAAGTATAACTGTTAACGTCACACGTAAAAAATAGCAAATACAATATTTTATGTTAAGAAATTTATTGCGAATTGATCTTATGTAATAAAACGTACATGAACACATTTGAGTAAAGTTCTAGATCGTGATTGGTGGGGTTGGTTTTCAGCAGTGTCACCATTATTTAATATATATAATAATTCCTAAATGTGAAAAAAAGCTTGTAAGACCAAACAAAATTGTTCCATTCCTCAAACTCCAAAACTCCAAACTCCAATATATTAATCAAATACATTAAACTATGAAATAATTCTTTAAAACAACACACGTCATTTTGAGGTTCATTACTAATAATCAGTCTTATGAACTTTGACCTTGATAAAACAGATCCTATTGATGACAATTTGGAGAAGTGATTTTCCGTGGTGGCAAATTAGTGGGCGGCATGTGTACACTTGACATAAATTTTACGATGTTAGCCTTTGGTCAATATGTTTTTGATCCTGGCTTATGTAAACAATTTTTCAATACTTCATTGCAAAAGAAAGCTTTGGATGAATCGCTTCACCGTTGCTTCAAATAGGAATCAAAGAGAAAAATAAGCAGGGTTTCTGCTTAATAACAGAAACAAGACATTCATTTTCAAAAAGTCAAAGTCAAATGTTTTTAGAACTAGTTATTATAAACACTATATTATATGCATCATTCGTATTGACCCGTGTGTATTCATGTAATGTGTATTTAATAGCATGAATGCATAAAGACATATTTCAAATGTTACGAAGTGAAACTTCTGCTGCACGAGCAGGAGAGCAACCGTTCAGTAGCATGCGGTCCTTTATTTGTGGGAAGTATTAATAAATCGTTAAGCACGACCACAATTTAAATATAGCTTATTCTTAAAATACAAACGTTTGCATATACACAACCGCGCGCTATTTATAGACAGAAGTTTTCTTTTTTGATTCCTTTTACACTCGCTAGCTACAATTAAGTCATGGGTTCGGAAGACTGTGTTAACTTGCATTGTGTATAAAATGATTAAGGGAAATGTATGTTCAATCAACATTGTTCTATATTTATTGCCCACTTATTTGACTTATTTGATATTTATTTCTTTGGTAGTGTTGTTTTTGAAGTCTAAATATAAGTGTTTTTGCTTATTGTATGTATAAACATGTGAAGTTCTAAGAAAAAATTGTATTTGATATGTATATATCCTTATCAAGAATGCTTATTTATGTTTGTGCATTTTTATCTTCAACATATAGTTTTACAATGCAACTGTTGTTCTAAGTTTGCTTTATCTAGAGCACGAACATGTGCTTAATCCTATTGACAGTCAATGTCTAAGCTGCGATAATTTTCGCAAATAAACTAAGTTAAAACCCATCTTAGCCAGCTACTCCGACCAAAGTGTAAGACATATTGGTTTTCATGGATATCATACTGAGTTATTTTACATAGTAACTGATGTAACCAACAGGTGCATTCCTGGGTCTCAGTGTAGTGTCGATATCTGTGCGAATGGAGCCACGTGTGTGAACACCAGACGGGGTGATCAGTGTTTCTGTTACGGTGGGTTCACTGGAAAATTCTGTAATGAAACGGCGGTAAGTATGTGTTCAAATACTTATGTATGTTGTTTCGTATATCTAAAGACAAACCGTAGCATTGGGAAATTAAACTTTTAACTCAACACAATCAAACCCCGGGCCAAACTCACCATAGACATGTTCAGTATCATTACCTTTTGCTAAATTAAAACATGTTCAATTTATGCTACTCGAAGAACCAGCACAAAGCAGTTATGCTTTTTTAAATAAACTACACTGTCTTTATTAAGGTTTGATTATTTGTATGTCCTTGATTTCAATAAAAAATAAATGTATTTATGTTTTTTTAATAAAGTGATATTTAGGAAGGCATTTCATGTATATTGTATCCTTTTTCAACTTTTGATCGAGATAATTATGTATTAATTTAATTTTGAAAGACCTACAAATATATTCTTTATTTGTTCCTTCAAGCCACTGATATGGCAATGTGTCTTAATTATAGCTTACTTAAAGCATTAGAATATTTCGTTATTTCCTTTTAACTTCAATGCTAAACGAATATATTTGAATTACTGTTAAATATATTTTAAAGTTATTCCTAGAAGGTCGTTTCCAAGAATGAAACATTTCTTCTAAAAGATCAGCAAAACACAAAATGTTAATGATGAGCTTTTGTCGTCGCAAGTTGGTCGCTGTATGTTTATGTTTGCAAGTGTGCAGTGTAAAATTGACTATTTTTGCTGGCAAAAAAAACCATCTGGATTTTCAATATTGTTTGGTATTTGGTTTAGTGAGGAAGCAACAAAATGTACTATTGTAGTAATTAGTTCCAACCAAACGATAATTGTATTAGTAGAGTACAATAAATATATTGTTTAATCGATTTGTTCTTATTATGTGGCACTGACTTGCTCTACATACTATTAAGCAATTGAGAACATACACAGGAAAAACTACAAATATAAAATCAATCATCCCATTGAAACAATTATAATCTTCCATATAAACTTTTTACAAAAAAAAAACACACAAAAATGTTTGCTTTTTTTGATCGATTTTCCAACATCCTATCCGTTATTTGACAGCAAACCTAATTCTTATGTAATGAAATGTATTTTTGATTTGTTTTTCATGTATGTAAAACCTTTAAATTCATATAATTACATAAATATTACAGATACAAAAGTATAGATTTAAATCGTCCGTTCTAGAACTATAAGTACCAAAGTTGTACGTTGGGCTCTTTATTTTTCTGCAACATCACATTTTACAACTTTGATGGATTGTCATATTATTTGGCTTAAGAGAATGAAGACATTGCATGCCATGCTCAAGCACTATAGGTCCGTAGTTTCCATGTCAGATGATATATTTAGTTTTGCAATATTTTACCCTGACCATAATCATGTCAAGCAGCGTGGATGATTTTTAAAACAAATTGTAAGAATAATATTCATTGGGATAAGATAGAAAGATGTACACGAGAACAAGGTCACTAAGTCAAATGTCAATATCACAATTAAATATCAGATTATGGGCATTCGTCTTACTATTTTTCTGGATAAATGCATTGGTCAGAGCACATGAATTTACGCATTACTAAGACAACATTACGGGCATGATGAGTCGGCGTTTTACACGCTTGAACCTTTGCGTAGATTCAAGTTTTATTCTCATGATTTTTATGAAAGTTCAAAGGTCAAATATTCCCTAAGGCCTGTGTCGCTTTCTAGCTGGCGTGAATGTTAAATCAAACATGGCAACATTGACCATGATTATGAAAAGGCGTGTCAGCTGCCAGGTTAAAAATCAAGGTCAAGGTTGTACATAAAAGTATTAAAAATCAACCCCTAATACTGTGCTCTGAGTGTTACTTCGCCCTGCAAGGACGTATTTTCAAAAATCATTAAAGGTAATATTTCAAGTTCAAAACAATGCATTTTATAATAAACAAGGTTTTTCATAAATCCGGCGACGTAATTATCATACCCTGATAAGGTGGCATTAGTACAATAAAACAGATGCTCTAGGTGAATGTATTAAAGTAACAATACAAGGTCGACGTCTTAATATGAGAACGCAAACTCTGTTCAATCCTCAACTGAAAACAAAATTGTATTAGCGGGCTTATTTTTGTGAGAATGCCCGTTTGTTTGTTTGTTGTGTCAACTTTGAAATGCTTATCACACGTTATTTCACTAAATGTTTTTGAAATACAAAATTCTTTAAAACTATTTCGCTATTTTAATCTATTTGCTGCCAGGCAGTTTTACTCTTTGAATGTCGTCCGAATTTCTATGTTCACTTAAATAGGGGTGTACCTTTAAAGCATTTCTCTCAATCAGTGTTGGTTATTGAAAACACAAATACAAACAAATATGACTGTTAGGTGCAAACCAATTTTGCATACAGTTTATACACAATGCCCTTAATGATTTTTTTTCTAAAAGAAGATTTAACAAATTTGGCACCTTCACAGAACTTTTTTTTTATTAACATTAGCACATACCTGTTATTTAACAAAATATGAATGCTATTTGCCTATTAAGTATTTTAGGCAATAGGTGAAAAATGTTTGCATTGCGCTGCGTGAGTGTCTCCAAATTAACATATTTTAAGCTCTGTATGTGGTTTAATAGTTATAATCAGGTAGGACATGTTTGCCCATTTATTGAATAGAAGTCTATTTAATAGGGCTCCACCTTGGGTCAGCTGAAATTCATAGAAGCGCCACAAAGCAGGAAAATTAAAAGAGGCGGACAGTCGGTAAGCTTGTGCAGAGTGGAGAACCTGGCTTCAGGAGAGCGAGTTGTCTACGCTTGGTGAGTAAAATAATTACTGATTTTATTAAGGTAGCGTACCGTTATCAATTTTTGCATTATTAGCCGATGTAAGCTGATTGCGATATTTTTAGAAAGTGTATTCGGGTCGTTACGACTTGATTCGGCATAGCCCGATAAAAACGTGTTTCCTATACAAATGTTCCCTGTTTGGGATTCTTAATGATGATTCAATTTAAGATTGGTATGCATAGGTTTCGTTTTATTAATAACTGACTGTGACAGTCGTTTTAGGAAATATGATCGAAAATAGAAAACTGATTGAACAACCAACCTGGATTGCAAAAAACAAAGATTCGAAAACTGTGTATAGTTGTTAATTGGAATGACTGACACCTTATGATTTCTAAGACAACAGGTCAAAGATTAAAGATATCGATGGCAAATTTCAAAAGGGCTTGTTAGATAAAAATCGGTCGTATCTATTATCTGAAAACGCGGAATATCGTTTAAAATAATATATTGGTTTGTCTTAAGGACCAAAATCACCTGCTATCAATTTAAAGGCAAGAAGTCAACTTCATAGAGGCTTACACGTTACACAAACTTCTTTTGTTGGCACGGATACTTAATTTATATGCCCTAACAAAATGGAATGCGTTAAGAATTGCAACATTCATAAGGTTATGTACGCAACTCTTCTTGAATGGCGCAGGGGTTTCGATCACACGTTCACATCTGAATGACCTTAATTAGTAGACGATCGTTAAGAAAGCAATTTCAGCTGCGACGTACCATTCACAAATGACCAACATGCAGATAACGTACCGTGCGCAATTCACTACAATACACTTGGACAAAAGGTGAACGTCGAATTTAGAGGAAAAATCTCAAAATAAATAAATAAATTATGAGCATTCGTGATAATGAGCTCGAAATATTGCCAACTGGCATCTGGTTATTACCTGAAATGCCCTGCGTTGCGTTGCTTTAACCATCCGAGATAGGTTTAAGTTTTATTGATAAGATACTTCATAAGCAACTGCTTGATGAATTTAAATGAAACTGAAAACATGTACATCCAATTAAAAAAATGGCAGCATAAGACTAGTCTGGAAACTGTAGCTGGTCATTTCTCTAAAGTAGGGACCCCTGATTACAAAACCTTTACATACTATGTAATGCATGGTAAAACATTTAATTTGGTTTGCTAGTTGCTAAGGAATGGCTTTTGGAATTTCAGTCGAATTGTATTCTTATATCGCCTTATAGACCAAGTTTGGTAGCTTCAATTGTTGGGAATATAATTTCTCACATTTGGAAGATGGCTTAAATTTTTGTCACGGTTGTGAACACATGCTTTTTAGACAGGTAACAACTATTCGTGCTTAAACATTTTTAAAAAGCTTTATATGTATATATTTTGTTTCAAGATTCCTACTCCATATTGGGACCATTTATGGAAAAGCGATGGTCAAGTGTTAATAACAAATTAAGCTTAACTTGTTTTGACCATTAATTCAATAATGAGCAATTGAACATAAAATAGATAGGGTCACAGTCATTCTTAGTAAATATTCAAGAATTAAATAGTTGTACTCAATTGCTTAAACAAACGGAGGAATTCACATAAAAGTTCATACATTATTGCAAAATGTCCAGCGATTGTATACGGGGTCGATGCGATCAAGGTCAAAGTCACTATTAACAAACACTAAAGTTAAGGCTTACAAACTAGAATGTACTCTGATCTACCGGGTGGATTTGGTCACGTCACGGGTCAAGTTCACTTTTACTTAATATATAAAAAATGGTTTTTACTCAAACTCAGAGAATACGCGTCTTTAGAATGGTGCAAATAAGAAAAAAAAACATTTATTTATTTATATATATATATATATATATATATATATATATATATATATATATATATATATATATAGCTTAAAAGTTACCACAAATTGCATGATTAGGATCGCAACGATTGCATTTGCGAAAAAAAACACAGAAACTCCTGACAAAACAAGAAGAGCTGTTGTTGTAAACTTCAATGAATGGTACATCTTTATGAAAAAAATGCTCCTAAACGAGTAGAACATAGCTTCTCGTAATTTTCTTCTCATTATATCATTACAATATTTGTATAATTGAATGTCTGACGTAATCGAAAACTTAAACGGCAATGCACAGAAAATCTTATGGAAAATATCCAGAAATGTACAACGAAACATAATTCATTTGGAAACGAAAAATAATTCATTTGGAAAGCATGGAAAGCTATGTATATATATATACAAAAACATCCGATGGATTTACTGTTATGTCAGTGATAATGATGTTTCTCTTAGGTAAAACACACCAACAGAGCAAATAATTTTTGTCAGACACATTAGATCTCCCTTCCTACACACGCATAAGTCAAGAACATATTTTACTGAAAAGACAGTACCAACTGTTTTTGTTGTTTTTTTGATAATTTACATTATATTCAAATACAACTTTAAACCACAAAGTAAGGTATTGAACAGGAGAAAGGTATTATCATTTTATCTTTTTTTTTGTATGAAAATAAAAGTAAAATATTCTTTGTATCTAGAGCTTTTTTAAAATGCAAAAATAGTATGTTTATGTTTTGACATATTGATCTGTTGTGAGGAACGTTTAGCTTAAACCAACATCCTAAACATTTCAGTATAATAATGCACGATAATTAAAGATGAAAATTGCTCATTATCAATCCAAGACGTTTACCGTGGTTCTTGTGCAGAAAATATTAAATGATATTATTTTGTACTATTTATTGATGAGCTTTTAGCATCAATTCCCAACATTATAATATATATGTGCAATAGCATATAAGGGTATAATGTACTAAGCGCGAAGTTATATATATTGTTTTTTTCAATTACGAGAAGTTCATAAAATGTGTCAGGAATGTACCTGTTTGTAAACCGGAACGGGTTGGCGCCCTGAACGGCGATGCATGTAATGTACATATGTAAAGCTAATAAATATGACGATTGTTCTCGTACACTTGAACATTATATGTATAATTGTATAAACATATTCTAGTGCTATCGAATCTAATGGAGGAATAAGCACACACGGCGCCTGTAATAAATAAAGATGAATATGCTCACTACTTTCATGCGTATATATATAGTTAATTTTTTTAAATACTTAAAATAAAAAATCAGCTTTAAACAGATTTGGAAGTTTAAACATTTAGATTCCAAAGTTTCGATTCAGATCGGGCACCACACGTTCTAAAAGCTAGCGGAGGCGTTAAATCACATACGGAATTATCACAGATCGTAGCTAAGAAAACCTTGGAACTCTTCGGGAACCACCGCTTTCATGGCTTGATTTCATATGCTTGCCCATTCTATCAGGGACTTATATTGTGTAAACAAAACCTGGAGCAAACAAATCAACCATAACGAAATATCTTGCTAAAACACAACGTTTGCAAAACTCTAACGGTTCTGAGGTCAACGGTGATATGGCATTATATGTAGAACAAAACGGGTCAAAGATTCTTCGGTGTTCATTTTGAATCAGCTAAGCAGCATATAGTTCCACTTTATTATAATTGTTTGTCTCCATGGACATTAATTTATTGTGTAAGGAATCATTAATATGCATGCTTTATTATTTTGCCATTTTAACTTACTGATAAACTGTCTATTGATTAATTACTTGCCGTGTGTAAATGTTGTCAACATCTGATAACCGGACCTGTAAACTACTGTGGCATTGAGGTGACATTCAATCATTTTTTTAAATTGCACACCTCTTTTTCTTTTGTTTCCAAAGACATACTTGCTCGTGGGAACGACTTACTAATTCGTGGGAACAAGTAAGCTATGTCTTTGAAACGACTAACTAACTCAAGGGAACGAGATACAAAAAGAAGAGTGCAAAGCTAAATAAAAGAGTGATGCTATGAAATAAGAGCGGTGCAGTTTATAAAATAGTGGTGCGTTAAACAAAAGAGGAGAGAATTTAAGCTATCTGGAGGGAACAACTTAGCTTACTCATTCCCACGAGTAAGTCAGCCAATCAAATTGTTTGTTATATAAATTTTCACTTTTATTTTTCATTTAACTCCTACCTAATAAACTATTTGACAAGTGAAAGTTGGGACGAATTTTGAATGAAAGATGCAATTTCTAAACGTTTGTTTTTAACTGAAATATATTTTTGATTATTTAATTTTTATTATTATTTATATTATAATTTTGGTGTGGTCTTGTGCTGTGCGGGGAAGCCAGAGTACTCGGAGGAAACCCCACCTTTCCGGTATGGTAAACACCTACCACATTCACATGCATCCGGTGTTAAATGATATCACGCCAGCTATATATATGCTTACAGACTATTTGCACATGTTTTGCAACATTCGATTGGCTGACTGACTCGTTTCCTCGAGATAGCTCAAATTCGCTTTCCTTTGTTTAATGTACTCCTTCTTAATTTACTTCACCGTTCTTTTTTTCGCTTGCGATATTGATAACAGTGAGAAGATAGATCAAAGGAGCATTATATTGTAAAAAATGCAATTAAACATTGTTATATTTACACCGGCGTTGTATGATAGTAACAACATAGTTAGCAAATTTATGTGTTTAAAATGAACAAAGCCTTTAAACTCCCGCCATTAACAAAGAAACACAATCCGGTTTTCGTAGTGGTCGATTACTGAATTACTGTAAATTTAAAGAAATATATTTTCCTTTTTCATTGGTGATCTTTTATTATATTCCTTAATTTTACATTCTTATGTTAAAACACATGGTAGAATGTGGTAAAATTAAAAAGGGAATTATATTCAATAATGTATTACACGATATATTTTCAGGTATTTTAAAAGCGAGGCTATTGGAAATTACCAAGACCGTTCTAAATTGAGAGATGATGAGGGATTGCTATTGGTACATGATTTTCGTCTTTATGCAATTATACTTTTGTGACAATGTAAGTGTAACGAATGGATAAGGGAAGAAACAGCCAGAGTAATTACTTGTCGTTGCGTTCATAAACCAGTATTCAATACTTAAATTTTTTGAACATTTGTTGAATTGTAAAGTCTTGTTAACAAAGAACACGTGAGCATTTTTCTCAAAAGCAAGAGGCATCATGGGAGCCGGAAGTTTCGGGGAAGCGTCGTGTCATAAAATGTTGCAACTGTAGGTATTTTTAAGCACTTGATTATTTAGTTATAGCTAGGCATCCAGCCGTAAAAATATGGTTTATCATTATTGTTAACATAACTGGCTTTGCGTAGGTTTCAGAAGGCTTAATTGAATTTTGTCGCCACGCACAAAGCACTAAGTCGCAGCCTCGTAAAGTGGTCTCAGGCTACATTTTATAAACAAATTAAAGTAATTACAAATGTGAGCATTGCTTAAATATTATCAATCACATTAGAATCAAAATCTCAAATAATTTTAGTTTTTGGTTCAAAAAACATGTTTAAATAGAAAGCAATTATTGTGTCATGTTTTTGTTAAATGGCTAATCTATATGCTGTTCAATTTACTCTAAATTAAACATATTTGATGATAATTTTAGTTACTGAAATGAAACGCACTATAAATAAAATTTGATTTTATTCACTTGATGTGCTGGAAGTTCTCACGGGAGCTTTTTTTATCACTTTATGTCGGGCGTCCTTTGTCGTGTTTCATATGGTGTGCGTCGTCTATTTTACGCTCGTTACCTATCTTGACAACACTTAAGTCAGACTTTCGTTTATTCCCTTTCCCCGAAACTCTTTTAGTCTTGAGATAAAATCATAAAACATGTTGTATTAAGTCACCACGTTACACTATTTATATTGACAACATCTAATAAACGGAATGTTAAAATTATAGAATCCACCTTTATTACTCAATATTTATTAAACAATAATGTTATCTAAGGGCAAAGTTGGAATTCGGGTTATGTAAGATAAAAACTGAGTAACTATGAAAAATATAACAAATAAACTCATTACAAGTAAAAAAAAATCACAGTTGTTATTCAATCGTAATCAAAGCTCATCAAAATATTGATTTTGTCAATAATTAGGTCAATTTTGATTCTATGTCAATTTGGATCAACAACTGGATCTTAGAAAAAGTGTGTTTTTCAAATTATAAGCCTCATTTATTATTAATGTTTGTCGGAATATTTATCTTTAAAATATCTAGGCCAAGTGAGAATTTGGCAACAAGTGGATAAAAAAACTTAGGTCTTATGAAATTCTAATAAACAATCACAAATCCTCAATTCTCTTCTTGTAACGATGCAACTTACTATGAATGTTTATGTTTTATATGTATTTGGACTCGTTAAAAGGGGTAATATGAAATAAAAAATAGATCAGTTGTTCAAATAATTGACAATTTGTGTATGTTTAACTCGGCCAATCGCTTAATGGCCATCATGTTTCTCTTTTAATTAACACTTTTTTGTAGATAAATGATTTTAATGAAGAGTTTGAAGGAAGATACACGTGTGTGGCAACAGCGGGTAATTTGATTACGAAACACTCCATTCAACTTTTCATGGATGAATGCTTTCCAGGCAAGTTATATTTGAGTCAAACCCAATTCATGCATGTCAATGGGTACTTATTTTTCTGATTGAAGTTAACTTTAACTCAACAATTGGCCTGTAATTTCATACCATATTATTGTGCATTTATGTCTGCGTTTATAAACAGACTGACAGACAGACAGTGAGGCAGACAGAAAAACAGAGAGACAGACAGAAACACATACGCACGGACAGACAGACAGGCGGACAGACGGAAAGACTGACAGACAGACAGGCAGACAGAGAGTTTGACAGACAGACAGATTTGACTTGCACAATATGCAGCGCCGACATCACAAGTGATTTGTATTGATATATATCAACATCTTTATGCTTTAATAAATTTGATCTCATACTCATCGAATCATTTACAAATAATTACAGTTTTATTAGTTCTGACTTATTAGTTGATTGCAAATGTACATATTAAAAACAGATGGGTTATTATAGAAATATTTTTTATGTATCTCTTTTTTATATCAACAAATGTTGAAGAGATAATACAAAATGCGAATGTATACAAACATAAGTATGTTTCAAGTTCATATAGTTAATTGGACGACACTTCGAAGATTTGAACGTTGGTTGCATTTTTAATAAAACACATTTGAAGTCATTTTCCTTTAATAACCGTGTACGAAAGCTGCTCATTTGATACATCTTAATCACGAGTGACGGGAGTGGCCTTGCCTTATATGGATTTAATGCAATATTTTTATATCCATTGGTCAGTAACAAATATTTGGTTTTCAACATCAGATAAAGAAGTATTGCAAGTAGAAATCTACCATCTTCTCCTGCTCCATTAAATACTCCATTAAAACATTGACGATATTTTTCAAATATCTGCTTTTTTTACTTATATTATTATAATTGTTCCATAGTATAAAGCTACAGTTCTGACAGGTGGCATCATTATATTGTTTTGTGACCTTCTTGGATTTTTTTAAAAATTGTCTTGTCTGAAAAGATTTTTTTATTTAAACTCACTTTCAAAACATCTTTGATGGTTTTACTCCTTTGACAAACATGAACGCCGGTGGTAGTGATTTGTTTGGAATAAGAACACCACTAACATTATTGAAACTATTGTTGTAAAAAAACTGGCATTTTAACAACTTTAATATATATATATATATCCCACATCAGGAAATCGTGCAGTGTTACAAACGAAAATGCAGTGTCCTCAAAACGCATTAATGCACAATGCGTTATAAGACACCAGAGGTTTCCAGTCTCTTACACATTTTAAGTCGACATTCACGTTATCACAACTTTCACCTCTTGTATTTTTGTATGTTAAGGGATCAAAGGTCCATCGGATGCTGTTGACTACACCGGTAGAACTGTAACTCTGACATGTTCGATCGAAGAAGCAGGCGACATTTGGTGGGAGAAGGACAACATGATAATAGATAAAGGACTAAAATTTCATGTAAAATTATATATATATCTTTCACCTGCCATTTGATACTGTGGATTAAATGAGATTATAATGTTACTGCTTAATAACGGTCACATGGACAGTTCAATATCTAGCTATATTAAATATTTATCGAAACCAGTATTAAACAGTCTGGGGCCATTTTAAAACTGGTGGCAGCGCTGTTATAGTTGCAAAAGAATAGTGTCTTTTTTCCTAATGCGACTTTTCAACGCGATTGCTAACGGAATAGACTAAATATTTCTTATTTAGTTACACCATTTACGAGCGTTACTTTCAATCAACTGGTAAAAAATATTGTCCTTATCATCAAGTTGCTGTTATTGATTGATTAACTCTCTATTTTATTTATACGTATACCATGTTTGTGATTTTTAAAAACTACTAATTACATGTGCCAAAGTTACGTTTCCACTGTCACTTATTAATAACAAACTATATGCAGAACATTACGTTTGTTTTCACCAATTTAGACATTTAATAAACAACAGTAACTTTACCAAGTAATTTTACCCAGTCACAGTGCAATTCATGTTCTATTTGCTCAATATCACCAACCAATTTGTTACGGTCATACATATACTAATTTGGGCGTAAGAGAGAGATACAAACAAGTGTTTTACTGCGAAAAATCCGATGGATATCATACCAATTAGTTGTGTCCTTTGTGAATTATTACCTAATAGTTAATTATAAAGTGGCTATGGCATCAAAATGGTATGTTCTTTTTAAATATGTCATTTTAATAATAATATAGATATAAAGGCCAATTTATATATACTGTATGCATAATTTCACGGTGCTTTGATTTGTTATTCAAAAAGTCAAAAGTATTTCCCCTCAGACCCTTGGTCACGTGGTCACGGTAAGTGATTTACAATGCATGGCCAATCGAACAGTTCAAATTAACGGTTCTTTTCGAATTAAGTGGCTCAGAATGGTTATTCTACTTTATGATTTTATAATATTTAAAGCAACGGAGACAACATATACAAATAAAAACCTTTATTAGACATTGATCAATGGCTTTTTCGTGGGTATTTTTTTACATTTAACATACATTAGATACAAACAAACAAATGTTATATACATCTAATTACACAATAAAATGCCCCGGATGGTCAAAAACTACTGGGGCAGGATTCATTGCTACATGAAAACATGCAAAACAAATTTTTACAAGAGAAGGTGTGCACTGAACAAGTACATTACACATAAGTTATTTGTTTCCGGACTATTTTGACTTGTGAGATGTATCAAATAATGACATGAAATTCATAGACTAAGGGAAAATTATACATGTAAATACTTAGGAATTCAGTAAAGAACAGTGTGATCAGATTTGTTTCCATTTCAGATGTGGCAGAATAAAACTATCCACCACCTTCGGATTTATATAGTAGAAGAACAGGACGCGGGTGTATACACTTGTGTTGCTAATGATAAAACGGGCTGTTCAACAAGACGCAGTGCAAAGCTTACAATACAGAACTGGGGAAAGCACGAGACATGTACGTTATCGTTAATGTCACTAAGACCAATTCAACTTGAAGCATTTTATCAAACACATTAAATCGTGTGTAAAACGCTGTTTCGCCAGATCTGAGGTTACTGTCATATACGAAGATCAAAGACATTAACAATAAGAGTTAAAGCCAATGTTATTTGACGAGAAATAAATGGACCGTATTAAAACAAGTATGTCATAAATTTCTTATGAAACATTATACACACACACTATATGGAGAAATTGCTTAGGGTTGGATACGGGATGTGTTGAATTAAGGTTATATTTACTAAAATAACAAATTAAGTTTTCACACATTACCTCGTTAATAAATAGACATACTCCCAAAAGAGCAAAAATGATTGTCAATAAAATCACGTATCTGGGTATGAAAACAGCTGATACCTTTAAAATATTTTCAAAAACATACGCGTTTTAAAGAAGTGTAACGTGTCAGTTAAGTACCTTGTGTAATCTACATCCCTTTGTGTCAAAACCGGGTTAATCTTGATAACGAAACAGCAGTGAATGTGTGCATGGATTATGTTGGAATTTAATGCCTCATGTCTACGGTAAAGTTTTAAAATATTGTTCAACTTAGTGTTTGTTTTTGTTCAAACATAGAGCATGATTGTTCGTTAGGATCTTAAATTCGCCGATCGGTCGACTGACGAAATTTATGAAAATTAATGCCTGACGATTAATAATGGTTTCACAGTATTACGTACCGTATCAACCGTTAGTGTTTTTATGAGAATACCTTTTTTATAAGGTGGGTTTCCTAGGTAAAAAAAAAGTAAGATCGATGATATAAAACCTATTCATACAGAAGTGTGTAACTATATAGATACTTAATATGTAGAAGACCTTAAGGGAGAGATTTTACGTTTTCCTCACAAGAACGTCAAATTAACAATTACTTAAATATATAAGCAAGGTAACTTTTTACCTTTTTGTATTTTTGTTGCCGGCCTCGCTGGGCTCAAATGTTCAATTCTTCCCCTGTCATAAATAAATCAATTAATTTGGATTGATGCTATTCATCACAAGCATTCCAATAGTTTATAGTGTTTAAATAAGGACTTGTGTTGAACTGAGTCGTTTCAGAAACACAAAAACAAAGTGTCCAATCTGCTCCGTTAACTTGTCAAATCACGTTTTTTCAAGACGACCAACTTTATCTCTATTAATATAAAAACATAACCACTCGATCAATATATTTAAATAAAGATATTTTAATAAAACGGGAATCTTAGATCTTTTCACTGCATCATTACTCTTCTGCTGAAGTATCTGATAATTATCTTTTAAAACTAAACTTGATGTGGTACTATTCAGTTCAAAAACTTAAAGTTCTTCATACATTACGATATTGTATAAAAAAAATCCACGAAAGATGCGATTTTAAGATAATGATGTTATTATCAAGTTTGGTTCACAGTACATTCATCCCTAATTGTTTCTAAATTGATTGATATTTTTAATTATATCAGAAATTGTGAATGATTTTTCATTAATTATCAATCACAAATGGTGTAGCTTATTGTATGTACTACACGAAGCCACAGCACAGCCTTTATCCAACTATCCCATGATATTATTAATACAATTAAAACCTGATCTATGGGGCAGTAACACATGATACTTATCTCAAAATCATTTCTTGAAAAACATTACAATAAAGACTGAATATACATCGATACCATATTATATGGTCTTAATTTAAGTTAAAATAAATGTAACTGTAAGTTGATGACATGTAAGTACGATGAGAAATATGATAATTTCGCCACATATCATTTCTCGATCACTTTTTATGCCCCCCTTCGAAGAAGAGGGGGTATATTGCTTTGCTCATGTTGGTCTGTCGGTCCGTCCACAAGGTGGTTGTCAGACGATAACTCAAGAACGCTTGGGCCTAGGATCATGAAACTTCATAGGTACATTGATCATGACTCGCAGATGACCCCTAATAATTTTGAGGTCACTAGGTCAAAAGTCAAGGTCACTGTGACCCGAAATAGTAAAATGGTTTTTGGATGATAACTCAAAAACGCATACGCCTAGGATCATGAAACTTCATGGGTAGATTGATCCTGACTTGCAGATGACCCCTATTGATTTTGAGGTCACTAGGTCAAAGGTCAAGGTCACGGTGACCCGAAATAGTAAAATGGTTTTCGGATGATAACTCGAGAACGCATACGCCTAGGATCATGAAACTTCATAGGTAGATTGATCATGACTTGCAGATGACCCCTATTGATTTTGAGGTCACAAGGTCAAGGTCATGGTGACCCGAAATAGTAAAATGATTTTCGGATGATAACTCAAGGACGCCTTTGCCTAGGATCATGACACTTCATAGGTACATTGATCGTGACTCGCAGATGACCCCTATTGATATTCAGGTCACTAGGTCAAAGGTCAAGGTCACAGTGACAAAAATCGTATTCACACAATGGCTGCCACTACAACGGGCAGCCCATATGGGGGCATGCATGTTTTACAAACAGCCCTTGTTTTAAATTAACTGGTAGAAGTGCAAATACTCAATAATCTGACCGTGTCTTTAACAATATTTGAACATAATTGAAGTATTGTTTCTTTGAATTTGCAGACGTCTAAAATAATATGAAATAGTATATCAAGCTACATAACATTGATCCCATACTTTAAGTCAATGTGAGACTTTAATGTTGAATGGCCTTAGAAAAACAGAAGGGCTGAGATATTACGCCTTCATTTTTACAATGATAATCTTAAACGTGTTCACACATGTAAATATGTCAGAGTAAATACAAAACGAATACTATTTTATTTGTTACATTCTTGCATTTTTAAAGGATATAATGCTTTAACATTAAAACGTTCTTGCGTATTGATTAAAAAAAGGGATTTATCTAATCATTACGAGTTTTAAAATTAATATTATGAACATGCTACTTTAAATTTATTGAGTTAATAATTTACTGTGAAACCAATATGAATCGTCGAACACGAGCTTTCGTGTGTTTGTTCGCTGGTGTCAAATGAATTAAAATATTCAACAGAAATAAGTGACGAAAGTAAATATTACCAACATTTTGTGAAATCATTTTTTTTTGGGGGGGGGGGATGGGGGTGGGGGGACAACCTTTTGACCTGTGGGTGAATGTATTCGCTCCATCGATTGGCATTTTAAAGCATTTGGACATGCACTATAGCTCATGATGCATGTGAATGTAAAACCCAATTTTCTGTGTTACGGTCAACCTGTATACATGTATTGCTAAACGCGCGAGACATGTTGTCAAATTAGGTTGGGAAGATAGGATTGTTTAATGAGAGTACGCGTTGAAATTTAACAGTGACAATATAAGCCTGTAAAGGTTTGACTTACATTAATTTGCTCTACAGTTCATTTTCGTTAAATGTTTTCCTTGAACCAACATATTTAAGTGAAAAAAAATCTAAAAGTTACAGATCGCTCTATGTTCAGCACTTATCTATTCGTAGTTTGTTACGGTTTAATTTGCATGCGCTTGACTGTATTCGTGTCTAACCGACATTATAAGTACCACTGCTGCTAATACAATTAAATCAGACACGAGGGTACCACTAATTAGACAGCTGGTTGCGACGCTTGTGTATTGTACGTACGGATGGTCAAGTAATTGTTATGTTACACTGGGCCTTAAATACACATTTATCAAGATATTTTTATAATGAGAATATGGCACTACTGGTAAATGGCACGTTGCTCTTATAGCGTAAGTAAATTGGGCGTAATTGGTGTTAGAATAAAGGAAACCGCATAACAAATCTACTTTCAGCTTCTTGGAAAAATTAGAAATCCACGAATATACGATCCAACGAATATGCCCGATTATTCAAATCCAAGAAACTTGTCATGTCAGCGAAATAAATTCAGTGCGTCATATGTTTGGATCCCATATCCTATACATTATTACTGTATAATTTTACAATGAAAGCGTACAATATGAATGAATTAAATGACGGCGCTGTACCTTTTTCATCTGCTTAGCGGCTCCATGGTGTGATTACCCGCTGTGATTCCTTACATCTTTCTCGAATGACATTTTCATCAGTTGAAGCGAGTGTTGAACGTTACTAAACATACATCACTTCACTTGGACAGACTATCATAATCTATCTTTATGCAATCATTTACCGAAGGCACGTTGAACAAATTAGTGTCATTAGTAAAAAAAAAAAACCCGGATAGTCATTCGTCAATATCACTGATATATATCGAACGATTGTTGGCCTAAGTGCGCTGCCTTTAGTAACATCACAGGTAACCTCGCTCCATTCCGATTTATCCCTATTCACAACAACTCAATGTTTTCTATTTGTCAAGAAGGGTTTCACCCAGCTTAGGCAATTATCATCTTACCACAGACTATAACCTTCCTGATCGGTCTAAGATATAGTACGGTATCGAATGCTGTACATAAGTCAAAATATATGAAATTAAAACCATGAATTTCAAGTGTCCATACTTTCAAGCAACTAAAAAGCACATGGACAAATAGATAGAAAGCCCTACTGAATGATTAAAAACAAATTATTGTTTATCATAATGCTATCTGGTATCTGATTAGTTTTTGCCATCATTTTGCACGGAACAAAAGTTAAGCATACAAAACGTCAATTTGCAGCCCCTTCTCGTTAGCCTTTCTTAAACAAAGCTTTTACATGGGCAGTTTCCAGTAATCGACAACTTCACTAGATGCGATCTTTTAAAAATAAGTGTTTAGGTGCAACTACAACAATTATGTATATCTAAGGTTCCTGGATGTAAAATATCCGGACCTGAAGATTTCACAGGATGTAATATTTTAAGTACTAGTATTACAAGAATCTCCTCGTAATCAATTTTAAGATCCTTAATCGTGTGATCATTACTCCTGTTACTTTTGGCAAATGTTCAACATAGAATTTCAAAAAATAGTTTTGAAGAAAGCAATTTACACCGTCATCTTCAGCTAAATGTCAGTTCTTTTTAATATGCTGTTCCAACATCAACTTTTTTTATTGAATAAGCGTACTTGAAAAAAAATCTTTGGGATTATTTTCTTCTGATATATTTTATTCAAAATTAGCGTGTGCTCTTCTACAACCTCGAGTAGCTGCGTTTTTATAACTAGTGTAGTTTTACACATTTAACAATAGGTATGTTCTCTTGTTTTAATCAAGAACTGTGTTTCTTTGTGATAGCCGTTACTGCATTCTTTGTCATCCATATATGTCTGTTCTTTTTACACGTTCGATTTTAAACTTTTTTCATAGGAATGCAATTATGTATCTTAGCCATTAAGTTAATCAATTGGTCCTTAAATGATACAAAAATCTTCCTCCAAGTTGAAATCGGACAACTCTATAATTATCGCATCGAAGTCTCCTTTATCGTATGAGAAGTTGTTTTCGCCTGGGAATTACAGTAAATTTTGAATGATATCAGAACATCGTTATTTTTTAAAGCGATGTAAGTTATTTATTCATAGACCATCAGTCTACAACACAAAATGAAACATAATCGGTTGTTGGGAGTTTATATATCGTGTGTAGAAGTTCACATGTTATTGCAAGAACCTCTTTGGTTGCATTAATGAACACATGACTACTGCAGGTCTCAGAAGCATAAGACGTCATATGATCTAAACTATATCTCTATCACCCATTATAATATGATCTTCTTAAGATGCTATGGCCTATCGCACTCATGAACTTATTGAATAATAAGATGCTTTATGTATCAGTCTTTGGTAGAGTGTACACTAAAACAATCTTTAGTATGTCAGACCTCACTTCCCAGCAGCATCTTTATTTAGAGATAAATGTATTCAGATATTTACAACTACCTCCATCTAAAAAAATATAGTTAAAAAAACTGCACCTCTTTATTCCAATATCACACAATTTAGGTTTGAACACAATTAAGGAAACCCACCATAAGGTAACTCGAAATAACAACTCTGCCAACCGTCTTTGGCAATTCTATAGTTAATTTTACCATTCCCGCCGATGAATATAAATCAAAGAATCCAATTCAGCCCTTTTATTGCCTATACTGGAAGCATTTGGGTACAGACATGTACGATCTTCATGATTGTCAGTACTAAAGCGAAGTAGCTTTTAGAAGAGACTGAACAACAGCTCGCGTGCAATAAAGTTTCAACTGTTTTGCTGATCACATATATTTCAGTGTCGTTTGTAAGACACTTACAGAGGGTGCAATCTAGTACTATTAGCGTATATGTTGGTGTCAACGGGAATGTTAATGCTTGATACATATGAACCATAATCATCACCATTACCTATTGTCTCCATGGAATCATAACTGCACTGAGATACTTTTACGATAATCAGGTTTTCTTCTTTCCTAGAGGTATTACTTGAACACACCAATATGCTGAAAATAAAACTGAACGTATTTACATCTAGTAAACTGTAAACATTAAACTTAACTTAAACAGATTCACATTATTCGTTCTGTTGTCACGGTCTTTCATTTCGTAAATGGCTTGATCTTATTCAATTTATGTGTTCAACATTGATATTCGGCCCGTGTAGAAAAATTTACTTTCCATGCCTTCATTACTCTTAATATGTGTATCCTAAGAATGTTTCATCAGACTCGTCATGTGCAGTACTTTCCTCACACCAGATATCTCCCATTTGCAACCGTTGCAGTTTTATATGCAGTTCCCATTATTATCACCTGCTTATGTGATGGTCATTCTACAACAAGGTACTCAATACCAGTTGTAACAATATTCAAATATGATACTGTTTCGATCAAAAGGCCACTGATTCTTACTTTCAACACATAAGTTCTCATTCCTAACATTATAATTGTGATCACTGGAACCGCGTTACTTAGACGTTTCTGTTTGAATTTGAGAATTTTACACCTGTCTAAGTAATTCACTTCATGTGGAACATATCATGGAGACATGCGTCTTTCTACCGATTGATTTCTCATACATACAAAGACGATGACGAATATGTAGACGTAGACGATTCTCTTAACACAAATACATTCTAATTATAGCAATTTAATATTAAGCAATGTAAAATAATAACAATTATTATTCTAACAACTCATTTAAATTACTTTTACTCACGGACTCTAGATTACACGGATAAGAAACGGGACCGTTACGCCAAATATCTTGTTGTGTCTAAGTCACGTGACCGTGTCGTAACTATCGATCTTTTATCGAAGCGCCGAGGTTATAAATTGTATGTACCCACTCACATATTTTGTTAAATTATAGTTTCATTTCTAGGCCGATTTTGACAAATTATATATCATTAGAAAGCTTACGTAACGTAGTTTTCAGATATATAAATATATATTAAGTTTTTCTTTTGATTTCGGCAGCCCGGCGAGTTATAACTTTAACTTTTGCAAATATCATAACGTTTTGGAGTTTTAGAATCTTGATTTACGGTTAACATGTTCGTACTTTATACCGATTTGTAGCGTTTATATTTGGAGTTCAGTTTAAAAAATAACACCTTGCTTAGGAGAATAGAATTCTGTATATGATAGAGACAAAAAATGGTTTAAAAATGAAAGCAAGTTAGGAATGAAGGCGAAAGAAAGTAGCGCGCGGTCCTAACGAACCGAACTGATGCTAAGGTCCTGGCGATTATGCTTTTGTTTAGATACCGGCCATTGAATTTCCTTTGCCATGATTATTATATTTTTATGAAATATATTGACAATTTTGTTCTAGAGACATATCAATAAAGCTAAGTATTAATGAAGCTTAATAAATTAACGATTTCAGCTCTTGATTATAACACAGAAAGGGTGTTAATTTTATGATGAAACAGCGTATATAGCGGACCCTCTTGATATTTTTCGGCTTTGCATACTTCAAATATAATGGGTGTCAAAACATTCATCGTTTGTTGTGTATTATCAAAAAGGTAATTATGTAAACTTATATGAAATTAACCATAATTAACAATTAATTAAAATTATTTAAAGATTCTTGAAAATCACGGTCAACTGTCTATGCATGTATATTGAAATATCTTTATAAGTTATCAGAGTTATAAATATATAGAATTCTAAATTAAAACTCTGTATTATTTGTATTTTTCGGAAAGATTATTTAACCCCGTTGTGGTCAAATGAGAATGCTATTTTAATCATGTTGTTCCGTACACTACCATACACTCTTTATAGGACTACAAAATGACGGAGTTTTTTTACCGGTACCCGCTAAATACGTTAAATGTTAAGTATAAGATTTTTTAAATGTTTAAAATGTACTTGTATAGGTATTAAGCACTTATAATTATTATGATTAAGCTGGCTGACATCTATACAGTATTTAGTTATGGCAATCTGTATGGGCAGATGACTATAAATGTTTTCAATACGCTACATATCTTATAAACGCAAAATTGAGTATTTGGCGTTACATTACTCCAAGAAATGACCACTAATACCACGAGAAGACATGGAGGTATCATAAAAAGTGTAAACTGACCAGACATTGCCACCTGTGGTTAGGGACCAATATACAAGTATAGGTCCCTGCTGTGGCGTATGACACCATAGTGTTATTTAGTATTGGTCGGCACAGTATCTGATCATAACGAGATAATTGGTTTGTGCTGAACACAGGGGCAATAAAACCACAGATCTATCAATAAACAAGATTATTTAGATATCTTTTATTGAACACCGCGATAAAAATGCTCAAACCATGGACTCTAGATTACACGGATAAGAAACATGGCAACATTCTCAGAATCATCACTGCTATATGTGTAATCACTTAACAATTCGTCTAAAAATAATTTATATATTTGAGTTGAAGACGATGTACTGTTGTATTAGTCTGAATAAACTATCTGGCAGCCTGTCTAAATCTAAGCCGTCATCGTCCCGGTGAAAAAACATCTGATTGTGAATAGTTGGACATGATGCCCTGATGTCAAAATACGAAATGACCCGCGTAACACCGACCGTGATTTTCAAGAATCTTTAATAAATTGATAATTTAAGGTAAATAACATTTCAAATAATTATACATAATTACCTTGTTGATAATAAACAGCAAACGATGAATGTTTTTGACACCCATTTTATTTCAAGTATGCATGCAAAGCCGAATAATATCGAGAGGGTCCGCTATATACGCTGTTTCATCATAAATTTAACACCCGTTCTGTGTTATAAACAAGAGCTGAAATCGTTAATTTATTAAGATTCATTTATAATAAGCTTTATTGATATGTTTCGTGAACAAAATACTACAATATATTCCATAAAAATATAATAATATGGCAAAGGAAATTCAATGGCCGGTTTCTAAAAAAAGAATAATCGCCAATACCGTAGCATCAGTTCAGTGCGTTAGGAACGCGCGCTACTTTTTTCCGCCTTCATTCCTTAATTACTTTCGTTTTTAAACAATTTATTTTCTGTCGTATACAGAATTCTATTCTGCTAAGCAAGATTTTTAAAACTGAACTCCAAATATAAACGCTACAAATTGGTATTAAGTACGAACATGTCAAACGTAAATCTAGATTCTAAAACTCCAAAACGGTATGATATTTGCAAAAGTTAAAGTTATAACTCGCCGGGCTGTCGAAATCAGAAGAAAAACTTAATATATATTTATATATCTGTTTACTACGTAACGTAAGCTTTCTAATGATATATAATTTGTCAAAATCGGCCGAGAAATGAAACTAAAATTTAACAGAAGACGTGATTGGGTACATCAAAATGTATAACCTCGGCACTTCGCTGTACGCTAATTGTAAAAGATCGATAGCCACAACACGTTAAAACGCGCGGTGGTAAAACATAAAATGTGTATTTCTTGTGTTTAACTCGCTATAAATCCATTAATAACAACGGGAATATACTAAAAGTTATATTTTTTTGAAAGAGGAATTAATAAGCAACAAGATAACGTATAAACCAATAAAATCGGATGAATAGTTTTGCATAAGATTGAATTTACTACAGTGAGGGTCAAATACTCGATTCATCTCCTATCAAAATACATTCCGTGTTTTACTTAATAGATGCACACGTTAATAAATACATAACAGTTAATTTATGATTAAATTATATTCAATAAATAAATAAAATAATAATACCGATTGTGATGTTGTCCACAAATGTACAAATATTGTTTTTATAAATGAACATTATGACGCCTATAATATGACGTAAAACGCGTAAATGCACGTGACGTCGTGGCGCCAAACATAAGAGCGAAGGTTCTTTTAACCTGTTTTGCAAAGCCACTACATGACGACGATTCTTTTTAATGTCTTTGCCATTCATAATATGCTATGGTTCGGCATTCTGAGATCGTATTGTTAGGAAATTATATGTCCAATTGTACAAATGGCTGTCATATTGACGATTTATTAGCATGAGCATGTCTAACTGAGAAACTCGTTTATTTGAGGTTTGTTGATGAAGCATGTGGCAGTTATGTTACACAGTGTTTAAAAGGGGGCATTATTATAAAAGAGGGGGAGGGCTTTATTTGTGGTAAAATTTAATTCTTCTTCATAGTTATTTGAAAGTATTTGCATCGCAGTAAACGGGAAGCAGAACACAGGTCATATGCTGTGTTTTTAAGCTACTGCGTACGTTCATGAATAATATCATTATATGCTTTTTATGTTCGATTTTAAAGAAACATTGGTTTAAACAAAGTTCCTGATCGACGTAATAAATTGTTCTTATTGTATACATATATAAACTAGCAATTTATGTTTTAAATACAACGTTTCACCAAATAATTAACATATTTTTAGCCATATTGAACAGTGTTTGTCACGTGTAAGTTAAAGGGGCCTTTTCACGTTTTGGTAAATTGATAAAATAAATAAAAACCTGTTTTAGATTAGCATTTAGAATTTTTGTTTTAGTTATGGTATTTGTGAGGAAATAGTAATACTGAACATTTACCATGCTCCAAAAATTCCATTGAATAAATCTTATGACGATTTAAAAAATGATAAAGCATTGCAATGCGAAACGATTGAATAATTTTGAAAGTTCTTTTGTTGTCGTTATATTTTGTGAAACTACGAGGGTTGTTTATATAAAGTAAAAAACAAATACTCTCAAAACATGAGCAGGGATGGCCGAGTGGTCTAAGCGGAAAACTTTTTGTTCCAGGACTCCAGGGGTCAGTGGTTCGATCCCAGTTGAGGGTTACTTTTTTCTTTTTTTTAATGTTTTCTCTTTTTTTTTACTGGAGATTTGTAGGTTCAATGTTTAAATTTATCAATATTAAGCATTTAATGACAAACTTCAATACATGCCCAAATCTGTGAAAAGGCCCATTTAAGGCTATAGTGTATACAATTTAATACTGAGCATAAAGTAAATACATTTTTAAAAATTATACATTTCTTTTATAAAGAAGATATCTTATTTCAAAGGCGATGTATACGTCGAACAAGTAACTTTAAATTTCATTGACTTTAAATTATGACATCATCGAATATAAAACTAGCGCGGGATCTTATTACGTTTTCACAAAATAAATTTTACTTATGAAAGTAGGTAATCTGTTCAAATACTTAAACATTTGTGTTTACTAGATAATCAAACTGTAACTTTATGAAAGAATTTCGCTGATATCCAAAAATAACACTTGTATTTTTTTTTAATTGATTGAGTTTAAACACCCAACCAAGTTGTAATTTTGGAATTGTGCAACATAATGCGGCTTCTTTCTGGATTGTGCGACGATGATCTGAATGTTCAACTATATACTGTACAAGTTATGTATTTAAATAAAGACGAGATGAAGTTGATACTCGAATTGGTTTCTGGTACGATGGTCATATCAACATTTTGGTATTTAAGTGGTAATATAATTGAAATGTTTTTAATTTTAATCATGATCTTATTATGTTATTTTTTTACAATCTGTCAATCCTTAAAACCGTTTTCAAAACCCATGTGTTTCCACAGCAATTACCCCAGTTGTGTTGGTTTGTTTATCTGCTTTATACGTGTATGTCTTGTCTTCTATATTCGTTTTGTCCCTCGTTGTTTGGACATTGGTTACTTGCTATAAATCACGTACCGCATCGTTTAAGGTTTACACGTGTATAATTGCAAAACAAATATAAGTAATTTAACATGGAGCTTCACATTTTATGATTATTTCCTTTTGTCTTAGTTAAAATTACTTTGGAAAAATATGTGTCATATACTTTAAAGAGCGTAGTCTTTAAAGCTTGCGGAAAGATCTTGACATTTGAGCTAGGGAAAAGACCGCATCACACGACACGTCGTCAAATGATGGTCAATGTATGTCCATAGTTATTTCTAAATACATCAATAGATGACAACGTTATGGATAAGACAGGACATTTCGCACAGATGGACAAACGTTTTGGTAGACATTGTAATTATTATATGCTTCTTTCTTCGAAAGAAGTCCCAAAAATAAACAAACTTCGAATAACAATAAGGCACATTTTTTACACCGAAGTAAACTCAACTATGATAAATAGTTTTGGAGACAACGGGGGTCGGATTTGATATTGTTAAGATAAATATTTTTAAGTTTTTCTAATATTTACGAGGTAACCAAGCTTTTGAACGCTCCGGAACCAGAATCAAACTAGGCAAAGATAATGTCAACTTAAACAATTTGATGAAGCTTTACAAGATAAAGTAAACAATTTGACATGCAGATAACTTTAATTTTTGAATTTTCTCTTTTCAGATTGTGGAAAATCGTACCCTGATCAGATAAATGAAGATAAGGCTTCACACTATATTTCTATGGGTTCAGATGTCAAGGCCAATGAGAACCCTTGGCACGTCAGTTTATACAGAAAGGTGCGTGTATATACATGTTTGTATAAGTATTTGTTCACTCCATCTCCATAAAATTATTTTTAAAATTTAGGGATTCAAACTAGGATTTCTGCTGAGCGTTTGGAGTTCAGGTCAATGTCAAATATAATATAATAGTCATAGATTTTCTCATGAAAAGCTCTCGATTAGAGCTGTGAAAATGGCACTTCCACCTAACATGTTATTAACAAGCACTTATTTATGAGTGCATATAAGGAGTTTGGCATTAATGACACGGTTAATGGATTTAAAAAAAAGGCTTCCGCTGAATATTTCGGAAACAGATAGAGCTGTTATGATGACACTTAAAATAGTTTATCAAACTTTAGCCTTTGATTGCTTATGGCGCAAACGGGTCGAAAAGGCCATAAGCTTTACACATATAATTAATAAAATATAACTTCTATCTGATTGTATCTTTCTTTAATTCAATATAAAATAGTGAAAACTATACCACATTTGAATTTTTTCTCTTTTTTTTCCAACAATAAGCAACATCTGTGAAAACGGTGGTTTATTAACAGTTTTTGCAACGTCAATACTCTTTATCGTCAATTTTACATGTGAGCTTTTATTATAAAAATAGGATACAGTTGCGTTACACATGTATTTAATGCGGGTGATTTATGCTTCTTATTTTTTATCCTAGTTTGGCACGATTTTGTGCGGACGTGTTTTGCGGCAGATGTCGATATAGAAAAGTCGCATTATTATGCAAAAAAGATAGTCATTAGTTAGTTACTTATTTGTAAGCTATTTTCGTTTTACACAACATTCTTTTAGAATGACCAACGTCCTTTTTGTGGTGGGTCACTTATATCCCAGCGATTCGTAGTGACAGCAGCCCATTGCATAACCGATCAGAATCTTACGGATGAAGTGTTCAAGGCATCCGTTTGGATTGAGTTCGGTACGTAAAGAAAATGTAAACTATTATCCATGTAGAATAACTTGACAATTGTTTTTAAAATAACACATGCATTATCTTCGTTGCAATCTACTAGTAATCAAAATCAAACACTTTTGATGAAATACCTAGACAGTTCCGGTGACAAATATGTTTAAGAATAAGGTCGCCCGTCTATATACCCCATTTACTTTTGTGTTATGCTTCTTAACAACGACTAGCCAAAATTACATGTAATTTGATCTTCTTCTTTTGCTTCCATGCAATTAAACCTTTTAAAAATGCATCATCATTATCATCATTTCCTTTGACCTGTATAGCCGTTGGGGGAAATTAGGGACTTTGATACAGAAATCATCCCCCAGTTATGTTTGTGGTTGGCTTCTGAAAGCAATCCATCCACGGGAAGTGATGTCAACTCTTTCAGACGGTCCATCCAGCTTTTCTTTTGACGACCTCGATGGCAACTTGCCCAGAATCACAGCCCTGTACAAAGAGTCGTGTCTGATCTCGTGTCCAAACCAAGCACGCTTTCGTCGTTTGACGGTTGCCACTAGGTTCTTTTGGTGACCAACATGCGTTGCAGTCATGGTTCGCACATACTAGTTGGTATTATAACCCATGTAGGAGATTATGTGCAGTCTTCGGAGACACTTGTGTTCAAAAGCCCCTATCCTGTGTTCTGCGTCCGCGTTGAGCGGCCAGGCCGTACATAAGGATGGAGACTACGAGACTTGTAGAGCCTTTACATTTGCGGGGGAGCTAATGAAGCCGCCTATCCTAAACCTTTAAAGTCTAGCCATCGCTGCGGTCGCCATGGCACTTCTTAAACGGACCTAAGCGGTACTGATACCATTCTTGTGCTTCAGATCCGTCGCCAGTTTATGGTTTTGGCAGCATGCATATAGTGTTTTGCGTTATATGTTTGTATCACATTGTTGCCAACATGATCGATGGATTTGCTTCTTCACGCAGTTGCTAATTTTTCTCATCAACCCTGGAGACTGGCGGTGGAGTGCGCGGTTGTTGTAATTCTGGGCTTCCAATCAGGCTTCATATTCTGTTAGTTTGTCATCGTAACGTCTCTGAGTGGGCTTTAGGCAATCTTGACGGCGCCCATATCCTCTCTAAGAATGTGCAACTTGTGGTACGAAACGTGCACGCCCCCTAAATTCCATTTGCTCACCGAGCGTGTGGTCTTGTCAATATTAAAGTTTTACCACCAAGTAAAATTGTCGCTGATATAAGACATTTCAAAAATGACGTGTTCTATGTGATATTTGCATTATTAAGTCTTTATTATAAGTTTGAAGTGCATATATACCTCCACTGCATTTCTGCACAACAACAGACAAAAATAAGAATCGTTTGATGAAAAATGTTTATTAATTGAACCAGGAAATTCTGATTCGTTAATAATTTGATTTTTTGAGATAATATTGAAGATAAGATGTATTGCCCATATTGTGACCCGATTACAATGAGACTACTAAAATTAAAAGCAGCATTGTACACATAAGATATACACAGTGAGGATGGTTTAAGATATCGGAGATTGTCAATGGAGTTTCTGGGCTTATGAATGACTTAATCTAAAGATACCTGAGCTCATTAGTTGTTGACCTTGATATGCATTGTAGGATTACGTTTAAGGTTATGTCATACTTTGAGATTAAAAAAACACTCATAGTTTGTCAACCCTCTCATATCATCTGTGCAAAAGTCATATATATTTGTAAGTGCACAATAAATGTTAATTTTTGAACGAACCCCGAGGTGTTGTAGCGAGAACAGCATCAATCAATTACCAAAATTAAAGGAAGAAACATGCCTTGCGCAAAATTATGCCTTGAGCGTTTGAGTTTCAGGCGCATTAAACTTGCAAAAAGGACCAGTGTCATGATCATCATACATTGTTCATATTATTAAATTACCAATAATGATTGGGTTTTCAAATATATTGACGATGCAAAAACATCTGGAGATGTACTTTGCGCACGAACAGGGACGCTTGTTCAGGGTCAAAGTTTAAAACGAAATGAAACGAACATTTGTTCATTTTTCCGGAACATTACTCTATCTAGCATTTGCGGATTGTGAAATAATGTGGTATTCCGTGTGTGCTGGAGGTTCGTGTAGAATGTGATAGGTCAGATGTAAAGTGTATATTGATAAATAAAATTGTCTAGAATGTACTTCTACCGGGCATTAATGGAGTTTCAAATAACTTTGCTAACGTTACCCGCATACGGAACAGTTTTATTTTTCGTGCAAGAACCAGATCCCTATCTTAAAAGTAAAGGTCAACAATTATGGTGAAACATGAAATATATGAAATGCATGCTTTGAGGAAATTCCTGCTCTCTCAAAGAAGCTTAACTGATGGATATACATGTTGATTACTAGTTATTGTCATATGACTCAATTACTTGTAGATTTACAAGCCTTTTTCTATGAATATTTCACATGCAGCCAGCCAGAATTGTACTCCAAGTGGACTTGGACGGGGTGTGAAATCAATCATTCGTCACCCTCACTACAGCAAGAAAACTAAGTTTGACAGCGATATAAGCCTGCTTGAACTAAGTGACCCGGTAGAATATTCTCTGTACATTCGTCCTATATGTTTACAAGATTATTCAAGCACATCAAAATTAATGATTGGTGCTAGTCGTTCGCACGGAAAGGCAGTTGGGTGTGGAGTAGTCAATCAAGTTGGCTTGCAGCCATGGAAACTCCAGGTATATATATATACTACAGTGGTTTTTTAATTCGATCAATTCATCGCCACAATTTTGTCAAAGTACAGTAAAACATCATAAACTTTAGTTATCGAGTAAACGAGTTGTTCTGACTTAAAAATTATGCATATACTCTAAAATTTTAACACAACGTGCAATTAAAAGCATATGACGTTAATAATGAATAAGGATTGTATGTTATTGTGTTTTTTATAAAGTTATTTTTTTAAGATTGTCAGTACTATATTATGATTTAAATGTATTTGATATTTCAGATAAAAAAGTCCGCTATTTATATTATTTAATTGACATACTCATTATCCGTTCATGGCCTTGAGTTTAACCGTTTGCCAAAGTCGGACAGACTCCTCTTGATCGCATATTAAAACAATTCACTCGTCAGGGAATATTTTAATCTTTGTTCGTGGACGTTCAAGCTATTGTTTTGAACTATTTGAATGAAAGAGTTAAAGAGGTTCTTATGTTTGAGTTGAAGGAATAATTTAAATGAAATATGCAAGCTTAAAATCCATTTTAGGATACTAGAACACATATCGTTGCCAACATTACCAGATATGTGTATGATTTTTCATAGCTTATAATTTGACAGCGACTTCCATTTGGATGATTAAAGGGTTAAATCACCGTGTTGTACAATTATGAAGGAATTGTCATTTTTGATTTACGCTCAAATTCTTTAAGTGGTTTACTGGAATTTAAACGACTTACAAATACTGTATCTCACAAACATGACTTTAAAATGATTGAAAACATTTTCAGAAAGAAACAGTTTATTTGAGCATAATTAACCGTGTTATTTTAGGAAATTATGCTGCCCTACGTACACAGACATGAATGCAATGAAGATTTAAAGTCAACGATCTACAATTTTACAGATAACATGATATGTGCAGGCTATAAGGTACTTTTGATGCATTGAGATAAACTATAAAATCATAACTATTGTATTTTAAAAAAATAGGGTATACATGAATTATCTAATTATTAAAAGTTGTTTAAGTTATACAATAAATTACAATTGACATATTCTACAGAATTTGGTGCCTGAATCAATTCATCAAAATTGTTTTTAAAACTGTGTTATAACAAAATTCTTTATATACAGTTTAAACTATTATATATAAAAATGAATTAATAAGGTAAGATGACCACTGCATGTAGACTATAACTTTTCATTAGAAGTGCCCGAAAAATATACAAAATGAACGGCGTCAAACGCGAGGTTTCCCATCAATAACTTTAGTGATGGCATATTGGGAACAATTAAGCTTGATGTAGATCTAGCTTTAGATTGTATTTATAGCTAGTCCGGCCGAGGTAAATATCAGTGTTTTTTAAAAACAGTAATGACCTTTACTGTGTGGCTTGCATGCTTCGTTTTAGGTTCAACCTATTTATTTTAGCTCGGTTGAATCGCAAGCCTTAGACTTATTTTGAAACGCTCTCTAGTCTATTTTCAATCAAAATTGCATTTGTTCTGGTTCAACATGTGAATTTCTTTTAACGTACCATATAACCTGTGACTTATTAGTTTTAAAATAATAATCAAACCTGATATACATCGTTCAATGCATACATATACATGCATAAAGCATTTTATGATTATATATTTTAATTTTTAACGATTAAAAGTGGGATTATTCACAATATTTTTACAAAAACTGTTTCGGCCATTTACATTTTAATATGTAACTGAAAATTTATGAATGTTTTCTTCATAATACCATTTTACAAGCAATGGTACTTTTTCCGATTTCATAAAAGTGTTGGTATGTCTTTTTTTCGACGACCGTCTGATTTCTACATAAATGCGATGACGCACTTTTTTTATAGAAACACACATATTGCAGTCAAAATGTGTTCTTCTATCAGGCGGTTGATGTATGGCACAGGGGATAACCATCACTTAAAACTACGCAATCGCTAGAAGAAAAAAAAATTCATTTAAAAAACTGAAATTTTAAATATATGATGAGTCGAGGCGTTTATATCAGATATAATCTGGCGTTTATGTATAGTGTTGGGTGTATGTATTACCTTGAATTGCAAGACATTTGCCTTTAATAAAAAAAATACTTAAAGGAGAAACAAGAATTTATCCCCTAATAATTTCGCATTGTCTTAAAATGCATGCCAGCCTGTCCGCTCATTGAATACATGTATTCTACACATCGATTCTATCAGATAACAATTAGCGTTTGGTCCCGCTACTTGACTTTAAATAGTAGCAAAGCGACAGTTGTTAATAAAGCGCACGCACTTCACACTTCAGCAGACAGTTTTTCAAAAGCAATCGTATGGTTAGAATGACAGTTAACGCCGCACACCAAGTTTTTCATAGCCTCCAAATTGAATGCGTATTGGCCTTGGAGAAACTAATAAATAAAACAATGTTTTGCAAGTTGGCACCATTTTAAGTGCATTACTTATAAGAAATGTCGGATTTGAGTCATGGTTATTTTAATAAAGATTTATACAAGTAAAAACTGTATTAACGGTAATCAAACTGTTATATATGAAGTTAGAGTCACACAATTCGCAACCAGGTGCATGCTTGGTTTTCTCCTTTCGCAATGTTTGGAATAAATTTGATTGGACGTATGTACTTGGCAATTTCTTAAAGAATCTTATTATCATTTTAGCAAGAGTTTGCTTTGATGGGGTCTAGTTATTTTTAAGTTTAGCATGTGATAATAGTGTTCAAACGACACAAAGTAGCACGTGCAAATATTGTTTGTGTCTGTGCAGTATCAATGCTACAATATTCATAGCATGCACGTTGTAATCAGTGGTTAACATATTGTCAGGTTAGTGTAGGAATATTTCTAACAAATATTTTCTATCGCGTTGTTATACAATAATGGATCTGTAAGAAGTACTTTCGCTTTCTCTGCACTGTATGTGTTCCCACCTGTAAAATGATTCCCGTCTCCAAATTGTATTAACTTACAATTTATGTACGTGTTTTTTAAAACACAAAAGGTATACACTTAATTATAGCACACATTTGATGACGATAAAAATAATCTTAACTGGACAAACACAGAAGATGTAAATACGATTTACCAGTTTGCGTACACGACAACCAAACTAGGAAATATAAATATGAAGTATTCGAGGATTTAATTACATTTAGTTAATATTAAACATGGATTCGCTAATATCATTTTTTCTCAGACATAAACGATACGATTTAACATATCATGACTGCCTTTAAAACGCATTTATTCACGGGTAGATTTGATGCAAACTGTATTATATTGATATCTCGTATGAATGCAGAAATGTAAAAAATATTTAAATTAAATGATACACCAAAACAAAAAGTGGTTTCCGGTCAATGCACAAAGATAAAAATTGACAAAACGCGATTAAGCTTAGGTTAAAAAAGCTTGCAAGAAAATAAAGTCATTTGTTAAATGTATATCTATATACATATGTAGATATAGATATATATATGTATGTATGTGTTTCAGAAACGATATGGTGACGTTTGCCATGGCGACAGTGGTGGCGGTTTCATGTTGGAACTCCCACAAAAATTTATGTGGGTTTTGGCGGGTATTGTCTCGTTTGGGTTCAATTGTAACAGTCCTGATCACTACACATATTTCACCAACGTAGGAATGTTCTATGACTGGATTGATAGCATTGCCAAATTTACAGATGAAAATGTCACACTCGACTTTCTTATAAATACGAGTAGAGAACGTGATCCTGAGAGTGGTATCATGCGCGTTACCAACGGAAGTAATTTAACATCCGCGGCAACAAAGGCATCAACGCAGTCAACCGTTGGTCAAGCTAAAGGTAAGGGAATATTGTTGATTTTTACAAAGAGGAGAAACAATTCAGCTGTATATAATTATCTTAGGCAAACGGAAAAAAATAGTTTTCGTTCGATTGTTGGTTTAGTACCTGATTAGCAATTTGAGCTACACGCGTCTCCCATTGGCCTGCATCCACAAACGCTCCATAGCAGCAAGTGGGGTCAATGACAAAAACCTATAACAAGCAATTTCAAAGACATGTGTCCCCTGTTTGTATGCTGATAAGTTTCAGGTAAACTTTTGCTTATTTGAATTAACATTAACTGTATTGATCCTTCAGTTACCCTGTTCCAAAATTGTTCATATATTTGTCACTGCATTCATAAGATACCGTAGTTTAAAACGATTAAAATGTTAAACTTCTGTTCTTCTGGAACCTAACTAAACAGCTTAACCATTCTCTTGTGGTCCTAAAAAAGATGCTAAAATTATAACTATGTGGTGAAAACTGGTCAGCCCACGGAGTACACATTGTTTCGGTTCTAATATTTGTTTGCGTTTCTACTATAAGTATTCCTTTGAATTTCAAACCTGTTTGTGGAACATTTTCGAAAGGGCGCTTACGATTTCTTCAACTCTGACCTGCAAATTATCACATAATGCCTCTTTTTTAAGTATTTCAGAAAAACGTTTGCGTTTACTATTACATTTAGTAAACACTTATGTGTTACAGATCTTTATTAAGAGTCAAAATTAGTAGCTTTCAGCAGCCAGCAGTTTGTCCCTCCTAAAGATCGTGTGCAAGATAAACTTCAGACGAATAAGTATCGTGCAAAATGATCATACTAATGTATGGAAAGCATCGACCGCCCAATGCGTACCGAATAAACGTTGGTCTGTACCAATACAACAATATTTAGTTCATTTATCACGTAAATCTGTCGTAAGACGTTTAGGCTATTTCGTTATATGATGTACATACGTCTTCATATAAAGTAGTTACTTCTTTAAATTATTTGGTTACTGCTTTACATGATATAATTACCTTTTATACGGTATAGATTATTCTTTATATGATGTGGTAACTTCATTATATGATGGGGATACTTCTTAAAATTGTGTGGTTTTCTCTTCATTTGATGTAGATACATTTTTGTCATTGTTACTTCTTTTTATGGTGTATTGACTTTTTATGGCGTGATAACTTCTTTATATTGTGTGGTTGCCTCTTCATATGATGTGGATACTTATTGATATGTTTCGGATAGTTATTCATAGCGTGTGGTTACCTTTCTAAAACTTTGTTTTGTTTTTTGTAAGACATGGTTGCTTCTTTATATGATACGAACACTACTTATTAAAATGTGGATACTTCTTAACATGTCAGGAATACTTCTTACCGATTTGGTTACTTCTTTATGTTTAGTGAAAGTGAGCAGATAAAAAAATAAAAAATAATTTCATTGAGTCGTCTAATATTTATAATTTTCCCAACTGTCAATATATTTTGTGAATCTATCAGTATATAGTAATTTTCCAATAAATCATTATGATTATTTTGCAGTTGAACTTTCCATAATATTTCGGCAATATTTTTCTTCGTTTTTAAGAAATCCGAGACCGAATACGATGTTCGGGGTCAGATAGCTCTAAATGCAATTCCCATTGGTTTCCATTATAAAACGACCAACTGTCTGTGTTTTTGTGTTGTTGTTTCCTTTTATTCTCATTGCTGAATGTTAAATTTATATACAATACTATATAGATTGTAAATATATTTTAATATCATGATTAACATTTAGATCTGTTTTAAATATATGCATTGATTTACAATTTGGATTATCACACGCATTTCAATCATAAAATTCCAATATTCAAACTATACAATTATATATTTCGACTATTGAGTAAATATTGAATTAAAGTTTAACAAGAACACAAAAAAGAACCTATAATTGAAGATATACTTATAAATATTCAAAGTATTTTTGTCTGGCTTTTTATAGCAGATACACAAGCATGTTATCATGCCTTACGAAAATGAATATTATTTCGGAAATTGCAATAACAGACATGTCATGCTGCCTCTTAGAAGCGCATTTCGAATACATGTACCCACATGTTCCTATTCTGGAACGAAACTTAACCCACATGCTTTGAACCCTTTTTCACAGAGCGCGGCTAAAATAATATTTAGATTGCTTTGTTGCTAATGCTTTATTTTTTGCTTTTTTGATATTTCTGTTAATTGATAAATATTCATTTATTTATTAGTATGAGGTTAATCTATTTGTAGAGATGGATGCAGTAATTATAACAATTAACTTAATATCTAACAACGAATTACTTGTTAAGCACTTGGTTGTAATTCGGTACTATTTTTGTATATCCCTTCGTCTCAGTTTCAGTAACCACGCCTACGGCTACACCAGTGTGCCGTCAGGAGCGTGTCCAGGGACCGTGTAAGGCTTCCCTGCCGAGGTATTTCTACAACTACAACACTGGGTTCTGCGAGCAGTTTTCTTATGGGGGTTGTCAAGGAAACGATAACAATTTCGGTTCACTGGAAACCTGCATTCAAACATGCAATGCTAGGAGAGAAAAGGGTAAATGTTATTCTGTTCTTACAATAGCTCGAAACAGACAAGGAGTCTGTGTATTACGTCTATTAACCAGACCTCAAGGTCACAATTCAAAGTCAAGGTCAGGGTCACCCTTCAAGAGGGAAGGTCAAATATTAGAAATAGGCCTTAGTATTTTGTTTGGAGAATAACTTCAACTATAATTAACTTTAACAGTGAACATAGAATTACAGTTGATATGCATGATTGGTGAAAATGTTGCTGCTGTAAATATGATCAAAAACAGACGTCAGGACTTAAATATTTGTTTGTTTTTAGGGGGGATTTGGTAATATCTGCTGTGAATTAGATTGAAATGTGATGTCAGGGCTTGAATATTTGTTTGGTTCTTGATGGGTTTTTGCCAAATCTGCTGTTAGATTAAAAATAAGAAACCTAAAACGTTTTTAATAATTATGTATTGGCCTTGATGATTGATTTACAATGTTTTACCAAATGAATATATGCCATTTTACTCCTGTGTAATATAGTTATCTATCGATTGTATAGTTAAACATACATTTTATATAAAAAAATTTGTATAGGCAAAATGTATGTTTTTATAACACATTGTATGATCGATTGTAACAATATTATATTGATACTTTTATTATATAGCTTTTAAATGGCTGTAGATACACAAAATGTGTGATGATAGTGCTAAAAGAACAAATATTTTCTTTGAATCATTTCCATTATGGCAAGTTATTCATAATGCATATAAATACCTGTAAAAGCGGAACCAAGCAGAGCTTTAACTATGCAATTAAGCTGGACAGATATTTGGGTTTCATGTTCTCAATTAACAGACAGGGAAGCTCTTTATTGCTTGACTCTAGAGCCTCCTTGTCCCAGTATTAATCATGATGGCAAAGTTTTGGCAAAAAGAAACATTAATATTGTTATAATCATTTTGAACAATATCAATTATGAAATGCGTTTTTGAGGAAAAATAATAGTTTAAGATATATGTTGTAAATATCAATAAGTTGGCTCATACAAAATTCGTACAAGCTTTATATCACAGTATTCCCTATGACTCAATTACTACAGTATTGACCTACTAATCTGAGGGTCTTTGGTGCGATACCTGGCTCAGCCAAATAAGTTGTGCGTAAAGTGTCGTCTTTGATTAGCCTATGCAGTCAGCACAGGCTAATCAGGTACAACACTTTACCCCTCAACTTGTTTTTTTCTAAGAAGAGACTTTCTTGAAACTTAAAATATCATAAAAGCGGAAAGTGTCTGATTAGCCTGTGCGGACTGCACAGGATAATGTGGGACATTTTTTTACACACATGCATATAACTCGCTTGTCACAGAGCTTGGCTCATATGCTAAGTGTCCCTTGCAATTATGCAAGATGGCAAATTAAGTTTCATGGTTTTATTTCAGTTACATATTGTGCAAGTCCCTTCAAGTTATGCCCGATGATAAATTTGAGATCTTAATCAATTTCCTATTTTGTGTCCCTTACATGAAAGCTTGATGACAAATTTAATTTCTTGATCCGTAACCTATGTGTTGTGTCCCTTTGTAGTTATGCCACGTGACATATTTGATTTATTAATCTGTTACCTGTGTTTTGTGTCATTGATCCTTTCTTAATGTACAGTTAGGCCTGATGTGTTTATCTATGTTTTGTGTCCTTGATCCGTTCTGTATGTACAGTTATGCCTGATGTGTTACCTATGTTTTGTGTTTCTTGCAGTTATGCCCGATGACTAATGTGAGGACAAGACCAGTTTGGAGACTTGTCGTCTGATTTTATCATTTCGTCTCTGCGGATACACCTGGTACTCCAAAATCTGATGCAACAGCTGTCAAAGATTCTTCAATGGTGTATAGAGACAACATGTATTCTTATGAAACCAAAACCAAATGAAATATTGTGTATTCATAATTATGTGAAGTTACATTTTTTAACTTTTATTACATAACGTTTGAATTTCTTATAAATGACAATATGAAATCAGTTTGAGTGTGATATCTATGGGTTGCATCCAAGCATGTCTTTCGGTTTGAAATGAGATGCAAGTTCGGATGTTAGTACTATGCACTATCAGTTACTGAAAACTGGTTCTGCGTAAAAAATGGGAACTTTGTGTTAAATACTCGACCCATGTGCTGAAATGTATGCTAAGTTTCATACATCATGTAATAACCTTTTATTAATTATTGTATTTAAAAACAAAAAAGAAACGCTTGTGATGACCATTTTTTAACAAGCCTGTTGCAGAAACTTTATTAAGAAGGATTATTATATGTTTTGACAGAATTGTTTGATAAAGCTGATGGTGTAAATTGGAAGTATTTTGCATTGCACTGCTTTATTAAAAGATTCTTTTATTCTTCAAGGTCAGTGTGTTTTTGTTATATCAAGCCACTGTTTGAACACTCCACACCTCATTTTGAAATTTTGCTGCGCTTGTTTTGTATAATACACAGTGTACGTCGGAATCAATAATGATTGTTCATATACAATTTGACTAAAGCTTTCCTTTTAAATATTTATTTTGGTATAAACACTATTGTTTTATATGTTATCACTATCTATATGTGGTATTAAGAAATGATGTATTTTTTATAACACAGAAATCAAGTTACAAGTTTACTTTGTGCGTATGGTTGATTGCTTATTATTATTTATGTCAGTCGGTCTATTTATTAAATTATTAACCCATTTATGCCTAGCGTCTAGAAAAAAGGCCTTGGCAAACAGCGTAGACCCAGATGAGACTCTGCATGATGCGGCGTCTCATCAGGGTCTGCGCTGTTTGCTTAAAGAGATTTCTATAAGAAATGTTCTAAATATAGAAATACATATACTAGACATTCCTAATTTTAGAAATAAATTGATGCAATTTAGAAGGATGGGAGAGTCCACTAGGCATAAATGGGTTAAGAATGTAAAACATATATTGAAACAACATTATACAATTTAGTAGTATATTCCATTACTTAAGAAGACCACTGGCATAGGGTAAATCTTTATTTTTTATTGTATTAAAGGTGTTTACTCAAATCGCCTGGTGCTAAAAGGAGTAATCTCCAAATTTACTAATATTCTTCAAAGCAATAAAACGTTTTTCTTAATGTTTTGATTACATTGATAAAACTATAGGATTTCCAAAAGAATAAAAACCTTTGATGTAATAATTATGTTCAGCATTTTGTGAAGATTATGTTTATAAGACAAAAAATTGTAAAACTTAAGTTAATTGTCAATGTGTTTTTATGCCCCCGGATCGAATGATCAGGGGTATATTGTTTTTGGCCTGTCAGTCTGTCTATCCCAAAACTTTAACCTTGCTCATAAAATGAAAACTCTTGGATCTTTGTTCTTTAAACTTTACATGTGCATGCATCTACAACCAAACATGGTTTGAGGTCACCAGAACAAAGGTCAAGGTCACAGTGATCTTTACAATCAAAGTATTACTTTGTTTCTAAAAAAGCTGCCGTGCGGCTTCAAAGCGCAGTAGGGGGCATCGTGTTTTCACAAACACAGCTCTTGTTTTCTAATATGTTCAAATCATGATACAAAGTTATGCTTTTATGTTTCCATGTGTAATAATGTACAATGTAATCTGTTTCTATGCATTTGTTTGGTACTTATTGTATATGTATGTATATATATAGTGTATATGTTTAGCAAATATATATTATAGTATACGAATGTGTACCTCCCATTACACATTCAGGTACGTAAAAATAATTACAGTTTTTAGTTTGCTTTTAATGAAATTGGAAAATACTTCTTTTAGCTTGTATCACTCAAATTCTAATTCTCAGTATAAATGGTCTGTTCTTTGATGTTACATATAAACAGAAGTTAACTTTTCGTTTACAACCTTAAAATAATATTTTATAATATTTTATAAAATATTGGAGGTATTTGTTAAAATTTTAAAAAAGGCTCATGTTTTCGCATTATCTGACTTAACATTCCAAATTCAATTGTTTTAACCCCAGTTTTTGCGTTCATTTGCTGGAATCTACGAACTTATAAACACTAGAACTAATTAGTTATTCCATTTAAGCTTTAATGTATATAGAAGTTGATTAGAGTAAAGAAAAACCCTGGAAAACTTGTTATTTTATTTTCTTGTGCACTGTTTGTTTTAACTGTGTAATATACTGGATGTGTTTATCTATTTATATGTCACATTAATGTTGTCTTCATATTTTGTTCATGAAATCCACACTTTAGTCTTCAGTAACGACTTATACCTGGACACAAAAATATGACAAATATCAACACAATTCTTATATGCAAAAGTCGTGTTTTCTTCAATGAGCAGAAGAGATTTTACGTTTAGTTCTAAACTACATAAAGGCTTCATTTCCAACCCTAAGGTACTGATGAGCAGCAAACAGCATAAAACCTGAACAGTCTGCCAGTTACTCGCATGCTGTTTTGGTTTTATGCTGGTTGCAAAAGCCAATTAAATATATGTATACATTTTGCTTTTATTTCTTGTTGTAGTCAATAAATGCACTTTTTATCTCGCTTCTTCTGCATTATCAAGTTTATTGCTGACGGCCCATCCCTACAGTATTTGATGATTGTAAGTGACTAAACACAATTATAACATGACGTTATTTGTTTATCTTATTACAATCTATGTACTGGTAATATGGATAGTTTTAATCCAAATAAAGTACCGTAATTACTCTAAGTATTGGGACACTTCAAAAGAATTTTGTTCGTGTAAAAAAAATTAGATAAGAAAACTATTCAAATTTTACAGGTGTCCGAAAAATAAGGGACAACAATTAAGGTGTCCGAAAATTAGTATTAAATTGAAATAAATCGATATTCAATACTTTTCTTGTCATTAACTCTTCTTTTTCTGCATAACAAAATAAATACAACTTCACAGTTTTGCTAACTCTTGCCTGAAATGATATAGAACAATAACGGAAAAAAACAGAAAACATTCTGCTTCCTTAAGGGGTGCTGCGGCAATTTATTTAACCGAGGATATATTTATAGCAACACCAATGATGCTATTATCACAACTCAATATTTTTGTTATCAGTATCATCAGAAATGTTCATAATACAATTGTCAGTAGTTCGATCCCAGGTGGAGTTAACTTTTTTTTTACTTTTTGTTTTCTTTCTTTAATATTATTCTTGTTTTATACTGGAGCTCTTTAGTCCTGTTGTTTACATTTATCAATTTGAAGCATTTAATCACAAACTTCAAATCATGCCGAAATCTGTGAACTTGTACATGCAAGTTATTAATGATTAAGGTCGAGTTTGATACTGTATGGTATTATGTTTGTGATTAAATATTGTTTTTATTAATGTCTTTAGGTCGTCTGTTGTGATCCCAGTTAAGATTGTAAACAATTTCTAATGTTTATGGATATTTATAATAATCTATGTACCGGTCCTTGGGTTTTGCCTATTTGCTGCATTTTATGAAATTTGACGTAGACAGCAGTGATAGCTAAAACAAAAAATCTCTGTTAAAAGTGCGGTGACCCCCTTTTTGTATTTGTGTTTTATGATAAAAAATACGTAGATAACATATTTGAGCAGTTTCGCAGAATTATATTAGACAGAACAAATTTAAATTCCATTTATGTGGTTACAATAGTAAAAAAATGACTTTTTTGGGGTGACATGAACAATTAAAAAAAAAATTCTTAAAATTAAACTAATGTTCTCTAATTTATTGGTAGTGTGTGGTTTAATTAAATGGTATATGAGGTATCTTAGCTTATATAATATCTACATGTTGCCAATTTCATAGGTTATTAATTATTTTTACGCAATTAGAGATTTTTCAGTTTTATTGAAAAAGTACATGTTATATAATGGTGAATAAAATCAAAACAAGGCCGGTGACCCTATGTTTTTATTTCATTTTTCATATTGTACTTGTATATATATATATCTTAAATATAAATTTTAGACAAGATCTATTAGATGAAAAAAAATTAGCAAAACTGCCGCAACACCCCTTAATAGGACGCCATTGTTTCAAATGTTGTTCGGTGAATCCATTACTTTCTACTGGTATACATGGTTATTTACCCAATTACGCGAATGTGATGGTCCATTGCCCTCAGGCATGAATCAGCAAGGTTTTATGACCTTAATCCAGTTGTAAAAATCCATGATCGAAGTGTCGCAAGATAAGCGAATACAGGGTCGAAGTCTGTAGAAAAGCGCGGTAAAATACACTATCCGGAAATTAAGAGACATTAATTATGGACGAAAACCTGTATGGAGAAAAACCATTTTTCTCATTCACTACTTTTATAACACAACGTCAAAACTGTACATAAAATGATTAAAACTTGGATCACCGCTTTGGAAAGGTCAATTCAATGCATTGGGGTTTTAAAAGCAGTTTGAGGGCTTGCAGAACCACACATTTGCAAAATAATTTATCACAAACCAAATGCACGACGAAAACGATTCAAATCAAATGTACTTATGCAGAGGAAAATGAATACATGAATCATACGCATTGACGGGTGAATTGGGTCCGTGTATATACCCTCTTTTCCATTTTCATTTTGCATTCGACACAACGAAATACAAAAATCAACGTATATTAGTTCATATTCCGATTTTCTTATAACAGGAACAAAAAAAACAAAGTTCAGTTCTTTGTATCGTTTTTCGGTGTACTTATAACAAAACAAAACACAAATCTTATTTCACTATTCATATTTCATTTCTATTTTAATAATACAAAAATCAATATATGAAACACAGTGCCTGCTTCCATTTATCTTCCTTGAATTGATAAAACGGTATACGGAAACCGAGGGGCGCTCCGCTGTTTTTGGGAGATAAGTCGTGATTGATCTTTTTTCGCAGTTTTCTCCCTTAGATCTTATTATTTTTGAATACATAAATATAGACAATTAAAGAAGAAAAATAGTCGAGTCTTGGGACAGCTATTCGACTATTGCATGTACTTGAAGGCGCGCTCCTCTTCCCTGCTCACGGTCACCACCACCTTGAAGAACTAATCGATAAACTAAGCTCTGAAACTCATATATATTCGACTTAGCAAATCATACACGTATAGTTACAGATATACAAGCTTTTCTATAATGGTATTCGAGTTTCATTTTAGGAGACAACCAGGGTCTTAACCGGAACGTTTCAACGCGTGCAAGTAGTTTCTATCGGCGTGACGCATGCTATTCGCCTTCTTTATGAAACTTAACGTTTAAATTCATTTTTAGCGGCGTTATAATATCATTGGAAGGTAAATATTTTGTTAGCATTAACTTAATCTTAAGCGCTCTTTCCGGAACATTAAATATGTTGTTTAATAAGTTTTTAAATGGGCACAATTATTAATATTATTAATAATATTATATAAAATTATTTCAAGCGCAAAATGGTGTCATTTTAGGTGTTTGGTTATATGTCTTTCAGAGCTAAAATCACTAGACATTTCACCGTTCAGTTGTGAAATGTAACATGTACTTAATCGAACGAATTGGAAATTATATATTAGACACCTTGCACTTAACCATTTCATGAGATCCAAACAATTTTTTATTTATTCTCTTTTTGTCCTGTTCTTTCTTTCAATATTGGCAGTACTTATACAACTTTAACATTAATTTTACGGTACTTGTATAGTTAAACATAGTATTAACAGAGACACACTGAATCAACACAGCAAAAATCTAGTTGTTTTAGAATAACATATAGCAAACAAAGAAACTCCAAAAACTCTTTCAAGTGAAATAATCTCTTTCTTATTAATTTCTTTTATAAAAGAACATCAACCTAAAATGATAAAAACTGCGATAACCACATTGGAACGACCAATGAAAAGCATTGTTGGTTGAAACTGGTTAACGGGCTAGTTGAACCTAACGCTAAACCTCATCATTAATCACAAACCAAACCGTGTACATGAATTGTACGATCTGTATTTATGGACGGAGTGTATAACAAAAACTGAAGAATGATCACCCTGTTATCAACAAACTTAATTTAACAAATACAGAATAAAATGGAGACATGGTAACATTTGACGTTTAAGTATGAACTTGTAACTCATAGTCGGCCAACAGTTATTAAACGCGATAAATTGTCTTAAGATAGTTTAAATTTGTTCAGTCATTTTAAATCAGTTATGTTTACAAATGGTCTGAGCAATTCTTATTTAGTTAAGGCAAACAAATGTTACTTCAAGCTTTCACAGCGTTTCTCTCTAGCCATATAAGGAATACTGCACCGCTCCCTGATGACAATTTATTTGATCGAATGTTCTTTTAATTTCTTACCTTTTTCATTGATGTTAAGGCCACATATGCCACTTCCCGGGTGTCCAGGTAACACTTTAGCCATATAATGACATCCAGGGTGTCACTTTAGCCAAACAAAGACTTCTAGGTGTAGCTTTAGCCATACAAGAACTTCCATGTGTCACTTTAGCCATACAAGGACTTCCAGGGTGTCAGTTTATCCATACAAGGACTTCAAGGTGTCATTTTAGTCATACAAGAACTTCCAGATGTCACTTTAGCCATACAAAGACTTCGAGGGTGTCATTTTATCCATACAATGACTTCCAGGATGTCCAGGTGTCACTTTATCCATACAAGGACTCCCAGATGTCACTTCAGCCATACAAGGACAGCTAGGTGTCACTTTATCCATACAAGGACTTCCAGGTGTCACTTCAGCTATACAAGGACTTCGAGGTGTCACTAAAGCCATACAAGGACTTCCGTGTGTCACTTAAGCCATACAAGGACTTCCAGGGTGTCACTTAATCCATACAAGGACTTCCAGGTGTCAATTAAGCCATACAAGGACTTTCAAGGTGTCACTATAGTCATACACGGACTTCCAGGTCGTCACTTAAGCCATGCAAGGACTTCTAGGGTGTCCAGAAGGTGTCATTTTAACCATACAAGGACTTCCAGGTGTCACTTAAGCCATACAAGGACTTCCAGGGTATCATTTTAGCCATCCAAGCACTTCCAGGTGTCATTTTAGCCATACAAGGACTTCCAGGTGTAACTTAAGCCATACAAGGATTTCAAGGTTGTCTAGGTGTCTATTTAGCCATACAAGCACTTCCAGGTGTCACTTTAGCCATACAAGCACTTCCAGGTGTCGTTTTAGCCATACAAGGACTTTCAGGTGCCACTTTTACCATACAAGGACTTCCAGGTGTCATTTTAGCCATACAAGGACTTCCAGTGTGTCACTTAAGCCATACAATGACTTCCAGGTGTCATTTTAGCCATACAAAGACTTCCAGGTGTAATTTTAGCCATACAATGACTTCCATGTGTCATTTTAGCCATACAAGGACTTCCAGGTGTCATTTGAGCCAAACAAGGACTTCCAAGTGTGATTTTAGTCACACAATGACTTCCTGGTGTCATTCCATCCATACAAGGACTTCCGGGGTGTCACTTTAGCCATACAAGGACTTCCATGTGTCACTTAAGCCATACAAGGACTTCCAGGGTGTCACTTAAGCCATACAAGGACTTCCAGGATATCAATCTAGCCATCCAAGGACTTCCAGATGTCATTTTAGCCATACAAGGACTTCCATGTGTAACTTAATTCATACAAGGACTTCAAGGTTGTCCACGTGTCACTTAAGCCATTCAAGGACATCCAGGGTGTTACTTTAGCCATACAAGGACTTCCAGAATGTCCAGAGCAGCTATTATTTTCAACAGACCAAAACAATTTTGTTTAACTCCGCAGATATCAATAGAACAAATACAGGTTCATTGAAAATAAATGACCATTCTCAGCGTGTTCACAGACATTTTCTTAAATTTGCCTAGTTTTTCACTCACCCTGACAGTTTCAAACTCGGTAGAGATAACATAGGAATAAATCATCTGCATTAATGAAGACAATCTAGAATGTTCGCAAGGCAAATGTAGATGACCAAAATACGAACCAACAGTGATCACAAAAGCTCACCAAGAGCACATTGTGTGCAGTAACAAGTTGTTCCTAGTCTGAAAGAAAATTAATATTAATAGTAAGTTCCCAATTTCCTCTTCAACACTTTAGCCCAGTAAAATGATTTTTTTTTCTGAAATAATAAAAAGTTCATGCAGTTCCAAAGTAAGAGTCATCTGCTGTTCATTGACAAGTTATTGATTAGAAAAAAAATTCACACTTATAGTGACAGCGACCTTGGACCTAGTGACCCCAATTTCAATAGGTGTCATCTACTGTCAAAAGCCAATGTACATGGACAATATCAAGCCAATCGGTCGATTGGTTGACGAGCCATTGATCGGAAACGATTTCAACACTTATTGTGACAGTGACCTTTGACCTAGTGACCCCAATTTCTATAGTGGTCATCTACTGTCCAAGACAAATGCACATGTGAAGTATCAAGCCAATCGGTCAATTTGTTGACAAGTTATTGATCAGAAGCGATTTTCACACTTATTGCGACAGTAACCTTGATCTTTGACCTAGTGACCTTGATTTCAATAGGGGTCATCAACTGGCAAAGTATCAAGCCAATTGGTCAATTCTTTGACTGGTTTATGTTCGGAAACAAGTTTCATACTTATTGTCACAGTGACCTTGACTTAGTGACCTCAATTACAATAGGGGCCATCGACTGTCCGAGGCACATGTGAAGTGTCAAGCCAACTGTTCGATTCGTTGACGAGTTATTGATCGGAAACAAACTGGTCTACCGACAGTCAGATCGACATCTAGCAAAACAATATACCCACTCTTTTTTGAAGGGGCATAACAATCAATTGCTCCCATGCAAAGCCCATCACATTTACAGATAGCCTCAAAATGAAAATTATACATAGTATTGTATATACCTTTGAAACAACAAATTCAAAACCAATACCAATTTTGTTCAAAGTTTATTTTTTATTGTATATATATATTATAATTCAAGAGCATTTTGCCCTCTAACACATACAAATAAGTATAAAAATTGAATCATGTATAAAATATAAACAAACATCAATTAACAGTTTGATTGCAATTATTCAGGAAAACTATACAACCTCTCATACATCATGAACAACGAATCCATCTTACAGTTTATCAATATGATATAATGCAATAAAGCTCAATATGTCTTACTAAATTATATCTCACAGCATACAAAATATTAAACTTCACTGTCTATCTGAAGGTGTTCTGGAATCAAAAAAAGGAGTTTTATGGGATCTCAGGTTTAAATGCAAAGTTATTATCAGAACTAGAGAGTGCAGACTGTACAAGTCAAGTCAAGGCGGAATGTTCAGCCTACTGAAGTTTAAGTAAGAAATGACAAAAAATACCAGATGGGCCTTAAGCGCTCACCTGAGTTCACAGCATTGTTAAAGACAGAGAGAAGGCATGAACTTAGTAAGAGAATAATATGACAGACCTAAATGAACAAGACATGTGTCCATAGGGCACTAGTTCCCTCACATTCCACTTTTGTCTCAAAGCTGTGCTTTTGTGAAACACAAACGTGTTTCAAGGCCAAAGTTGACCAACATACATGACCAAGATTTTAACTAAGCCTTGAAATGGCAAGATGTTCGTATTGACAAAGTTTCATCAAGACTACTTCACCACAAAACGATGGATGCTTGACATAGGGTGAACACAATAGGTCACCTTGAGCACTTCGCACTCAGGTATGTTAAGAACCAGCTTACACTCATTGATCCTGGACAACTCATCACGTTCATGCATTATGAGTGGCTTTTCCATGACAAAAAACAACAAATATCAAGTCATCAACAGAAATAAAGATTTGAACAAGAAATTAATGTGAATTGAAACAATCAAGATTTTGATAATTAACACTAAACTAAACACTAAAATGGATCATATAGTTCTTTATCATCAACAGTGCTAATTTTCACTTTGAAAGGAAATCAAGCAATCCGCTCAAATTTAAACATATTTTACAAACAGACCACTCAAATTAGCAGTGCTTAAACAAACTATACAAAGCGATTCAAAATAACAATTTGCATGTATATTAACAATAAACATCGCATGTGCTTTAATTTCACGATGATCAAAGATAAATGTCTGTCTGGAATTTCTTTTAAATTTTCCTTACCGAATAAATGTCCCGATCTAAAATTAAAATATCTTATTTTCAAATGTCATATTACATTGGGTTAAATAATACATATCACTGACCATTTATCATTTTAATTCAGGGCAACGTGTTTTTTCTCAATAAATTCAATGTTTATACAAGACAAAAGAAATCATTAATTTCCAATTCAAAAGTCAATCACATAAAAATGTATTCATGAAAAAATGACATTGGAAAATATTTTTCAGCAACAAAATCAGTGTTAAAATGGAAAGTAACAAAACGCAAATTATAATTAGTTTTAATCTATACATGCTACACGTATATGCAGCAGACACTGCTTTTAACTGAAAATTGAAGAAAGTAGCTTTACAACGTCATATATGCTGTATCTTAATGATCATTTTAAAGAATGTATTGAGCCGATATCGGAACCAACAAAAGGAACAGAGGTTAACATTCAATGACAAACATCTAATGTCAAAACACAATTTTTCTATGAAAAGAAAGTCAAATGTTTGGATTCTGAAATAATTTTTTTTCCACTAGTTGACACAAAACTTATTTAATAACTCACAATAATTATACGGAGGTTTTGTGTCATAACGCTTCTACAATTGTCATACAATTTAAATCACAGTAAACATATTTGCTCTATATTTGACACAAGTTAAATAATTCTGATTCAAAGTTCCATACCCGAGAACAATCTACAGTTATACATTGTGAGAAACATGCAATTTATATGTAAGATAATATGCTAAATGAAAGTGCTATTAAACTGCTAAGGTCAGTAGAAATATGCACCCAGATAAAATAAGTTATATAATAAAACAAGATGGTGCAATCAATAAACGCCTTTGTCCCCAGTTAAAGCCCTGTAAGAATTGATTAAAATAAGTATTAGTCCTAGAGTAGATCTATGTAAAGGTCAACAATGGACCAGTGATGTGTGGGCATTCAGAGCGTTCATAGTTAGTAACCATGTAAGTATCAAAGATGATTAGCAAGTGGTACTGATGTTTGACCAAATGTATCCTCTATAGTAAACCAAGAATTTGAACCTACTGAATAAGGTTTGGTCCAAATGTAGGTCAATATCAATAGCAAAATAACGTCAGGTAATGTCCGTGTGTCAATAGTGTTCAAATACCCAATCCATTTAAGTATGTGACTTTGTAGCTATGTGTATTGATGTTAGACAAAAAGGGCCATTTTGGCTTAATGAAGAATTTTGACCTGAATAAAAGTGGGTCAATATCTCAACATGAGGTCAAGTAATGGGGGAAGGTTGATAGTGTTCAAAGGCATCATCTATTCAAGTATAAAAGCTTCGTCAATGCATTATTGATGAACAAAACGTGTCATTGTTTGGTAAACCTCATTTGGGCAGAAGAGCTGATAAAATAGCCAAAGGCTGGCATCAAAGCATAAGAGGATACTAGGGACATTGAAAATGATATTTAACAAAAAAATCATTTCTTAGACCCACAAAAATTTTGGGGAGGAAAGGCATACACTATGCAAACAAACTCAAATAACACAATGACGAATACTGAATGATAGTTAATGCACTTCCATTTTGGAAACATAGTCGTCAACATCTCGAGCGCCGGAATAACAATCAACTGCCTCATCGACTTCGGAATCGTCTAAATTTGTGTACATTGGGCTCGGTGTCTTTGTTTTGGTTGTCGTCACTGTAGCAGTTATTGTCATCGTAACAAAGAAGTAAGATTAAACGTTACTTGTAAATAGTACATATATTTTCAATTTGAAATAATAGATATTGAAGGAAACGTACATGGATTACTGTATACGACTGTATATTTCCCTTAATGCATCCGATGCCATTCAAGTATAATCCATATTGTGATGTAAAACAATACATACATGACTATTCGAGCAAGCGTTCATTACACAGTTTTTAAATATTTGGATTATGTACGTTCTTAGAAATAAGAGTGTCTGATTACATTAACTTATCTTGAATTATGTATTGTTTGAAAGTTCTCAACTTGCATTTCTATAATTGCTAAATCAACTTTACGTATTTATCGGACCGGGTAAATGCCTTTGTGTGTAAGTGTATAGCCACCAAGCAAATGCGGGACAAATATATAAGGTGTTGTTATTGTTTTTCCTACATAGGTGACCCGGTAACTATTATCTTATACAATAGATTGTTTGATATGAAGTTAACTTGGTTCTTCACAGCATTACTGTTTCTGTTGCATCGGTGAACTAACATGCCTCTATCATGTATGGATCTATTAAATAATTGTGGGTACCTCACGACCGGCGCCTGTTCGGTCCCTAAAAGACTAGCAAGCTGTGTTTCTTGTTAATTAATACTTCAGTCTCTTCTGAGTTCTACCCATTGACGGTCTGGAAACAGAATATCATTTGATCACATGTGTGAATTGTCGGCTGTTGTTTCTTGAGTATGTAGAAAAAAAAGGTAGCGGTACTTTTGAAAAGCATTCTCTAGCTACCATGATACGATTTCTAGTAAAGGTATATGTGCCATTCCGTTCGGTTGATGTACATGTCAGATCTAAGGCTTTTGATTCAGATGGACGTCACCGTATCAATGAATGAATCTGGTTAGGTTCATGTATCTATTTTTATCGCATCTACGATATTTGAGGGAAGTCACATCACGTGATAAGGCAATTTATCTTCTATCTTGACGCACTGTACCCGTTATCTTCTTACGTCTGATGTTTCCGACCATTATTTTTTGTTCCTAGAGGCATCAATGGTATGTGATGACTTTGGTTGCCTTGAAAGTTAGATAATGTTCGATTGTTGCTCGTTATACACTTGGAAAGTAATTGTCATTTGGAATATCATTGCCATTTATCTGCTTCTTCGTTCACTTTTTTGTGCTCATGTTTTTTTTTGTATCAATCATTTTAAATATACCTTTTTATTTATTTATTTATTTATTTATTGATGTATTAAAAATTATTTAATTAGTTGTTTAATTAATTAATTGATTAATTAATTGTTTAATTAATTGATTAATTCACTCATAAATTAATTAATAGTATACTAATTTATTAAAATTAATTAATTAATTTATTTATTGTTCAAGCAATTGATAAACTAAACAATTAATTATTTTCTTAATTAATCAAATAATTAATTAATTAGAAGATAGTTGATTAATTGTTTAATTAATTATTTATTAATTTCAATTACTTTATTGTTTGTTTGTTTATTTATTTGTTTATATACTTGTATATTTATTTATGTATTTATTCATTTATTTATTTATTCATTGAAAATTAATTAATTGATTAATTATTCTATTGTAAAATTAATTATTTGTTTGTTTGTTTATTTATATATTTATTTATCTATTTATTTATATTCATGTATTTATGTATAATTCTATAATTAACCTTTTACTTTTGAAGACGCCGAAGACAAAATACCCGTTACTCTCACATGCCAAACACCTTTACTTCTGAGAGACATGATGCGAGTTGCAACCCATTGGTAAACAAACAGATATTCAGATGAAATTGCGAAAGACGATCTGTAATGTTGATGATAGAACAAGGGTGTACACTTATTACAAAACAATTATTGGGAAATACTAAAATAGTTATAGTAAGCCACTGTTCCTCGAACTTTTTGCTTACTTCCTCGTTGCCTTCCGATCTTTTTGCTAGGTTAACGCTTAATTATGATATACATACATGCATATAATGTGTTTCTATAATGATTTCTTACATAGGTGACTTATAGTTTCTAAAAACTGAACTATAAAAATGTACAGAAATATAAACATGAACATTGATTTGTGTTGCACGATTGAGTACAGGAAAACCAGGACCGTAGACGATTGTGCGCTTTAACAGCGAAATCACGGCAATGTGTTATTTAATGATCATTTCCAAATGATAGTTATTAAAATTTTAGCACAAACGCAATGAAAATTATTCAAATGTATACACAGATTGCGAATGTCCCAATTAAACAGTATTTTGTTGATAATTATAAATAAAAGATGATATTTGAAGAAATGCCGCACACAGAAAACATACATAACCTTTATATTTAAATAACCTTGCATCGTGATGAAAATCAGCCAGATCACACTTAGCTTATTATGCAGGAGACAGACTATCAAACACTGGCGGACCGTGGTCTCAAGGGATGCGATTATGAGCACATAGCAGACCTTGATGTGCTTTCAAGCGAGTATGTTGATGAAGCAAAAGTCACAGAAACGAGCCTTCAGTCTAATGTCCAAAACATAGGGCGCCACAGACGATGGTTACCTAAAACCAATGGCTGCAAAGCTGTCAAGGGACATATCAATACCAGTGAAAACAAAGGACTAGCCGTTACGTTAAACAAGTATCACTTGCATCATAACACCAGTGTCAACAGAGCTTTCAATGAATAAACATGCCCCGCTTTCAAGGGCATCAGATTTTTATATCTACATATATTCAACCTTGTAAAGTGGGGAGGAATAATTTATATTGTTAAAGATAATCAAAACAAAATGTTACTTTTTTACAATCGTATGAATAAATTATGTATCAGAATACCCAAAAATTTAAATTGAGTTTTGTAAAAAATATTTTCATAATTTGTATTCTCTCACACCGGTGTCTTTTTATTGATGTTTGCGGCAAATTATGTGTGTGTTTCTTTAATATCTTTGATATATGATATTGTAACAGTAAATTATTTCTTTAACGCTTCTTTTCGTGATGTGAGTAATATTCTGTTTATTATTTATATGCAATAATTATGTACAATGTTCATGAATATTCATGTAAACTTACGTTTATCGCAATACCATGCAGCAAAATACTCAAAACTTAAACGAATAGTTCAACTCACAGCCTTCACATTTTGAATTTATGAATTTCTTCTATTGAAACTATGCGATTTAAGAAAACTAGTTTGCTGAATAATGTTATACAACGCGAGTGTCAAATGAAGGTACTGGCGATCGACATGTGAATACATTTGTTATCGGTGGATGTGATAACGTATACAGGATGTAACGAGCTTTTCAATCTTTAAAGCAGCCTCTCTGTTACGGAACATGCAAAACTGTGTTATAAATCAACATAGAACACGACCGTCATTTCAACTTTACATTCTTTTAAATTCAATTTTATTGATTTTAAAGATCACCATAGATATTGAGCTGCATATATATCATGTTGTATGCTAGATATAAAGGCTTGTTGTCAAGAATAAATGAAAACAGCGTCGAAAAGTAAATTCGCTTATTTATGTTATGTTGTGTCGTTTAGTCACTTGTATATTTTTTATTTAAACAAAGGTTAGGTCGGATCAATATGAAGGTACATGTAACCTCTCCAAACAAGTATCCGCTTACCTCTGAATTAGCCACGGCGTTTTTATTTATAATATATATTTTCAAAATAACTATATTTATCATTGAAAAAATACATTTCATTTTTATCAGGGTTAGAGTTTAAATTGGGACCTTTCTTATTAAATACCATTGTACACAATATTATTGACATAGGGATACAATTCTTAGAAGAAACACACATATAAAACAACAATGTTCATGACATTAAGATATTATACATAATAACGAAATATATTATACACAATCTGTTGAAAAAAAATGATTATCTGATTTAACATGATTTATTTGTGTACAGCTAACGAGGAAATGTGTTGCTGTATATATGCCTCTCTATTTAACAAATCACCATCATCATCAGCAGCAGCATCAGCAACAGCAGCACCATCATTATCAGCAGCAGAAGCATAATCATTATCATGAACAACAACAAAATCATTATCATCACAATCACAATTCCCATCATCATCATCATCAATACCACCACCATAAGCATCATAATCGTCACCACCACTACCGTCATCACCACAACCACCATAATCATCCTCTAATTCATCATCATCATCATCATCATCATCATCATCATCATCATCATCATCATCATCATCATCATCATCATCATCATCATCATCATCATCATCATCATCATCATCATCAGTATCCTTATCGACATCACAATCATCATTATCCTCATCATCCTCTTGATAATCTTCTTCAAAAGCATAGGTTTTCTCTAAATCCACATCAGAGTTTTCACTATGACATCATCCTTTTACAGGCATTCGCCGAGATTTTTGTAAACACACATGCTTACGTCTGGTCAATGTGTTACTATTTTTAAACTTGTGGTGTATACTCTCATATGATACATAACGTGGTGTAAAGTGTGATGATATGACGCTTATGATTATTATACTACTAAATATTGTTGACATCGATGCTGTTCATGTCGTTGATGGTGATTGTGATGACAACTGTGATTGTGAACATTATGATTTGATGTTTATAATAATGTCTACGATGAGGTTGATGTTGATCATGTTGTGGTAGCTGATGAAGAGAATAACACTGCGTACCACATATATTTATGATCGCTAACACCAAACTTACTATGATGTTGCTTGCCAAAGTAAGGTTGAAACTCAATATAACAAACTTTTGTCTTGAACACCATAGTACGTAGCGAACTTAGGTGTTGAACTCCAAGATTGTGTTTTAAAACCGAATTCATGTACGACAGCTATTGCATACATGTAACTACCGACACATGAATTGCTATAAACCGTTAACAAATGCACGCATGTAAAATGCCTTAAAGATTGTCTCAATTTTTTTAGGTCTCATAAATATATGTTTATTTAAAAGCCACAATGATTCTAGACGTATACAATCTTTTTTATACTACACGCCATTTAGACAAGACTTCATTTTTTTACTGCTATAATGACGATTTAAAGTGTACAGTATTTCTTAAAACTTTATCTCATAAGTGATGATTTTTCTTTTTTGGATTGTGCCTTCGTTTATCAACGGAAAGTAGCCGTTACCGTTACATAGATGGTGCATTTCGGATTATAAATAACGGAGAGGGTACTGAACCGTTTTAACAATGTGTATGCTAAATATCGAGTGATCTTCACATCTTTACAATAAGTAGATAACACATTTTTGAAACTTATGTGGCATTTTTCTGAAAATAAGCGGAAACACATTCCATCCTCGTTCTATAATCAAAGTACTGACAGTACTGGTGTGACGATGCTTTTGTAGAGGATGGATATATAAGCATCCATTTAAGTTAATCTACATCACCTCAATTGTGTAATTTTTATTGCTTGTCATTCATCCGCAAGTCAATAGTTTAATGGTCGTGGTGCAATAGTTTTCGTTCTTGGACACTGCACTCTCCTTCAATGAGATGTATTTACCTGAAAGTCGCATTTTTGAACCTACAATTATTCTTTTGGGAGTAATGGTCTAGAAAACCAATGGATAAAACAGCAACAATATGCTAACCCATATTTTTCTAGGAACATAATTAACAATTCAGGATGCGACGCTAAGAGAATTCCTGTGCTAGCCCCGAATAACAGTATGTTGGGGTATAATAAAAGTCGATTTAGTTTTTCTTCTCATAACATTGTCATAGATTATAAGCTGAGGAATATATCATCCAACACTACTACTTTTATAAAGCCATTTTTTTTCATTTATTTTTATTGATAAACAAGTTTTTGTAACAAACTATACTATACATAGATGGCTTTAACAGCCCAATGTGGCTCACCTGAAACTAATTGTTTCCTGGTGATGTTAACTAATTTTTCATGAAGATCTGGAAAAAATATGACATTGTGAGTATGAACAAATTATTTGCTTCGATCCGATCTAGTTGAGCCTTGTTACCGAGTTCCTACTTTTATTTATTTGAAAATTCTGATGAACTGCCATGAAGATCAGGCAAAAAATGTTAGTGTTAACATAGATTTTTAATGATTTTAGTTATTGATCAAATGCTTGGAAGCACATGACCCACTTTGGAACGTGACCTGTGTATCACTGAGACTAGACCTTGTGACCTAGATTTTGAATATGCCACTTTCAAGTTTGACTTTGATATCATTTAAAATAATATTCTAACCAATTTACAAGTGGATCAGAGAATGTGACCACTAAAGTTTTAACAGACCTTTTCTTATATTTGGCCTAGTGCCCTATTTTTGACAAAATATGAAACCCAAAATGACATAGAGGTGACTAAGTTTCATAAGAATCTGGCAAAGATGTGACACCCGATTGTAAACATCGTAAAATTATATCATCTTATGTGTTCACAATAAACTTTGGATAAAATACAACAGACAAAGAGTGATAACAAAAGCTCACCTCGTCACGTCGTGACAAGTAAAATGTTACTTGTGAAACAAATACAATACTTTCCCTTTCTTACTACAGGCTGTTCTAAAACAAGAAAGCCCTGTATCGCTCACCCAAGACTCCTTCTAGAGTGTCAAAAACTTGTGTTACAGTATGATTTGACTAAGTTGTAACCTAGCTTTATCCTGCCCATGACCATCTTCCAAACTCAGCTTTTGATTTAATTAAGATGGACAATGTAACCGATTTTCATGAAAATAAGGAAGATAATGTGACCTGTAGAAAGCTAAAGAAAGTTTTCTATAATTTGACCTAATGACCTAGTTTTTGACAAACTACCAATTTTCAAACTGAACCTTTATTTCATCGAGATAACATTCTGTCCAATTTTCATGAAGATCTGGAAGAAATTGTGACCTCTGGAGTGTTCACCAACCTTTTCTGTGATTTTGTCTGTTTGGACCACATTTGACCTACTTTCAAACTTAGCCTAGAATTGACCGAGATGAACATTTACCAACATAAGACAAACAAGAGCACCGCATAATGGGTGCCACGCTCGGCTGCGAAAGCTTGTCAGAATTTATTTTGTTAGAGGTCACAGTGACCTTGACCTTTGACCTAGTGACCCAACAAGAAATGTGTTCGTCAGAAACACAATGCCCCCTACTGCGTTGCTTTGAAATAAAATTTATATTTATCATTTGGCAGGCATAGAAATCATCTCCCTTTAAAGCGTATTTCTTCCCTTGGATTTTGTCCTATTCAACCGGGGGGGGGGTCTGTAGGTCTGTAGACAGTCAAATATGACCAAGTCAGACATCATTGACAACCAAGGCCTGTGGTTTATCAAAGAGATCATAGCCAGAGTTCATCATGTATCTTTGGATATAAGTCCACTGGTATTTAATGAAAACTAGCATTCACAAATTAGAACAGGTAAGAAATTATAATTATATAATTTAAAAAAATATCACAAATCAATCATTTGAGTTATAAATAATCAAAATAATAAATCTGTACAGTAACTGTGAAAAGAACTTAAATTCTTGGTAAGGAAATATATAATATGAGATTTATAATTATAGAAATTACTTCCCTTGAAAATAATTGTCTCTATCAAATCTCTATTTTTAGTAGCAAATGATTAAAAGCCACTACCGTGACTGTAGTTTCACCACTCAAAATGTGTAGCTCCATGAGATACACATACATGCCAAATATCAAGTTGCTATGTTCAATATTGAATAATTATCTCCCTTTAAAGCTTATTACTTCCCTTGGATTTGTATTTTTGACCTTAGACCTTGAAGGATGACCTTTACCTTGACCTTTTACCACGATGTGTTTGTCAGAAACGCAATGCCGCCTACTGCGCCGCTTTGATTTATTTAACAAAAATATAAACGTTGGCAGGTCAGATAATTATGTCCATTGAAGGCTTATCACTTCTCTTGGATTTGTTTTTTCGACCCTAGACCTTAAAGGATGATGTTCACCTTGAAATTTTACCACTCAAACTGTGCAGCTCCATGAGATACACATGCATGCAAAATATCAAGTTGCTATCTTCAATATTTTAAAAGTTTTGGCCAAAGTTAAGGTTTTAGCACGACGCCTACGGCGGACGGCGGACGACGAGCTGGCTATGACAATAGCTCGGGTTTTCCCCGAAAACAGCCGAGCTAAAAATGAGACCTCTACAGAATTACGGGCGCCACTCTCGGCTGCGGGTACAGTTTTGAATAATGATTGCCTGTCTTTTTTTAGAGGTCACAGAGACCCTGACCTTAGACCTAGTGACCCGAAAATAGGAGTGGCATCTAGAATCATCAAGGTGCAGCTACATATGAAGTTTCCAAGTTGTAGGTTGAAGAACTTTGATTTTAGAGACGATGTTAAAAACCTTAATTGGTAAGGACAGCTTGCGTCAAGCTGGTTATGACAATACCTCGGGTTTTCTCCAAAAAATGGCCGAGCTAAAAAGACTTATATGACCTCTATAGTATAAACAGACCTATGTGACCTCTTGAGTATAAACAGACTTTTCCTATAGGTTTGCGTACCGACCTTAACAGATTTTCTATATGATTTGACCTAGTGACCTAGTTTTTGACTGCACATAACCCAACTTCAAACTTGAACAGGATCCTTGAGACCTAGTTTTTGACCCCAGATGACCCATAAATGAACTTGTCCGAGATTTCATACTGTTACATCGTGACCAAGTGACTCTTAAAATAAAACTAAGGCTTATAAATCAGACTGATATGCCACTTGATAGTAAGTGTAGTCTATCATACTGTTATCACAAAAATGACTAGATGTTAAATATTGTAAATATCATATTACTGAAAGTGGCATGCATATAATTCTCTAAATGAAGACTTCAAAATGGCCATGATTGAATGGAAATTAAATAAGCATCTGCTCCTGGAATCTCATATGGTTGACATGGACCAATGTGAATACATCATATGTAAATAAGGATAAATGGGCAAATATATGCGCAAAATATCTTTTACCAGGGGCATAATAAATGATAAAGGAAGCAATGAGTTTGCAGGCATGACTTGGTCCTGAGAGAACGTAGCACTTTTTATACAAAAAATGTAGGTTTTACTTAAGGGCTGTTTGTAAAACATGCATGCTCCCCATATGGGCTGTCAGTTGTAGTGGCAGCCATTGTGTGAATACGTTTTATGTCACTGTGACCTTGACCTTTGACCTGAATATCTATAGGGGTCATCTGCCAGTCATGATCAACGATTCAATGTACCTATGAAATTTCATGATCCTAGGCCTAAGTATTCTTGAGTTATCACCCGGAAACCATTTTGTTGTTTCGAGTCACTGTGACCTTGACCTTTGACCTAGTGACTTGAAAATCAATAGGGGTCATCTGCCAGACATGATCAATGAACCTATGAAGTTTCATGATCCTATGCCTAAGCATTCTTGAGTATTATCCGGAAACCATTTTACTTTTTCGAGTCACCATGACCTTGACCTTTGACCCATTGACCTAAAAATTAATAGGGGTCATCTGCCAGTCATGATCAATATACCTATGAAGTTCCATGATCCTAGGCGTAAGCATTCTTGAATTATCATTCGGAAACCATTTTACTATTTAGAGTCACCATGACCTTGACCTTTGACCTATTGACCTGAAAATCAATAGGGGTCCTCTGCCAGTCATGATCAATGTACCTATGAAGTTTCATGATCCTAGGCTTAAGCATTGTTGAGTTATCATCTGGAAACCATTTTACTGTTTCGAGTCACTGTGACCTTGACCTTTTACCTAGTGACTTGAAAATCAGTAAGGGTTATCTTCAAGTCATGATCAATGTACCTTATAAGTTTCATGATCCTAGGCGTTAGCATTCTTGAGTTTTTATCCGGAAAACATTTTACTGTTTCGAGTCAATGTGACCTTGACCTTTGACCTAGTGACCAAAAATCAATAGGGGTCATCTGTCAGTCACGATCAATGTACCTATGAAGTTTCATGATCCTAGGCGTAAGCATTCTTGAGTTATCATCCAGAAATCATACTGTTTCGAGTCACTGTGACCTTGACCTTTGACCTAGTGACCTGAAAATCTATAGGGGTCATCTGCCAGTCATGATCAATGTACCTATGAAGCTTCATGATCCTAGGCCTAAGCGTTCTTGAGTTATCATCCGGAAACCATTTGGTGGACGAACCGACCGACATGTGCAAAACAATATTCGAAGGGCGGCATAAAAATGTGAATCAGACTTTTCATATTTTTAGATTGGTAAGCATTATGTGGCTGTACTTGTCGCAGTTTTCAAGACATGAACAACATCAACATTCTTCATGTTATTGTCATTAATCACAAAACATTTGTTCAAACAAAGTTGAAAAGTTTAATGAATGTGCTTAATGTGCCAATAATAGTGCATTATTTGTTTCCAGTTGGATAAACTACACTGTAACAAGGGTAGCTAAAGAAACTTCAGCGTACAGTTTATATAGTATTGACAGACCTGTCGCGCCAGTCAAAAATCATAAAAAGCGACATTTAAAGTTATGGTAGCCAGAACTTTAACAAGGGCTGTTGGTAAAACATGCATGCCTCCCATATAGGCTGTCAGTTGAAGTGGTAGCTATTGTGTGAATACGTTTTTTGTCACTGTGAACTTGACCTTTGACCTAGTGACCTGAAAATCAATAGGGGTCATCTGCCAGTCATGATCAATGTACCTATCAATTAGCGCTGCACCAAATCCAAAATTTCAATCGGATTCAAATTCGAATCCAAAGGCTCGGATATCGAATATCGGTTTGAATCCTAATTTGAAAGTAAAAATGCAAAATATATGATTACTTGACTAATTTATATTGCTATAACCAAAATTATGTTTTGAAACACCAGAACTTTTATATTTCTTATGAAAAAATACAAATAACTTGTATTATTATTATTATAACAAGAATAAAGTGACAGTTTAAGAAAATAAGAAGCCTCAAAAACCTTTAAAATGTGTCTTGTTCTGTGAAAATTTGGCAAAATGCATGTGCGTAAAATGTCGTCCCAGTTAGGCCTGTGCAGTCCGCAAAGGCTTATCAGGAACGACACTTTCCGCTTTAATGGTATTTTTTTCGTTAAAATGAACTCCCTTTTCACAGAAAATCTAGTTTAAGCGGAAAGTGTCGTTCCTGATAAGCCTCTGCAGACTGCACAGGCTTATCCGGGACGACACTTTACGCACATGCATTATGCCCAGTTTTCTCAGAACAAGACACAAATAAAGAAAAAATCTGCAATATAACTAGATTAAAGATGAACATTGTTAACGAATTCTTGAATCAAAATTCAAACTGTACACAATACTGAAAGTAAACACACATTAAACCTAAGTGTTCAGCTGGTCACATCAATAAATTGAATTGTTACAAAGTCATTCTGTTCCCCCGGGTGCTTCTGAAGCACTCAAAGTTGGTTTAGCTTTAACCTTTTCAACTTAAAGGTTCTTCTTAAGGAAGACAAGTTTATCTACAATTTCTGGCAACAGACAAGCCCTTTGGGCCGATACAAGGTGTCCTGTAGTAGAAAATACTCTTTTACTAGCCACAGATGTGTCTTGGATGATCAAGTGTGAACAGGCAACTCTAGCCAGAATAGGATATTTGTCAGACCTTGCCCCCCACCAGTCTATTGGATTCACTTCCATTTTCGCCCTTGATTCTTTCAGATAACAGTTCAGCTCTAATTCAACTTTATCAGCAGCAGAAGACTCTTCTTTAGTAATGAACACATCAAACAAACGTCCTAGATCACTTGTTGGTTTTTGTGTCATTATCTGCCTCTGGGGTGTCTTCAACAACAATAGTTGGCTCTTGCTCCTTGTAGTTGTTGTTGTCATCAGATTGCTCCTCATCATTCAGGATGTTCAACTGAGGGGGCTTGTCACTGTCATCAGCTGTGGCCTTAGCTTCCTCATGTGTGACAGCTGTTTGTCTCATTTGAAAGAGAAAAAAATTTACAACAAATTTTACCTTCTGATGATTTTATGCCACATAATCCTTATTTGCTAATGTGTAAATCTGTTATCTCTGTGATACCTGTGTTTTCTATCAAAAGGCTCTAATTCCTCATTAGTTGAATCTATATAGAATTATTACATACATTTCCTTATTACATCAGTTGTGTTTTAATTTTATTTCCTTTTCAGCTTTATATGCATGTTGAACTATTTTCCTATGTAATACAAAGTTGGTTGTTAAAAGCTTTAACCAGCCTATGTTAATTGTTAAAAGCCTTGCCAACACAAACATATTGAATTGAATTGGTTTTGAGCTTTAGTATAGTTAAATAAAAGAAGCTTATATCCTTATTTCCTTACAATATTAACCTGATCCAAGACCCTTAAGAATAAAATTTCATGATAAAGTGTTCATAATTCCAGTAAATTTAAACAGATGTTAAACAAAAACACTCAGCTGTTCTATTTTCATAAATGAAGGGATCAGGTTAATACTGTAAGGCAATATTATAGGAATTTACAAATTATATTGTAAATTATAAATACAAAGGAAGATTACCAATCCCATCCGAAGAGCAATGGTAGACATTCTGTTTTTGATGGCTGCCAGAGCATCAGTTCTGTTCTGATCAGTGATGAACTGGATGTCCCTAAATTATGGGTCAACAAGGCTGCACTCTACCAGAAATGGTTCTACGTCATTGTACCTTAAAATAATAAAATTAATTTAAATCATTTGTGAATTTATAAAAACATGTTGGGAACTATGTCAATGTTCTAAAATTAGACTCTTTAATATGTAATAGTAATACTAGTTAATAGTAATTATAATCAGATAAATTTTCGACCATAATACTACAATGTTTGGAAAGTAAATAATTCAGTCATTTGCTTGATTCAGAAATATGCTCGAGCTGTGCAGTGAAACACACTGCCTTCATTTAAACGGATTAAAAAACTAAGTCAAGTTAAAAATTACCGTGTTTGCAGATCTCCGAGCATGGCAGCCTTGACTCTTGAGATAGTTTCACTGTCCAAATCATTCGCTGTCACATGCAGAATCAGCAGCGTCTTGTAGTTGAATATAAGAGAGACTGTTGGATACTTCTCACCACACAGAACTGTTGCAGCTGTCTTGAATGGCTCAAGGAGCTAATTGATAAAATTAATTTTTGAGAAATAAAAATAGGAAAAGTTAAAATATACCTTGTTGGCAGTCTTTTTGGTAGGATAATAATAATGTTCAGGGAATAATCTAGAATTTACTATCTATGGGTCCCTGAACTCGCAGATTTCAGACCAATAAGTCCAAGGCCAAAATTAATGAGTCAGTCCACCTTGAAAAAGAATGGGTCCCAGATTTTGAAAGATACCAAGTAGTGACGAAAATGAGTCTAAATCACACTAGCTCAAATACTATATTTTCCAATAAACTTTTTATAATCTCAAAAACATGTTGAAACCAAAAAAGTCAATTCAGGGTCATCACTATCTTGTTCGCCTTCACATAGGCTATAAAATTATCTGTTACATAAATGTAACCTGTTACAACATTTCAACTTGATTCAAATCGATGATAATATTGTTGTTAACATCCGAATTGCGAGCTTGATAATATTATTGTTAACGTCCGAATTGCGAGCCGTTGGCCTACCATTATTAAAGCTTAGAGTTGTTTGTTTTGGATTTAGCTTCAACACCTTATTTTGGAGGCATTCTTTCTGTATTGTTTATGAATAAGTTACAAAAAGTTAAAGCAGGTTTTCATCCAGGGACTCTAGAAAATATCATAACACACTCTTTTTAAATGGTCGCTTCTAATTGGTTTGTATTATACAGCAGCGGCTTGACTAGAGCCAATCAAAAGACTTGTTGCAGTCTTCAATATAAAGAAGTGAAACTCCAGCTGCTGGAGCAGTATTGAATTTTCATTAAAAACAATTAGTTGGTCCTTTATTTAAGGCAAGTGACCGATTGCCCAAACAGTACAAAACAGCACAATACAGCACAATACAAACCAACATAAACACAAAATATGAATAAAGCTGGGGTCACCGCCTTGGAACGGTCAATGCAAAGCATTGGGGGTTTAAACCTGGTTATAGAGCGCTCAACCTAACACTTGGTCCAGCAATATTCATAATACATTTAAGTGTAAATAAAATTTAACGTCATAGCATTGTAACTCAAATTAAACAATAATAAAAGGGAATTAAAACGCATTCAATTTAATTACTGTTTAATTACTCAATTGCATTGAAGATACAAGAGTAACAGAATTACAACTTTTTGACGAACGATCAAATAAAACTATTAACAATTGTCAACTACATTCCTTCTTTATAGAAAAGATTTGAGAATGTAGAATCATAGAGTTAATATCTCAGATAATCATCGCGCAAATACAGGAAGAAGCAGCAATAATGGGTGTAAAAATTCCATATTACATAGCTTGGTTGTTTATGTGACTGCTAAACAAATTAAAAATAATTAAATCAAACAAGAAACGCCTCATTTGGTTAAACTCAGCGTTCATCGCTACACTTTAGAATCATACCCAAGATGGCTCGTACTTATCGTGACTCGCGTATGCATTAACGGATTCGTTTCAGCAATGCGTCTGAGTGGACGCACATATTTCAAAACTATGCGTCTATTTCGATATTTGTGCGTCATAGACGCGGGACGCACATGTAGATTATTCCCTGAATGTTATTAATTTATTTTCATTTTTAATAATAATAAAACTCTTAATAAAAATACTAGTAATCAAAGTGGCAAATAAAGGCACACTGATAAAGTACTTAAGCATTCATCAAATATATAACTTTAAAATAGATTCATGAATACCTTAATCAGCTGATCTATAAACTCCCCATCATCTTCAGTAAGCGGAGGTTCCTTGATTTTCAGGTCACGCAATTTCATAGTGGCATCCACAGCAGTTCTCTGGCCAGCGAATCTATAATATGTAAAAAAACATGTCATCACAGGTATGCCAACGAATATCATGGGCAAGAGCACTGAAAATTGGGTACCATCCACCTTTTGGAACAGAGCCTTTAAAGCCAGCAATTCATTTTGCCGCCCATGAACCGTCACGAATGCCAATTATTTGTGAAACCAAGCGGAAATAATTCCACAAGCCGAGTATTGGTAAACACATAAAGAAGCACACTTTCCCATCTGAAAGGACTAATGTCAACATAACTATTTCTATTGAAATACTGCAACGTTTACATTTGTGAAATGTTAGCCAAACACAAAAGATTATTGCAATGTCATCATATAGTCTTTCTATAAGAATAACAAAATATCTCAGTAACGAAATGTTGACTTCGTAGAAAATCATTTACACGGTCCAAACCTTTTGCGACCTAGCTAGAATTTTACACTACAAATGTTTACGGTTTACACGGAGGATATTTTGCATGTAAGGGGCTTTAACATAAGATACAGTGTATACTGAAAACACGATATTTTAAAGATTGGTCCACTTTTACTTCCTCTTGTTTAAAAACACAAATCATGCGAACTTTTGTTTTAATTGAACGGAACACATTTATCGGTTTATTTTTATTGAGTACTTGCAAAAAAGCCAAAGAAAATTCAGAATCAAAATACAAGATAAGAAAGAAACATCAGTTACAAAGGTCCTGTAGTTAAAAAGATACAGTAACAAAGAGTCCGTCCGCGGAGTCCGATACCGGTATTGCGATCCTCTAAATGCTGAGAACACAGTTCTGTTTAGTACAAGACATTTATTGACGAAATGGTTATATTGAAGGCCGTCAGTGGTTTTCAAGAATGTTTGGGGACGAGAATGGATTGCGTAGAGTCCATTCGGAAGTGCGTGGAGAGTGTTGAGAAGGACATAAAACGGCTGTGGTTTGTGCCTGAAGACAGAGCTTAGAGGTTGGATGAGCGAATATCACACCTGTAGGATAAGGTAAAAGTGACTTTCTTCCTTGATGCATTTGTTTATTGTTTTGGTAATATTTATGGTATTTGCACACTCATTGAGAATTCAAACTGGCTGATATGCTCCGGATAACAGTATACGATTTGAACGTTATTATTTATGTTTCAATGCCTTTGATTTAGAAGATGAATACCATTGTATATGTTTATCCCGATGCTGCACTGCTTTTAGCAAAACATATATTAGCCGTATATGTTGTTTCATTTTAGCTTTGTATAGATTCCACAAGTTATTAGTTTCACGGGACACATCATTAATCTCTTATGAATGTAAATATATTGAAAGAAGTTTTGGTATAAGAGATACGATCCTTAATGATAGTGTTTAGTTAAATGGCTTTAGATATTTTCTGACATTTTGTGTCACATTCTAAATGTATTAATATTATTAGATAATCGAAATGCGAATCAGTCGAGCAAATAAAATTGACACTTAATGAATTACATGTCAACTTATACATAACTCAGGCTATTGTCTGGGTCGTAAAAATGAAAGTTTCAAAAATAGTATGTCTGCCTGTCAGTATCATATATATTCCATCCTTTTCTATGAAATTATGAGAGAATCAATGTGTTTGTAAAACAGTGTGTAAACTTACTTACACTGATATTTAACCAAATAATTTACTGTGTACTCCACAGATTAGTAAAAGTTCATTATTAGTAGTATTGATTTCACAAACAATTGGCAGCCTGGCATTTCTCAGTATTGGTAATAATCTGGATTCAATCAAATAAGGTCAAAAGGAAAGGATTGCTTTCTTACTTTCTTAAATTACACAAATATCCATAGCAGCCTGTAGATAAACCCTTTTAACAATAAGCCAAAATTGATAAGAGCGCGAAGTCACGTGACTCGCAGAATTCCAGAACGAGGCTGAACGTGATGCAATTTCTAATAGTGCCACTCACCGCCACGTCTGATTCCAACCAAAGATCTATAAATAAACAATACAATACAATCTATGTTTATTGATAGTTCTTTGTTTCAACCCTTCACGCGATTGAACATTCGGCGACGTAACAATATTGTAACACAAGATTACATCATCGGAATTAGAATTAAATATATACTTCCCATTTTAAGCGTAAAAGATTAAATACAATAAAATATGTTTTCTGGATTGAAGTACTTGATTTTATTCAAGTATGTGCACATAATCTTAAACTCTTCGTTTGAGCATTTTTATCGCGGTGTTTGATCAACGACCTATCAAAAATCTTGTTTATTGATAGATCTGTGGTTTAATTGCCCCTGTGTTCAACACAAACCCATAATCTCGTTATGATCAGATACGGTTACGACAAAAATTTAATAAAACATGGTGTAATAAACCACATGTGTCAGATATCTGGTCATTTAACACAATTTATGATAACTCTATATCTTTTTGTGGTAGTGGTAGTAATTTTTTGGAGTAATTTAACACCAAATACTTAACTTTTGCTTAAATAAGTTATGTAACATATTGCAAAAATTGAAAGTTATCTGTCCAAATACAATTTCAGAAACTAAATTTTGTATTGATATTAGCCAGCCTCATAATATAAATGACGTGTTTTATACCTATACATTTAAAATGTTTAAAAGTTTTAATGCTTAAAACCAGTAATATAAAACTCTGTCATTACGATGTCCAATGAAGAGTATACGGCAGTGTACGGAACAATAATTCCTATAGATTCCTAAAAATAGTTCCTTAATATTGTCATTCACTGTACACAAATTATTCAATGTAAAATAAAATTAACATAACATTAAAAAATTGTCATAAACTTAGGTTTTTACTGTGCTTTATCTTATGGTTGATTCAGCACACCCTTCACGTTCGATAGTTCATAAAAATGTGTTTTTTTAATTACTTATCAATTGATTGACTTAATTTGTAATGAAGTAATGTTATAACAATCGCGAATGTAAAAACTAACACTCACATGCTCTGTAATCATCGATATTGCTGCTACTGATGATGATGATGATAATAATGATGATGATGATGATGATGATGATGATGATGATGATGATGATGATGATGATGATGATGATGATGATGATGATGATGATGATGATGATGATGATGATGATGATGATGATGATGATAATGATGATGTCATTGATGATGATGATGTCATTGATGATGAGCAATCGAAGTGCCTACAACATCAATGCACAGCTGTTTTATAAAACGAGATTGGATTGACATTCAAGTGCAGTTCTACGCTTTACATTCGTTAAATATAGAAACATACACACGACGACACATTTCCTGGTATGGTAAACATTAAATAATCATGTCAAAAAGGGGTTACCTAAACCGTTTTCCCATAGCTTGTGTAGTATATACTAAGTCATTCGGATACAATTTCTATTTATGATATTAACATGCTAAGTTTACACATCTGCTTCTTCGAATAATATAGTGTTGTCAATACATGTATGTAATATGGAGTTTAATAACACAGGCCCAAGTTTGAACTCGAACCATTTGTATTAATATTATTGTAATTATTTTTTTATAATTACTATTCAATAGTTATTTGTAAAATATGTATCATAACTAAAACTCCGTGGCTAAGGGAGAGGAAAGCAGATGCTTATATGGAAAGGTTACATGTACCTACATATTTTCTAGCGTTACCTAGGTTAAATCATAATAAAACAATATACATATTTTGCGTAATGTGTAACATTATTATGAGAGATATTTAGCTTTTCTATACTTAATAACGTTCATACTATACTGTAGTTTATAACATAAGTGACAAAATGACACAACATAACAGAGATAATTAAATTAACTTGTCAACGCTGTTTTGACTTATTCTAGAAAACAAAGCATTATATCTAACATAACAAATAATAGATAAGCAGTTCAATATTTATGATGTTCTTTGATTTCAATAAAATTGAATTTAAACGAATAAAATATCTATATTAACGTAAAGTTGATATAACTGCAGTGTACTGTGTTGATTCATTTTTAAATAACGGAGAGGTTACTGATACGCTTTTACACCGTCACATCCTTTATACTTTATCACATCTTTATCACATCCACCGATAACAAATGTTTTTAAAGTTTATCGCCAGTAACTTTATTTGACATTCGCGCTTTATCAATAGCAATAGATAAAACTTTGGTAAAATCAGTTGTCTCTTAATTATGGCGAAGTATGAACCTGACGAGGTTGAATATTCATGTAGTGGTCAGCGGGACGTTCTTATTGAGAACTTGCCAAAAAGTTTCATGGCTCTAGTCGATAAACTTACTGAGCAGGATAAGAAAATAAAAGAACTTACTAAACGCCAAGAACATGTTATTGTTGACAATACGCTATTGACAGATTTGAAAAAGAGTGAGCTAATAAAAGAAGTCGACTACTTGAAGAGTATGGTGTCAACCTTGGAAAGGAGAGTGACGCTACTGGAGGAAAAACAACAGGCAGGACCAGGTGCTGTTGCATTTTTTGCTACTCTGAGCGACGATATAGGTCACCTCCATGATCGGCAACGACTTGTGTTCGACAACGTTATTACAAACACTGGAGATGCCTATAATGAACACAACGGTAGCTTTGTGGCTCCAGTTGCGGGATTGTACGTATTTTCAACTACATTGATGTCCAACAAAGGAGGATATGGCGATTTTCGACTGATCAGGAATGGGAATGTGATTTGTGTCATATATCCTGACGCTGGTGGAACAAGTGGAAGTTACGATATGGCAACATGTTCTAGTGTCCTACACCTCAAGAAGAACGATGACGTTGCAATTGAAAGCGGTATAAACAAGTTTAAACGAGGAGGCGTTAATGGAAAGCATTATTCCAATTTTTCTGGTTTTTTACTGAAGGCGGATTGACAGACCAAACCCAGTACGCAAAACAACTGGCTTAATTTAGAATATCAGAAACACACGTTTTAAGTCACATTAATAAGAAACATACAAGTGTGTTGCTGTGATGCTTTTTATTAAAATTCATGTACACTCTGTGGTTGCCAAGATGGAAACGTATTTATTAAGTGAATTTTAAAAACAGGTTATCTTTCATTGTCAGAGAAAAAACAGAATCCCTTCAAAGTATGGACTTGTAAATAGTATGAAGCACACTTTTGAAATTTACAAAAATGAGTTGAATCCGATGAAGAATTAAAACTCTAGACTATCGTTATTTCGTTTACTGACATCTAATATATCGACATTTGTAATAGTATCACATAATATAAATAATGTTTTTCACATATTGTTTGTACTCACTGCATTGCCAGTTTTCTTATACAATGCAATTCAGCACTCACTAGTCAATTTTCTAATGTGCAATATTTTTATGATAAATAAATAAATATATATATATATATATATATATATATATTGAACATTAAGTGAGTTTGTATAGTAAAAGCTTATAGTTTTGTTGTTGTAAAATACTTGAAAAAAGTTAGATTTGGTTATGAAGGTATGTTGAATGTACGACATTTATATGTATATATCTATCAAGTAGCTGTACATGAAATACTTTGTTTATGAAATTCTTAATACTATATGTCAAGCTTTGTATGTATGTGTGTAATTTTCTACGTATGTATGGAATTTTCTACGAAGAAAATAAAATGTTGCACTGAAAACAAAAAATAACCTTTATAGAGATTCTTATTTCTTTTTATAGCAATTTGGTTATTTCTTTGGTTAAATGTGTAATAATTGTATTGTGTTGCACTCTCCTTTCTCTGCTGTGAATAAAATACAACTTCACGTGTTTGCAATCTCTTACCTGAAATGGTATATACGATATAACAAACAAACAAACTGCTTCCTGAATACGATATCATTTCAAACGATGTTGGGTGAAACCAATGTTTATTACAGGTACACATGGTATATCTACCCAATAACGCATTTGTAATGGTCCATGGCCCTCAGGGCATTCTATGCCACGTTTTATGAACTTACTCCGGTTGTAAAACTCCATGATCGAATGGTCCCTGATAAGCGAAAACAGGACAGCAATCTAGTAAACTAGCGCTGCAAAATATACTTTCCGAAAAGTTGCAGTCATTAATTATGGACGAAAACCCGTATGTCCGAAAATATATGGTCACGAAAAAATTATTATTTTGGCTAAAAAACAGGGTGTCCGAAAACTAAGAGTATCCGAAAAGTAATTACGGTATTCTCTACTGTCACTATGCAGATGAAAGTGTTTTTATTATTTCCCAATTTCCAAAAGGACCGTTGTTTGACAAATTAATCAAGCACAATATTATACTTAATGTGACTGAACCATAGTAAATAATTCGTATTGACATTATGGTAAATTTAAAAGGACGAAGAAGAAGAAAAATTCTAACCGGCATCAAACAGACACAAAAATACATTTATATAATATAGTGGGTGAAAAGCTACAACAAACAAAGATACAATTTGTAACTAAAAAATTGTGATTGCCGATTGCAACGAATAACGAAGAGTGAAGTATATTTGGCAGGGTAGGTCTTCCTACTTATAATTATCACAATAAATATATGCGTAAACTCATCTTCGACAGCTTCGCCGGAAAACGGAAACGCGCACCTGAAAAAACACACACTCATATCTCGTAGGTGAAACGATATGTTTTAAACGGGCGTATTGTATACATATACTAATTGCATACCTGCCTATAACAGTGCATGAAAAAAAGTAAACGGTTTTATGTGACCGACCAGTTAACCGTAAACATAAAGCGGACCGAAGCCGATGACGGAGATTTGATATATTTTTTAGGGGTTGTTGGGAGGTCATATATATATATATATATATATATATAATAAAAGTAAAAACACGTGTCTGGGATTTTAAATATATATTGATTTAGCCAACGCGTTTCGCATAGCTCATCAGGGCATAATACAATATATTACAACGTCAAAATGTCATGGAGATAACGTCATATCAATTATGACGTCATAACGTCAATAAATATTAAATGAAATTTAATTTGGGTTTAAATACATGTATAAAAGGTTGTTCCTTTGCTAACCTAGCTGAAATATTGTTCGAAAATAGCTTATAAAATGGAAATATTTTAAATTTGGTTCATTATGTGAACATTCATCTAAATGTTTACTTAAAGGCATCTGTCTTGTTGAGGGGTCTCGCATTTGTTGTTCATGGACAGATCGCCTATTTCTAAGTTTATCGCCAGTTTGGCCTATATAATATTGTTTGCATCCATTGCATACTAATACATAAATCACATTTTGTATATCGCATGACATATTAGTTTTTATTTTGAATATTTTGCCATTAAAATCAAAAGAATTCCCTTCAATAATATAACCACACAGGGCGCATCTAGGGTCATTACATTTGGATACTCTTGGTTCTTGAGATGAAAAGTAAGATTTGGTTAACAGACGTTTTAAATTAGGTGGCTGTCGCTTACATTTTATTATCTTCTGATTTGAAATTATTTTATTCATAACCGGGTCTGTTTGTAAAATGTCAATGTTGTTTTTTAATACGCCAAACAGTTCTTTATTTTTTGGATTTTGTGTTGAAATAAATGGAATTATATTACTCTTGTCTTTTTGTGTTGATTTTGAAAGTAATTCATGTTTAGGGATGGAAAGTGCTTTTTTAATACCTGTATTTATAATAGATTGTGGATATTTTCTTTGAATAAGGGAATGCTTAAGTTCATTTAAACGTTTTAGTTTAAGTTTATCATTCGAAACTATGGTGCAGATCCGTTTCGCTAAAGTGGAAGGAATATTTTTCTTTGTGTGTTTATTATGACACGAGGTAAAATTAAGATATTGTTTAGAATCAGTTTCTTTGTAATATATATCAGTATTAATTTCAGTATTGTTTTTTATAATCAATATATCAAGAAATGGTAACTCGAGTGTGCTTGTTTGCATTGTAAACTTGATATCCGAATGTAAGTTGTTTAAAATAGTATAAAAGTTTTGAAGTTCATGGGGAAATTTTGTCCAGAAAATAAAGCAATCGTCTAGAAATCTTTTCCAAAATGTTTTTATAAAAGAAAGAAATTCATCATTATAAATTGATCCAATTCTTGCATATAGTTTTTGTTCTAAAAATCCCACTACCAATGTAGCGTATGTTGGCGCGAATTTAGTACCCATTGCAGTCCCTTTAGATTGGTTGTAGTACTTATCATCAAAATTGAAGTTATTATTTTCAAGTATTATTTTTATGCCTTCTTTTATAAACCGTTGTGAAAATCTTTCATTAACCGAATCTGGATATTTTTGAAGCCAATAATCAATAGCTTCTAAACCAAGAGTATGCGGTATATTAGAATATAAATTAATTACATCAAATGATACTAATGTACTTGACTCTGGAACTTGTGAAGGTATATGTTTTAGGAAATCTATGTTATTTGTTATATTGCTATTGACATATTTTACAAACGGTTTTAACAAGATATCCAATAAAGAACTTAAACGACTTGTTTCACAGTTAGTTCCAGCGACTATTGGGCGAAAGTTTAAATCGTCTGGATCCATTAACTCTATACATTCTGAATTGCTATGTTTAATTGCATCCTGAATGATTTTACTTTTATGAATTTTTGGAAGACCATAAAATAGGCTTGTTTTCCATTCGAATTTTACTAAGAAATCATTTTCCTGTTTAGTTAGTTTATTATTTTCCTTTAGTAAATTGCGTATTTTTGAAAGTGTTATTTGACTACCATTATCAGGGATTTGTTTATAATATTCAACGTCATTTAACATTGCTAATAATTTTCTTCTATAAAAGTCTGTATTCATTATAACAATTCCGCTACCCTTATCTGCTTCTTTAATAGTTATGGATTTGTCTTCTGCTAATAAATCTATAGCTTTTCTTTCTTTTAATGATATGTTATGTTTAGTGTCATTTTCCATTTGAGAATGTTGAAGGCAAAGTGTTCGAGTAACATTTATATAATGGTCTAGTGTATTATTTCTATGTTTAGGTGGATAAAAGGACGTTTGATTTTTTACAATAGAATTGTTTGTATTATTATGATCACTATTATTAAAAAACTCTTTAAGCCTAAGTGATCTATGAAAATCATCCACATCTTTTATTTGATCATAAGAATCATTTTTATATTTAGGTGTTGGTGTAAATTTAAAACCTCTCAATAAGACGTCAATTTCAGTTTGAGATAATGATCTTTTTGAAAAATTGTAAATTTTTGTAAATAATTTTGAATTTTCAGCTAGGTTACCTAAAGTTTCTATGTCGGACTGCTCCACTCCCTGCCTCCTTCTAAAAAATCAACGTTAAATTCGCTTGGTTTGTCGTCGTTATCTTGCAAAATGTCGTCGCTCGTATTGTTGTTGTTTCTATAGTTTCTTCTGTATGAAGACCTTGTGTTATCTCTTATATTGCTTCTGTTTGAAGTGGAATTGTTTCTTTGGAAATTGTTATGTAATTCGATGTTGGTATTATTAATTTTTAAAAGAACTTCTCTTACAATACTTTCCACATCTATATTTTGTAAACAGCTTGTTTTATTTTGTTGCAGATTTCTTCTTTCCGAATGTTGTTTATTGGTGTTTCTTTCTTGACTGTTGTAGTTGTATGTTGTTTTCAGATTTTGGTAGTTGGTGGTATTTTTTCGGACGGCATCCGCATATGAAGAGGGTTGATTTTTGTTTACGAAGTCTTGTTTTTTAAAGAATAGATTTTTATTTTCATGTTCCTTTATGAATTCTTCTTCGTATTTTGAAAGCCATTTTGCATTGTTTCCCCATCTTTTATGTGAAATATATATATAACTATAACTATATATATATATATATATATATATATATATATATATATATATATATATATATATATATATATATATATATATATATATATACAGTCGAAACCCGTTGACTCGAACTCGCTTGGTTCGAATTTTCGGTTGGCTCGAAATCTCCTCCAAGCACCGAATTTTTTATTTCTATATATAAATTAAATTTTTTGTAGGATGGCTCGAAATCGCTTGGCTCGAATTATCGGATGGCTCTAACTGTTTCACAGTCCCGGCCATAGTTTTCACACGTTCTTTTGTTCGGTTGGCTCGAACTCGCTTCGGGTCGCATAAAACTGTAAATCGATTAGGACCTGTTGATTAAAGGCAGGCAATAATTGATGTCACACACGTTGCAAACATGCCATCGACTCAATCGTTAATTGATTTTAGTGAAAGATGACATTTTGTATAAAATCTGGCTTGCTTGTAGACGCAGTATTATTATGGCTGAAACGTCTGACTCTGCTTAGCCATCTAGAGAAGGCCCCCGTTCCCAATCCGGGTGGATATCTAAATCAGCACTACACAAAGGGTCAGCTGTAGGGAGTAAAGGGACAAAGAAAAAGTTACACGAAAAAATGACACAGAAAAATATTAAAGTCATTTTGGCAGAAGAAAGAGGCAAAACCAACAAAAGTGGAAAATGCCGAAGAATTAGTAGTGCATGTATATGTGCTTCGTAAAACATGCTGATATAATTTTCTATATGATATTATTTTGATTGAATGTTTAACTGTTTTAACATATTGGTTAAACAAATTAAGTATATATTTGGTTCTTATTAATTCATGAAAATAAAGGAGTGCACAGTAGAACGGAGTTGGGAAGTATGAATTCTCTTCAACTGGAGGTGCAAATGTATTGCAGACTTATGTTAGTAAAAAAATTTGAAAGTGAATTAGAAATCGAATGGCTCGAATTCCGGATGGCTTGAATCAGTGTTGTCGGTCCCAGGGAGTTCAAGCCATCGGGTTTCGACTGTATATATATATATATATATATATATATATATATATATATATATATATATATATATATATATATATATATATATATATATATTGAATGATATTTAAATATTAGTAAAACCACTACACTTTTCATTTCACGTGTTATTGATGTTCATGAAGCACATAAATAAAAGCTTATACAATGAGGACCGTTAAATTTAGCCATCTGCAAAATAAGAGAAGCATTGCTTATTGCTGTTTTTGTCATACCGATGATTGATTTCTTGAAATGTCACTGAAAAAACAAAAGAACTCCATCTTAGTATTTCTCATCCTCAACTTATCTTTTTACGATGTTTGCTTTTGTTCTTTTGTGATTGACGAAAATCGTGTTCAAGTCGACATTTTCATAAGTGACAAAATGCTTTAAATGTTTACAAGACAGAGTATTCGCGTCTCTGCCCCGGATTTTATTTTTACTATTATCTCGCTTAAATTTATTAACAGTTAGAAATAAAGGTAACATCGTAAACGTTTTCTGTTCATGCTGTATATTTTTATTTAACCATTAAAACTAGAACTGTCTACGTGGACACAAAGATTGCTTCACTCACGTTATAGATTTGTATATTACTGTTCAATCTATACTTTAATTATGTATTGCTTAACAAATTATAGGGTCAGGGTACGGCAGATGTCAGCTTTATTAATAAAAAACGTCTGTCTGGACCTGATCCTTTAAGTTTCACTGGTGAGTATTTACAGAATTAATTACGTTAAACTAAAAAAAATATTGCGGCAATCGACCTTTATATTATCTTTTCATAACGATTTATACAAAAGGGCGTAGATATGACGAGCTCAAGCGCAGTCTTTCACTGTTGCTTCCAATCTTCGTTTATGATAAATCTTTGTATAACGTATACAGAATTATAAGATCTACTTAAGTATGGAAAACTTCCTAAAAGCCAATGAGTTTCAGACTGAATGACACCAGAAAATGCATGTTCCATGCGTTTCGCATATCGGTACAATTTTATTGCACTTGTTAATGCAATAAGTAATAGTCCGATTAAAACAGACTTCAAGAACATCAAGAATTTTTTGGTAAATAGTTCATTCTTGGATGTACTTCTTTACACACATGACAAATGCTATACGTGAATTAAGGGTTATAACATGGAATTTCTTTAAGTTATCGCACATTTTACCTACTTTGTTGACATCAGACAAGCTCGACAATAAAATCTATTTCAAGATTGTGCTTGCTTCTTGACGGTAAACAATCAGTGTGCATGTAACGAAAACTCTGCTGGAAGTTGCATGCTGTACTCAAAGTTGCTACCCTTGCATCGCTTACATTTTGCCAAACTCATTACTCAATGTAAGTTGAAGTTATATATATAAATTATTAAATATTATCTTTAAATTACGAAACATCGGACAAATTTTGTATTTAAATTGCTGTAACTATTCTTATAAATACTATATCCATAACGATTTGCAAACGTAAAATTAAATTTAAATATGTCAATTTCTGACCACACAAATACATTTGCGAAATTAACCAATTTAGGACTCTTTTTTTTCAAATTATAAATTTCATAGATCGTTGTCGGAAATCAACTAATCCCAAGAAACAAGCAATACCTAACTGTAATATATACACGTGTCACATGAAAATTCACAAAAATACAAAATATTATACTTAACATTTAATTTTAATGAATAAACATTACCACATAAATGCAGGTCTTTTTCATTTGTACCTCACGTGAATTACCGGAAAAACCAGTGCCCACTAATTTAAAATTTCGAATGGTAAGTCAGTTGGCTTTCATTCCTTTTTCGAATATGAATAGTTACTTATTCATTATTGAATTAAAAATACTTGATAAAAGCTTTCAGAGATAATTTGTTTTAACCATTCTTAATTTAATAAAAGGAAGCAAACCAAGTTTAAGTTATGAATTGATTTACGACTAAGGAATAAAAACAGTTCCCTATTTCTAAAACAAACCAAATAAGCATCTGTTTCTTTGTAACTTAATCGCCAAATTATACCCTATTTACACGAAAGATACATTTGGGTGACAAATAAGATTGTATGTCAAGCAACTCGAATACATTTAATTAATATATTAAAATAAATATTGTTCATGTTTCTGCTTCGCGCTTGCTTAGGATTTCGCGTTTTATCCGAACTGACGCATTCTACTACGAATACAAACTTCACATCAACACTTTTAAAAACCGATACCTTTATTTTAAATGTATTTATTATATAAACCAATGCAGTATAGTTCATTTTCTAGGTATTTGTGTTTTTTGTGTACATACAGTTATTTGCGGCTGAATAAGGGACAAGGAACCAGTTTTTTTGTATTCCTGATTCAAACCCAATACAAAACCTGCATTTCCATACTTAAATGGTTCATTTAAATGAAAACAGTGTACTGTATGAAAGTGAAAATCATTCATAAATTACAATGTAATCATCGTTGGCGAATGAGATACTTATATTAGCTTTTCTAAAGCAAAAACGATGAGATAATGTGGAATGCTTTTTTTCCTTAAAATTGAAGACCATAGTTGTAGTGCTTCTATAGAGAATAACGCAGTCGGTAAAGTACAAACAAGAATGGCTGAGTTATTAGTGCGCTCTACTTTGGATCATTATTGGTTTGCTGAGATTATAAATCGCGTGGACTAAAGTGTTTTCTCATTGATTCATAAAATAAATGTAAATGATCGATTCTTTTCCTTCCCGCACTGATTTGTTTGATGTACATTTTAATGAAACATAACCTTGCAAAATGATTAGCTTGACCCTTTTCAGTTTCGGTAGATCCAGTTTACAAATATAATGCATGCAAGCGCCTCGCGTTTTTTTATTACAATTTCAATTACAAAAAAAATCCATTCAATATATTATTGCTGTATAGAACACCTGTATGTTATATAAGTATCTATTGGATGAAAATAGGGCCATTCCATTATCAACATAAAATAAACAGTGTTAGGGGTAGGTTTAGGTAAAATGAGAAAGTGTTGAGAAATAGAAAAAGGATTATGGAAATATATATCGTGTTTGTGAAATAGAGATAAACTCAGGGAAATATAGAAAAAGTTAGGACAACAGAGATTTGGTAACGGAAAAATGAATATGATTATGGATATATAGAAAGATTTAGGAAAATGGACGCGTTGAATTTTCATTAGAGCCCCATATAAAACTTTGAAAAATAAAATGCCACGTTAATTACAAAGGGTAGCGCTGCTGAGCGGTTAAAGACGATTGTTAAAGGAGGTGCAAGAGTCAGATATCTAATGCACATTTAGCCCGACTCCCGATGCCGATTTCCTAATTAATATCGTTAGTTTCACTCGTTGTTTCGAACTTTTGGACCTCTGCATTACACGCGCGAGAATGCGAGTACACGATACAGGCTAGTAGGAGCACGATCTCAAATAGAGGGATTAATAGTTACCTTTTTAACAACCATCTTGACATAAACTCATGAACTATAAATACCATGGTTAATGGGCATTAAACGCATATTCAATGTGTTCATTTAATTACTCAAACGTGAACAAATAAATGATGTTTCGAATGTAAAAATCGAACCAATAAAATGTCTTCTTGAAATGATAGAAATTTTCACAAACACATCTAAACTAAGCAAGAGCAAGGTTAATACACAACAATACTAGTTATTTGTAAAATAAAAACAGAATATGCATCATATTAAAAAGCACGTGGTATGTAGTACGTCATACTTGTTACACCATATATACATGTATTCATCAAATAAAATTACACCCACTGTTTCACAAATTCGATATCTTAACATTACATTAAGAATCTGATGATTGATTTTGGATGATATATAATAAAAAAATCGCTCAGTTTGATACAATCTTTCTCAACAATTGGTTCTTAATATGCTATTTTGATGATACTATTTGTGCGTGTAGTTATTACTCAGATTGCAGCCTTGTCCACGTTATTGAAATATAATTTAGACATGTCGAACAAAAATCCTGAATTAAAGCACCTGCTGAAATTAACAAACTTCCCAGCGCATGAGTGATGCTTATTTCGCCAAGAGCTTCGTCCAACCGTCTCACTGACTTCGTTTCTCAGAGTACATATACAGGCCATCGACCGAACGCATCACCACAGATATGGAAGGGAATGTTCGTCAGTCCATTCATGTTACCAAATGACAATGACATATTGCATTTTGCTTTGCCTTCTTTGTTACAAACTAACTGCGTCTTCATTGCGTCTTAATGCTTGTTTCTATCAGTTAGTGAAAAATTGCTTGTATAATTCATTTTAATATTTATTCGATGTATGTTTATCATGTATTATTGCGAGTAAATGACAAATGAATTATTTCTGTTAAAATGTTTATGTGGGTTTCTTCTTTTTGCTGATCTATTATCATTTCAATACTTAGTAATGCTAGAAAGGGCATATTCTACTAAGCGAAACGAATAAGCACATGGCAGCAGCTCACATGATGTAATCCGAATGTCGAATGCATTAAGACGAATGCAATGTAATACTGAATTCATATAAGCCGGAGAACCCGTGTTTTCTGTAGATTTCGGTAGTTTTCGTAAAAGGTTAACATTAAGAACGGTGTTGTATAATACATCTACCAGATAAATTACTCTACCGCTTCGTTTCAAACGTATTTTCGACTGTTCTTCTTAAGGTGTTGTCTTTATTTATTAGGTAACTTGCATACGATTGTAATCCCCATTTCGAGCGTTGGGTTGTCATTTGATTTTTGATAAGGGTCTATTTGAAGTTAAGCTAAATATTCAGTCATAAAGCAAAAAGTGTCATAAGATCTTTGTTAAGACAGGATCTTGAATTCTAGCATTTAAATACTTTTCCAGACTTATAACATGTCTTTTATAAGTAATAGGTGAACACTAGCAACAATAAAGTTTGCTACCATAACATGTTTTCCATCAAAATTACTTCTTTTACATGAAAATGACAGGTGTTAGTTTCTTTGTGGTTTGATAGCATTTATGTTACACGAATTATATAACCACTTGTAACGTAACCAACACATTGGCATTATGGAATTAATATAATACTGGAATTTTGGAAATAATACATAAATTTATCAGACATTAATAAGGTTAAATTATTATTGAATGATGGAAATTATTAGTAGATTCATTGGATATTAAAACAGTATAAATAACATATTAAGAGACGTTTGAGTAAAATATTCTGTTAAACATCTGACAGGGAATCACAAAAAAGTTATACCTTAAGAAACAAAAAAAACATGCATGAAGCATACATTTGACCAACAGTGTTACTATGCATATCTTAGAAAATGCAATTGTATAAGAGCATATGATATTATGTTATAGACCAACGAAGTAACTTATAACAGATGCTAGAATAATGAGTTACCGGAGTGCAAAATGTACACCTAGAGAGAATATGTATTGTGTTGCAGACTAACAATATTTATATGCCAAACTGATACCAAAATAATGAATATACAATTTGGACACCTTAAGGATTAATTATCAGAAGGCTGCGTTTCCATATCTCTTGAATTATTCTAATCAACACAAGAACACACTCTTTTGCTTACCCTGTGTGTCAAAATTCGGTCCATTATGTATGTATTCGTTATGTGTCCGTTGCATACGTCATCATCAAATTGTACACGCGTTACCCTTTAATATATGTATTTTGTTCTTAATACAAAATTAGTATCCCGACCACAGCCGGAGAGGAGAGGTCGTAGTTTCTTGCTGTCGCTGGCGGGGCAAGTTGCGGTTCTTTGCGTTTATCTTACAAACATTTGAAAACGTTGTGCAGTAATAAAACGAGAAGAAATCTGAAATGGACTTTGTCTACGTTTATGTCATCGTGTTCTCTATCAACTACGGTATACACTATAAAGTAAATGTAATTAACAAGTATAAATCAGTTATTTATTGTGCATGCAGGCATTTATATATTACCAGACAGTTGTGCAATCTCACATGTATATGCAGGTTTTTAAATTATAATGCATCAGTGTATGGATTGTTTTGAAAGCAATTGTATGATCATTATAAAATTGCATATGTCTAGTCAGTAGCAGTATGTGTGGGATACATTCAGAACAGGACCAGAATGATAATTTAGCCAAAATGCCGTGTAATACGTATATTTTCTAATAAAATTGTAAAAAGGTCATTCAGTGTTGAGATTATGTGGACACGCTATTTCTTGGATGGACGGCTTCATCTACAGTCATTGCAAGACACACAGCAACAACGTAATTGAGCCACGGCCTTGGGAAATGTGTCTTAGTGCATGTGTGTCAAGTGATAAACAGGGCTTATCAGGGATGAAATTTACGCTTTAATGGAATTTTTCGTTAAAAAGTATCTGGCGGAAAGTGTTGTCCCTGACAAGCCTGTGCTGACGGTACAGGCTAATCTGAGACAATATTTTACGCACGTGCATTAAGTCCCATTTTCTCAGAGCCAGACGCAAATGTTTAAGCAATGCCCCTTAAATTTAGAAATATATCCAATGCAGAGCAGCAAAAATGGTTTGCAATTTATTGAAAATCTTATAATTGTTCAAATAAAAAAGATGCATTTCTTATTTACAAGATGCAATCATGTTTCCAAAATAACAACACAATTGGTATTTCATGTAAAGGCTATACACACTATATCTCGCTTTTTCATTCACAGCAATTCATATTTAATTCAACAACAAGTTCATACAAAGCATTCCCATTTGCATCTTTTAAGAGGAACAATTATTTCAAAATGCTGTTTCAAAACACAACCAACATGTTGACTTTTGCACTGTAGTGTGCACTGTCATGTAAAGCTCTTTTTTAAAATGCACGTGTTTTAGTCATCAAGATAGAAAATTACGGTACCTCTCCGACTCCTTCAAAATAATTTCGGTACATTAAAAGTAAACACAAACTCATACTGATGTAACAACAGATGTCATGCAGTCTGATGTCTTTTATCTGCTGAAACACACTCTATTTGAAAATTAATCAAAATATTATTTTAGTTTTAGACATTTTTTTGTGATCAAAATTTCAAAGATAGCATGCTGGTATATATTGTTCATAATTGGTTTGAAATGTGGTAAAATAAGAAGCACCTTTGTATTATTGCCATAATAAAACTATTTAAGGGAAAATATACCAAACAACTACAGGAAAATTCAAAATCAGATGCACTTATAGTAGATGAATCGTTCGTAAAAATAAAAAGGTCTAGTCCATAGATGCATTTTAGCATTATTGTTGTCACAAGCATAGTTGGAAGCGGATATTCTGCTATTGCAGTGGTATATCGAATGCTTAATTAGGTGACCAGAGATCCTCACACAATACCGCGTTGTCATGATAAAACCTCATAAACTGTATAAAAAAAACGAACATACATACAAAATATGCACTAAACTTGATCATAATTGGTGTCATCGCTGAGTGGAGCCCCCTAAAGCACACCAGGACATTGGTGTAACATTTCAGAAGATCAGCATTGCCCTGAACGCATGTTTAGAAAATTGGCAAACAACATTGTGCGCATCCCGGACCTGCAATAACACCGCATATATATTGGGTTTTGATGGCATTCACAAATACGCGTGAACATGACTAATGTACTTATCTCTTCAAAGTTTTTTAGTCATGTTAAAGGGACAAGGAAACAATGCTTGACTGATTAACCCACTTTATGCACTTTTGTTCAAATCTTAACATGTGGTATAGTTCCTCTTTTTTTTCAGTATAAAATAACAAATGAACTGAGTATACTCCATACAATAGGAACCATACGCTTATAAGTTATGCTTCTTGACAGTTTGTATTATTATCTAGAATAAGGAATTAGCCATAAATAATTTTATTCCATATAATTAGCCAGCGAATTTATCACTTAGGACATAAGTTCTCCAAACGTACTCTAATCAATCTTTGTTCTGCCACCTGAATACCTAACTAGTAGGGACTGGTTAGGTATACATGTGCAGACTGTGCTACATAGCTGCCTTTAGTACTCGAAAAGGGGGTTGGCAGTAAGCAGAGATAAAAAATGTTTTATCATACAGCTAAATGATTTGAACAAATTAAGACCCGATGGCTAAAGATAAGGTTTATCCTACTCCTTGCCTTTATCCAACGACTAGTACATGTACATATGGACTACTTGTTTTGGCCTTTCACCTCTCTTTTATTTTTTCTTAAATTTGGATTTATTCATGAATTGAATGTATAATTTTCAAATCAATAATCCGTATATAAATTTTAACAGGGTTATTACCTCCCTGTATGTTATGTGGTTTTCCTCCATTTAAAATGTTCTTTCACAGATTAATTATACATATTTTTATATATAATATTGATGTCAACAATACTATACTTATTGTCTAATTGTGTAACTATTTGAAGTATATAGTTGTAACTAAATAAAGTTTATATATTTTCTTATATAAACTTTATTTAATAATGTAATTTTAGGTCGGCATTCCCACCAGTTTGGGCAAGGTTATCAGGTTGATCCTGATGACTTTGTCAATGTACTCATAGTGCAGATATATGTCAGGGATCAATTTGCGGGAACAAAAACTGTCACGTGACCACAAATGCGAACGACCACGGCTATTTTGCGGACAAAACGTCAAACGAAGGTAGGTTTCCTTATATTTTCTCCGTTTTAGCAGAACACATGTTATTATGCCTTGGTGCACCGTACGCAGTGCGAATTCTACTTTTCATTGATGCATTGCTCATATTTTAGGTATAATACTTTTTGAGAACATTCAAAGACAAATATCGAAGTCGACGATGCAGACGACCACACATCTTCTTTATGTGTGCGTTTCTCTTTTAAAAGACCAAGTTGTCAATGTGTTACTATACGAAACAGACCAACAGAACAGCTTCGAAATCTAAATAGTTTTTAAAAGGTTATTAACATTGTCTATAGTATAATTATAAGGGGAATATAAATGTGCGAACGACCACACTTGAAAAACGTTTGCGAACGACCACACTTGGAATATAAATTTATTATATTAAATTATTAAACACTCTTTTTGTTTAGAACCGTTGTATATTTTAGTATAATTTAGTATAAAGTCATAGAATATCCATGCATTTAACAATATATTTTTTATTATAGACCATTTAAATACCGTACCGGACGATCGCATAAAGATCATCTGCTGGAGAAGTCCAGCGATTTACCATCAAAGTGTGACCAGAAATGTGCGGCATACGTATCTAGATCCAGAGCAGTCGTTACTGATATTACGATCAAGTAAGTTAGTTGGACCAACTGTAGGCTATGAAAACAAACTTCGTTTTGTTTATCTCGCTAGTACATATATGCTCAATTCCGATCGTTATGACAAAACAAATATCAAATAGAAACCACGTGGATTGTTTAACTTCGAAATAGGCTAGCAATGTTTTAACATATTTTAAAGTTACTTATACTTAAATACGACCCATATACATGTGTTTCAATATATTTTATCATAATATTTGCGCTAACTGATGTTTTAAAAAATAAAGCTCTTACAGGGACCATTTCTTTGATCATCGAACAGGGAGTTAAAAGAAAGGCGGGACCGTTGATACGGACAGAAACTCTCTACAAAAGGCGCGATTGGTGTTAGGTGGGGAAAACCTAGAAGCAATCAATCAAAAATGCTGGTTACTTCTAAAATGGGCTTGACAGACGTCATCTAACTTTCATTGTGTTTTGTGTACTATATTGGAACAGCAAAAGGTGAATTCGAATGTAAATAATATAGATTATATAACAGCTAATGATATATACATTTAAAGGTAAATACGTATACGAACATTTACAAACTGAATGTGCATTTTTTCCACATATTGTATACGTATCCCATGCGTCAGTGGCGTTTGTGGATACGCATCTTATTGTTTAACTTGTTGTAAGTGTTAATACATACATATTAAATTTCATAAATGAGGTGGAAGTCTTATGAAATAAGCAGCTATTTGTTTTAATTAATAAAAAGTTCATAGTAAATAAATTCAAAGGGGTGTATGTTTGTCATTATTAAGTTTTTTAAAGTGTTTCTTCACTTCTAACTTAAATACCAGGACAGTGTCTTATGGTACGCACTACATTCATGCAAAACAACATTAAAATAAATTATTTAACAATACAGTATCGTAAAATTGCAGATTACCATACTATATCTGATTACATATTCTTTCCGCCGTGGCATGCCAACATATACTTAAAATGCAGTAAATTAATAAGACAAATTTACACTACAATACTAAAAAGTACTAAGGAACATGTCAATGGTCTACACAAACTCTTCGTTGTTTGGACTTTGTATCCAAATCAACAACGCTTGTCAACCCGCATTCAGTATAAAGACCGAAAAATAAGAATGATGATTCCCATGAACTCCTTTTATATTCCACTTGTTATCAATAACAACGTCGTCATTTTTCTCGAGTTGTAGGACACTGGTACATGTTGCCATATCGTAATTGCCGCCGGTTGCACCTGCGTCTGGATATAGGTTACAAATCACATTATTATTCCGTTATCAGCCGAAATACTCCAAATCCGCCTTTGTTTGACATGACCGTTGTAGAAAATGCGTATAATCACGGCATGGGAGCAACAAAGCTGCCGTTGTTTTTGTTATAGGCCGCTCCATTGTTCATAATAACGTTGTCAAACACAAGTCGCCGACAATAACCGAGTGTACTAAGAGTGATGCCCAGAGTAGCAAAGAATGCAACAGAACCTGGTTCTGCATGTACTTTTTCCTCCAATAAAGTCACATTCTTCTCTAAGATGGTCACATTATTCCTCAAATCGTCAACCTCTGTGAGATACACATGCATGTCAAATATCAAGTAGCTATCTTCAATATTGCAAAAATTATTGCAATATTGCATATGCTTAACCAAGGTTAAAGTTTGGAGACAGAATGGCGGACAGACGGACAGGCCAAAAACAATATACCCTGGGCTCGAACCACTGACTCCTGGAATAAAAGTCTTGTTTAGACCACTCGGCCATCATGCTCATACAATGAGAGATGTATTTTATACTTTATATAAGCAATCCTCGTAGTATGAAAAAAAAATAACGACAACAACAGAACTCTCCAATGATTAAATCGTTTAATTTTGTCAATTTTCCAAAACGTGAAAAGGTCCCTGTAATGTCTTCAGACTTGCAAATTGAATGAGTTCAATACACTGTCAGATCTTACATCATGAACAACTAATACAGGTTTAGTGGTTGCCTGTTAGCCTGGGGCCAGTAGATTTAAGCTCAGGAAAGTCAATTTCAAAAGTTGGTTACAGTTTGGCTAAAAACTAGGGCAACTTACTTTTTCAAAGCTTGAAACAACTCAATCCAATTAAACATAGAATGCAAATTGGCGACTGTGGAACAAGTAGGCCTAGGAAATGATTCATTTCCGGCTCACAACACGACATGATGCATTAAAAGTCTGTCATGTCGGCAAAATTATTGCTCAATAATTTAAAAAAAAATTATAAAGTATTAGATACGCAAATCACAACATGAACATGATTCCAACTTCAGTGCCTTCAGCGCGTTGATTAAATTGTGTTGTTTTTTCACAACTGCACTGATTATGTGCATTACAAGTTTAACAGTTGTCCTTTTCATGCAACTACGTAAGAAAAGGAAACGGCCTTAGCATCCGCACACTTTTAAAGTTTGAAGAAAAAGAAACAAAAAGTGTGCAAGCTGTGTAATTTATCAATTTTAATTAATATATCCGATGTTGACGGCAATTTCAATCCGATGGTATATTTAAAGATGCTTTAAAGGAAATTGCTCACAATGTTTAAAAAGGTTCATTTATTGTCATATTGAATGTCTTGACATATTTAAGCCTATAAATTCATATATGTGAGTATAATAATTATCAAAATACACATTTGTAATAGGAAAAGTTAATCCATACATGCTTTGAACCCGATGCCTCATGGTAAAATTGCTTGCACCTTAATTTAACACTCGGCCATTCCGACCAATACTGTTAAGGTTGCGGCTTTTACCTCATTAAAACGAGTTATTTTTTCCAACCGAGGAAAAGTTTACTGATATATTTTTTTTAAATTCTTTTGATACCAAGAGAACAACAACTTAATAATATACTGTATTACATAAACAATCAATATCATACTTGTAATAAGGGTTTAAATTATTTATTAAAACTTCAATCATCCGCTGACATGTGCCAAGTACAAAATAATCACAACTCGATGTCTGAGAATCAATATAAATAGATTTCAGTCGACACATGCACAGAATACTTGTAACTCAATTTGAGGTTTAAAAATACAGCGATGATAGAAAGTCAACTTTTAGATAATCAATTTACTATTTCAAAAAGTATTCTTTAACAAGAAACTTTCGTTGTTTTTTCAAACAAGTTTCAAAGGAGAATGTGGTTAACATGTTATATTATTTTCATTAAGATCACAAATACCAACCATATTCATGATTACATTGATTCAAAGACCTATAGAATACATGTATGTTATAGGTCTTTGATTGATTGTATGATTCTATAATTAGACAACTGTAATGAGTGTATGATATGAACAACTTGAGCACCATAGCAACTAGAATGTTTGACGTAGGAACAAAATGAAATGAGGTGCATAATGTCCATATTGTCATCTATGCATGTTTCAAGTTTCATGAAAAAATATGAAGAACTTTTAAAGTTATCGCAGGATCCAAAAAAATGTGACAGACTCACAGACTCTAGGACTGACAGACTGACAGACTGGCGGACACAGAGAGCGCAAACCATAAGTCCCCTCCGGTGAAACCGGTAGAGGACAATAAGTTAAAATTATAATAAACCTTCATTTTTGTTGATTGCTTATATAAAATGCACCTTTTCTTATATAACCATATAACATAAAATACATGATGATACGATTGATTTAATTCTTTGGAAACGATATAACAAAATCGTTGAACAAAAAAAGAATTCCATAACCTTGGGTAGGTTACAGAACCATTGATAAACAAGACATGCATCCATACAGAACAGAGGGAACCCGACGACGTTTCGCATGTTACATCAATATTGCAACCTCAAAGGTCAGGGTCAATTATGTTATTTTCATCCATATTGCAAATATTAGCTCAGACCGGAATTCCCTGACAGATATTCGGACAATCTCAGAGACTCTTAGTGCGATTGCTTTAAGAACCCTTCTTCGAAGGTGGCATTAAACTTTGACCTGAATATGAAACAAACTGGACAAAAAACTACAGTCCAACACTGTTTCAACACCGTTTCAAGACTATTTTTAACCATGACTCACAATGTTCAACTGCATATGAATGCAACATGTGGATTAAAAATATAAGAAACAACATTTATTTATTATAGAAATGTCAATGTGGTTATTTAAATGTATTCAAACACGCTCAACTTTTCAAATCATAAATGCAACAATGAAAATTGTGTATAAAATCCAGTCTTGAAAATGAAGGTTCCTATTAACTTCTTAAAGATTTTTGTCAACTGTTAATAGCGTGGACAAGAAATGGAACAGTTTAAAAGCTTGAAGAAATGCTTATTTGTTTACAAAAACTTCAATGAGTAAGCCCTGACACAGAGTTTGAATCCTACATTTATTTCAATCTGTTTATTAAAGGGATCTTTTCACGCTTTGGTAAATTGACAAAATTGAAAAAAGTTGTTTCAGATTCGCAAATTTTCGTTTTAGTTATGATATTTGTGAGGAAACAGTAATACTGAACATTTACCATGGTCTAATATAGCCATTATATGCATCTTTTGACGATTTTAAAACCTAAAAATTATAAAGCGCTGCAACGCGAAACGATTGAATAATTTGGAGAGTTCTGTTTTTGTCGTTAAATTTTGTGAAACTACGAAGATTGCTTATATAAGGTATAAAATACTTCAAGTATATGTACTCGGCGGAATAGCTCAGTAGGCTAAAGCGTTTTTACGTCAGGACTCTGGCAGGACTCCAGGGGTCACTGGTTCGAAACCTGGTCCGGGCAATGTTCTTTTCCTTTGTTTAATTTTATTCTTGGTTTTTTACTGGAGCTTTTACGATCCAATGTTTACATTTATCGATATAAAGCATTTAATGAATAAGTTAAAAAATGCCAAAATCTGTGAAAAGGCCCCTTTAAAATATCATTAAAAGTAAATTTAAAGCGAAAGAAGAGCGTTACATGATTTTATAAAAATGTGCTTTCAATCCGATTAATCAGATTGAGCTGCTTATAAAGCTTTCCCATAAAAGTTCATTGCATATTTGTGATGTGGTCTCTCTCTCCCCTCTCTCCCCATCCCTCCCCCTTTTTCCCCCTACCCCCCTTATCATCACGTTGTTTTTATTATGTGGTAAAAGAATGTTTGAATCAATTTCACTTTCAAATTAAATAACATGATTACTGTTAAATATTTATAAACTATACTATAGTTGTATTTGTTTAACTAGCATTTCAAACAATAACGTTAACAACAAGACAATTGCCAAGCAATAAAAGTCCCCTACCGGTAAAACCCCACCATTTTCAGCAATATTTCTAGTCTATTGCCATCTGTCCATGTCTCAAGTTTCATGAAAAAATATGAAGAACTTTTAAAGTTATCGCAGGATCCAGAAAGTGTGGCAGACTGACAGACACACAGGGCACAAACCGGTTTTACCGGTAGGGGACTAAAAGCATTCCTGGTACACAATTGTGTTACTTAATAAATTAATAGCAAGTGTGTGTGGAAACCAAATATTCATGTCAAACCTGTGCATGGTTTTAAACAATTAACTCTTGTTTTTCATTAATATCTAGCACATTATGATGTGGAATAATCTTTTCATTTAGGGGTGAATCGCTTCTTCAATTGCCAACAGTTAAATGACTACTTAACGATAAGGGATGTGTCCATACAATGCTATACACGATATCACCTTAGATGGAAAGTACACTGTACATATCACTCATTGTAATGGTTGAACAAAAGTCAAAACTTTTCTGCTGTTAAGTCACTTTTTGTTTGCCAAATGTGAAAAATATTTTGGTTTCATAAGGCAAAACTAATTTAGAACCGCATGCTGTACTACTAATTAAATTTAAATGTCTACAAACAACAACACCTTAAATACAAACAGCTAGAACAATAAAACATTGACTACAATACACATGTACATGTAGTAGAAAGATATTAAAATACATCGAATAGTGTGGCTTGAAAGGAGCACGGAGTAAAAAACAAACAACATCAAATAGTAAACAATTAGACACTCGAACTAGATTCTGTAAACTACATACTAGAGTTGCGACACCTTAAGGGTTTCGCGGGATGGAATGAGTGGGTAGATCAAATCAAATTGAAAGCCGATTATTTCGACAAAAATTTGGGTACGAAAAAATATGTGGGCAGTGGGTACGAAAAAAAAATAAATTGGGTACGAAAACAAATTTGAGTACGAAAAAAAAGGGTACGAACAAAATAAAGGTATGAAAAACTATTTGGGTACGAAAAAAATGGGTACGAATAAAAAATTAGGTACGAACAAATTTGTGTACAAAAAAATTTGAGTACGACATATGGGTACGAAAAAATTTGGGTACGAACAAATTTGTGTACGAAGAAATAATGGGTACGAACATAATATGGGCAGGAAAAAAAACTAATTTGGTTACGAAAACAAATTAGAGTACAAAAAAATAAAGGAAACAAAAAAAAATAGGGTACGAAAACTATTTGGGTACGAAAAAAATGTGTACAAATAAAAATTTGGGTACGAAACAAATTTGGGTACTAAAAAAATGGGTACGATTTTTTTATTTGGGTACGAAAAAAATGGGTATGAAAAAAAAATTGGGTACGAACAAATTTGGGTACGAAAAAGATTGGTACGAAAAAAAAATGGGTACGAACAAATTTGGGTACGAAAAACATTTCGGTACGAAAAAAATGGGTACGAAAAAAAAATTGGGTACGAAAACAATTAGGAACAAAAAACATTTGGGTACGAAAAAAATGGGTACGAAAAAAAAAAATTGTTACGGAAAAAATTTGGTACGAACAAAAATTTAGGTACGAAAAAAATGGGTACGAAAAAAATTGGGCACGAAAAAAAAGGGGTACGAAAAAAATTGGGTACGTAAAATTTGGGTACGAAAAACATTTGGTTACGAAAATAATGGGCACGAATTTTTTTTAGGTACGAACAAATTTGGGTACGAAAAACATTTGGGTACGACAAAAATGATTACGAAAATCGAAAAATTGGGGTATGAAAAATCTAATTTGAATTGTCTAGCCCGTCAATTGTCTCCTGGGGGTGAATTGTCTTGGGGTTGCTATTAAGGCTACATGTACTTCCGGCCAAGCCACGTGTTTATAGCGATTGCGCAATAAAAAACACCACTTTTTCGTGATTTAATCAAAAACTAGATTTTTCCCAGTAATAACGAATACGCCAACAGGTAGATCGCGTTATATGTACAGTTAATGGAAAATTTCATAGGGCCATACATTGTAACTCTGTGAAAAATCATCTGACCAGAACCGGCTGATAATATGCATGTCTCCTCTTGGTAGTGAAGCTTCCCATTAAGTTAAATTGAATTCCAGTCATTAGTTGCTGAGAAATAGCCCGGACAAAAATTGTGCATGGACGGACAGACGAAGCGGCGACTATATGCTCCCCCCTTAAAAAATTTGGGGAGAGCATAATAAAAAAGTTGTGGCAATTTAAAGGTGGTACGCAAACTTTAAAATAGATTTATCAATTATATGCTTATTCTTAGTGAAAAAAAGGCCATAATTGTTACAAAATGCTTGATACAGTTATCTGCTTTTGTTTATACATTGGGGTCATGTTGGTTAAGAAGCAAAATACATGTATGAAAGCAATATGTCAATGGACATAGGAAATATATTCGAGGTGGTACGCAAACATTCCAATGCGCGCACCTACGCCGGGGTAAGTAGGATAGCTACACTATATATATTTCATATATAATAGTCGAGCTCAAAAGTAAATATACTATAAACAACAAGCTTACCTCAATCACAATTTTAATGCAATGCAGTTAAACAATAAAGTTACAATGATATGCCAGGGATTGAAACTAACTTTTTACTATTGTGGGCAACCATCTTTAGTATTTTGGTTGCCCAGATAAAGAATAACGAGCCCAGAAATATGAACATGTGAATATTATTATATTTTTTTAATAAAATAATAGATAATTATATACATTTGCTGACAATACACATGTTCAATGCATGATGTATTATTACGAGCCTGAATTGAATCATGTCCTATTCCTATATAATGAATGTTATTTAACTAGTATTGATCCATGGTGATCAATTGTTTTTCAATTTTAATTGCACTGAATTGTTTTAAGATTTAAAAAAAAAAACAAGTTTACCAACTTTTGAAATTGAGTTGCCCAGGCCAATATCTACTTGCCCCGGGCTCATGGGAAACCACTTATTTCCATCCCTGTATGCTCTTCATTTTCTGTTCTTCCATCCCATTCTCAAAATTAATTTTAAAGCACAATATTTTTTAATAACATTTGTATGAATTACTAACCATTATCACCCAAAACACAATTTTACAACGCTGTAATCGTGTCGTAGAGATTTAGTTTACTATTATCAGTGTTCTCTTTAAATACCGGCAGCCAGCGATTCTGCCGGTTACATTTACTCTTACATTTACATGACTGCTTCTTTTCCCAAATATATCAAGTAAATGTCATAAATGCTTTTGTTTTACTGCATAGTTGCCGGCCATATAACTGGTACTCAATTTTCTGGAAAACACTGAATTATGCATGAAAAACACACAATACTTAAAATCTTAGATTCGTTTTTAAAATAAATTGACACTTCCAGCTTGTCGCCATTAAAATCCAAAGATTCAAATAATTTTCCACGAGGTACGTCAACAATTGCGTAATCAAATGAATGAAAAAAAAAAGTAAAGAAAGCCGGACTTTACATAAATTCCAGGTTGATAAACACAACAAGGTAAAGGTACCTTGTAGTCGGTGAGATATAATAATAATACAGTTAGTAAGGCTCGTACCCTGGGTACGGTAAATATACTAAAACGTACCCGGGAATTTTAACACTAAATCGGTTGTTGTCGGGTATTTTGTAAAAATTAATTATGTTTACATTTATGTCAATTTTCTGTTCAATGGCATTTATATTATCAAAACTCATTGTTAAAATCAATGATGTGATTTAATTTTAAATCTTAAATTGTTTAAAGTCGCGTCATTGTATGACGTCGTCAAGTATAATATTTTCCGCGACATCGCACGCTCACTTTTTACCGTCATAGATTTTTTTTAAAGAAACATTTTTTGGTTTGCAAGGTCCGTTAAATGGGGAACACCATATTCGGTATTTATATTATGTTTTAACAATTAATTCATGCTGTGTAATAAATATTGAATAAGATATTTCAATATTGATTGAAAATGTTTCATATGTTATTTATGAAACCTCTTATTCTAATGAGTGTATGCTATTATATTATACTTTGAAAAGCATATCTGTTGTACTATAATCTTATTATTCAAATTAAATCGTTAATTTAACAATGCTTGTCGTCAGTGTTAGTCGTAAATGCTTGTGATCATTGTCGTCAATGTTAGTCGTCAATCCTTATCGTCATTATACATGAAGGAAATAAAAGCAGAAACAGAGACGTATTCTTGATTACTTGCTTATTCCTACGGCGTCCTCTCAACACTCAAACTAAAAAGCATGTTGATGCAGATTTTTTAAAAGAGAAGGTTGTTTAAGGTTAACAATATTGTTTTACGTTATCGGTAGCATGTTTAACGACATCGGATTTTTGGCGGATATACAACTCGGATACAATCTAATATTTGCGGGCATGTTTAAGTTTATTTACCGTACCCAGGGAACATGTAAGTAAAGTTAAGAGTACCCGGGGTACATGTACCGGTAAGTAGTACCCGAGCCGAGAATGACCAATCGAGCCTTCGTAAGTGATTGATGGTGTATGGGATAACATGCACTGAGGGTGTATATTTTTCATGAACAAGTCAATTGAAGGTGTTAGAGATGCATTGATCCATAACATTAAAAAGGGTAATTAACCAAGGGCTTATTAAAATTAAAACGATGATATTACATTGTACCAGCTGTTTATTGTTGAGTACTGTAAGCTTGCAATATTTTAAATAATGTAAACAACTTACCTTGTATTAAGTTGGCACATTGTTGTCAGATGTAGAAACTTTTTATACTTATTTCTGTTAAGTTGCACTGGCTGAACCAAAAGAATTATGTAGTCGTTTCTGAATAATCACGAAACAACCTACTAATGCATATGTGCTTGCCAGTTACTGAGTTTGTGCATTTCCATTCATTATATTATCGGCCTTGGCAAACAGCATAGACCCAGATGAGACGCCGTGCGATGTCTGCTATTTCGTTACGCTGAAGATTTCCATATCCACGGGTGTTTTTGTGTCATATGTTATGGTTTTTCAATAGATCGTATACTTATCTACAAAACAGCGAATTAGCGTTCACTTTACATCATCTATGTTATTTTGTTAATACTTTCTCGCGTTCTTTTCGAACTTGTATTGACAGCCATTGGTCGACGCCGTCTGCTATTTCCAACGATGAAGATTTCCATATCCACTGGCGTTTTTTTATGTCAAATGTTAGTGTTTTCCAATTGATCGTATACTTATCTACAAAACGGATAAGTAGCGTTCACTTTACATCGTTTGTGATGATGTTATTTTGTAAATACTTTTAAGCGTTCTTTCTGTCGAAGTCGGCCATTTTGACGTGTGTGAAAAAATACCGACATTCCCGCAATTACCAAAATCCCCAGGAATCCCCGAGATCCCACGAAATCCCCATTAATATTGATTATTTATCGAACAACTGCGTATTTTAATATAGATTGTTGCGAAATACACTGAAATCACTGATGAAACATTGTTTTTATCAAAGTTTGATTTCGGGGATTTCGGTAGGGAATTCGGTATATCCACATATCGCATTTTGTAATTCCGGTTATGTAAAACTTGCGAAACTTTTTCGTGATTTAATCAAAAACTATATTTTTCCCAGGTATAACGCCTACGCCAACAGGTAGATCGCATTCTTGTCCATAAACATGTCAAATTTCAGCAAACGTGCTGAGCCAGTTTTCAAGAAACTCAAATCGCGGTGATTCTCGCCACCTTAACGAAAGTTAGCCCCCTTTATCATTCGTTCGATTGAACGTCATCAATGATGACGTCCAATACATCACTCATTCCATATAAGAGCAAAGCATAAACATTGAAAATTAACTGTAACAAAACAAAATAATCATTGGATACTAGACTTGCGACACCTTAAGGGTTTCGCTGGATGGAATGAGTGGGGAGATCATATACAATTTTCAGCTTACGGACGCAAGGACCCTCTGGACGTGAAACACCAGCTTTCCAACACTATATGATTCCAGTTCAAAAAAGCACATATTGCATTAGTTCAAGGAGAAGAACATAAACGGCATATTCACAAATCTCTGAAAAACAAACAGTGCTAAAAATATTTTAAGTAGTCATTTACTATTTAATTGATTATGTCCTCTGATTGTTGCATTTTTAATTTAAATATGTGTTCCTATATGCATTTATTGTTGTATTGACTTAAAAAACTAAAATGGATGCCCATTCCTAGTTTGCTGTCTTAGTCTACCCTAAAATTATACATGTTTTTTGCATAATTGAATTATCAAAAACTGCATACTTTTAAAGGCATTGTCAGAGTTAATTGGTTAAGTTAGAGACAAAGTAAAGCAAATATATTCATTTTTCTTAAAATGAATCATCCTCTGAAGCCCCCACTGGGATTCAAACCCAGATCTCTTTCCTCTGGGAAGGAAAGTATTCTATCTTGAAATACAAGGGCAAGTAAGAGGACAATTTGCAATTTTAAACCTATAAACATATAAACTTAATTTTTCACATGACCTTAGAAACAAAACAGACATCTCTATATCTGAAATACATTTCAGTTACAATTCAGGTTTTTAGTATTGTGCATTGTACATGAATGTTTAAGTATTGTATTTATCCTTGGTACACAGAACTGCCTAAAGATGCGTAAAATACCAGTATTCAAATCTGAAAATATCCCATGTGTTTGTTTTACTCTGTAAGTATCCCTATTTTATTTCAATAAAGCAGTTTTTTCCTTCTGAAAATTTGACTAAATGTCAGTTATGCTACTTTTTACATTCAGCAAATGACATGTGTCCGTAATGTCAATTTTGAAAATTTGGTAAAAACATTATTTTTACCAAAAAGGTAAACTTAATATTATTAAACAGTTGATGTATGTCACCTTAATAAAAAACACAAAAATGGGAAAGAAATAAAATGTATAAAAATGTCATTTACATGACTTATAACATTAAGTAGACGATATAGCTTTGATACTTTAGGATAAGAGTAGACCTTAACACAAATAGGATAAGAGTAGACCTGAACACAAAATTTACCCAAATTTTCTAACTATAAAAGGGGGCATTATTCTTTCAAAAAACAGAAAAAAATGGGTACGAAAAAAATGGGTGTACGAAAACAATTGGGTAAGAAAAAATTATGCCGAAAACAATATATGCTACAATAGCTTGGGGTCTTGACCACCAAACTGGCTTAGAATTAAATTATGCTGAAATAGCTCAGGATCTTGACCACCAACCTGGCTTGGATTTTTATTATGCTGAAAAAGCTAGGGGTCTTGACCACCAAACTGGCTTGGATTTTAATTATGCTGAAATAGCTCGGGATCTTTACCACCAAACTGGCTTGGATTTGAATTATGCTCATTGTTCGGGTTCTTGACCACCACACTGGCTTGGATTTTAATTATGCTGAAATAGCTCAGGATCTTGACCACCAAACTGGCTTGGATTTTAATTATGCCAAAATAGTTCAGGATCTTTACCACCAAACTGGCTTGGATTTTAAATATGCGGAAATAGCTCGATGTCTCGGCGATGAAACCGGCTAGGGTTTTAATTATGCTGAAAAAGCTCGGGTTCTTGACCACCAAACTGGCCTTGATTTTAATTATACCGAATTATTATACCTGACTTTGATTTTAAATATGCTGAAATAGCTCAGGGTCTCCCCCACGAAACTGGCTAGGATTTTAATTATGCTGAAAAAGCTAGGGGTTTTGACCACCAAACTGGCCTGGATTTTAATTATACCGAAATAGTTCAGGATCTTGAACACTAAACTGACTTGGATTTTTATTATGCTGAAATAGCTCGGGGTCTTTACCACAAAAATGGCTTGAATTTTAATTATGCTAAAAAAGCTCGGGGTCTTGACCACCAAACTGGCTTGGATTTTAATTATACCGAAATAGTCCAGGATCTTGACCACTAAACTGACTTGGATTTTAATTATGCTGAAATAGCTCGGGGTCTCTGCCACCAAACTGGCTTGGATTTTAATTATGGTGAAAAAGCTCGGGTCTTGACCACGCGAGCATTAGAAAAAATTATTTATTTTGTGTTCCTCATAAATAAATTAACTTATTTCACTGCTTAGCAGTGATATACTTTAGGAAATGTTATAAGTCATATCAGCCCTTTGCAATCTTTATTTCACACATATTTGAAGGACGAGTGCGTGTGTTTGCAGGACGAGTGAAAATTTTAATGCACTCGTCCTGCAGGACGAGTGCAGTTTATGAATATTTTTGTCCCCTGATTGGAGATATTGACGTGATTCTTTCGTGCGACACACCTCAGGATCTTGACCACCACACTGGCTTGGATTTTAATTATGCCAAAATAGTTCAGGATCTTTACCACCAAACTGGCTTGGATTTTAAATATGCGGAAATAGCTCGATGTCTCGGCGATGAAACTGGCTAGGGTTTTAATTATGCTGAAAAAGCTCGGGTTCTTGACCACCAAACTGGCCTTGATTTTAATTATACCGAATTATTATACCTGACTTTGATTTTAAATATGCTGAAATAGCTCAGGGTCTCCCCCACGAAACTGGCTAGGATTTTAATTATGCTGAAAAAGCTAGGGGTTTTGACCACCAAACTGGCCTGGATTTTAATTATACCGAAATAGTTCAGGATCTTGAACACTAAACTGACTTGGATTTTTATTATGCTGAAATAGCTCGGGGTCTTTACCACAAAAATGGCTTGAATTTTAATTATGCTAAAAAAGCTCGGGGTCTTGACCACCAAACTGGCTTGGATTTTAATTATACCGAAATAGTCCAGGATCTTGACCACTAAAATGACTTGGATTTTAATTATGCTGAAATAGCTCGGGGTCTCTGCCACCAAACTGGCTTGGATTTTAATTATGGTGAAAAAGCTCGGGTCTTGACCACAAAAATGGCTTGGATTTTAATTATGCTGAAATAGCTTGGGATCTTTACCACCAAAGTGGGCGGGGCCCTGGGGTGGGTAATGTGAACATGGATGGTCGAGATAGACTGTGTTGTCATAAGAAATCTTAAGTATTAATTTGAAGTCAATTGGTGAAAAATGGTGCAGCAGAGGCCGACGCGTATTCCCATGCCGCATGTTTGACCCAGGGGGCGCCCCAGGGTTGGTAATGCGACCATGCATGGTTGAGATTGACCGTATTGTCATAAGAGATTTTGAGTGCTTGACAGGTTAATGTAAGCCATCATGGAGAGGGGGGGGGGGGGGTTTATGTGGGTTGGTGGTAATTTAAAAGATGAACTTTCCAAAATAATTATTAAAAAAAAATTGGGGGGGGGGATTTTGGGTGGGGCATGGGGGATAGTTTGGGTGCAGTGCATTGTGGTATGTCAGGTAAGTGTTGTTTTGTCAAAGTATGAATCAAATGTGATCATAAATAAAGAAGTTATGGCAATTTAAGCAAAATGTTCAATTATCTAAGAATAAAAGGGGCAATAATTCTGTCAAATGCTTGATACAGTTGTCTGTTCTTGTTTATAGATTGGGATCATGTTGTTAAAGAAGTATGCAAAATATGAAAGCAATATGTCAAAGGACATAGAAAATATTTGAGGTGGTATGCAAACTTTAACATAGATTTATCAATTATATATGCATATTCTAAGTATAAAAGGGCAATGATTCTGTCAAAATGCTTGATACAGTTGTCTGCCCTTGTTTACAGATTGGGATCATGTTGGTTATGAAGTATGCAAAATATGAAAGCAATATGTCAAAGGACAAAGAAAATATTTGAGGTGGTATGCAAACTTTAACATAGATTTATCAATAATATGCATATTCTAAGTATAAAAGGGGCAATAATTCCATCAAAATGTTTGATACAGTTGTCTGCTCTTGTTTATAGATTAGGGTCATGTTGGTAAAGAAGTACATGTATGAACTAGTGACCTCAAAATCAATAGGGGTCATCAGCGAGCCATGATCAATGTACCTATCAAGTTTCATGATCCTAGGCATAAGCGTTATTGAATTATCATCCGGAAACCATTTTACTATTTCGGGTTACCGTGACCATAATCTTTGACCTAGTGACCTGAAAATCTGTAGGGGTCATCTGCGAGTCATGATCAATCTACCTTTCAAGTTTCATGATCCTAGGCATAAGCGTTCTTGAATTATCATCCGGAAACCATTTTACTATTTCGGGTCACAGTGACCTTGACCTTCGACCTAGTGACCTATAAATCAATAGGGGTCATCTGCGAGTCATGATCAATGTACCTATGAAGTTTCATGATCCTAGGCCTAAGTGTTCTTGAGTTATCATCCGGAAACCACCGGGTGAACGGACCGACCGACCGACATGTGCAAAGCAATATACCCCCTCTTCTTCGAAGGGGGGGCATAAAAATATAAAAATAATTTGTTAAAGTAAAAAGAAACAAGGGACAAAATTGTCACAAAACCAGGTTTTCATTGTGAAAAAAAATCTTATAAAGGGAGAAAACTCAAACTGAACTTTTGAAATGAACAAACAAAATTAACCCCCTTTGTAAGTTTGTTTTTTAAAAAAATCTATTTTTAGTCGTGGCGACCTTGACATTGGCAGGGGACAAAAATTCCACTCGTCTGCTCGTATTGACGAGTGAAATCTTGAAAGGACGAGTGAATTTCCCTAAAGCTCTCGTCCTACAGGACGAATAAAAAAAAGCTGATGTTAAAAAATGAATTTTCTGACCAGTAAGACTTATTTTTCATTTAATAAATTCATTTTCTAAAAGCATATCTATTCCGAAAGTAGAATGCAAATGAACCGGAAATTGTAATTGTAAACTTCATACAGCAGGTGCGCGTTGTTATGCGAGACTTGTGTCCCGAGTAAATATTGGCTTTTTGGTGTAAGCTTTGCGGGTACATGTTGACAGGGGACCATGCGACTGCAGTCACTGTTAGTATTGACTTTGAATAATTATTTAAGCGCGAAGTACGGTTTTAAACCAGATTTAAACCAGTCTGAATTTCGTTTGAAAAATGTCTGACATACGAGCGTTCTTAAAAGGGGGCGGGGGCGATTTTTTAAACGTCCGAAATGGAAAGCACGCGAGCATTAGAAAAAATTATTTATTTTGTGTTCCTCATAAATAAATTAACTTATTTCACTGCTTAGCAGTGATATACTTTAGGAAATGTTATAAGTCATATCAGCCCTTTGCAATCTTTATTTCACACATATTTGAAGGACGAGTGCGTGTGTTTGCAGGACGAGTGAAAATTTTAATGCACTCGTCCTGCAGGACGAGTGCAGTTTATGAATATTTTTGTCCCCTGATTGGAGATATTGACGTGATTCTTTCGTGCGACACACCGTCCCATGATGGTGAACAAATGTGCAAAATGATTTTAAAATCTCACAAAGAATGACATAGTTATGGCCAGGACAAGCTCATTTATGGCCATTTTTGACCTTTGAACTCAAAGTGTGACCTTGACCTTGGAGATATCGACGTAATTATTTCGCGCAACACACCGTCCAATGATGGTGAACAAATGTGCCAAATGATTTTAAAATCTGACAATGAACAATATAGTTATGGCCCGGACAAGCTTGTTCCGCCCGCCCGCCAGCCAGCCCGCCAGCCAGCCCGCCCGCATTCGCCAATCTAATAACCAGTTTTTTCCTTCGGAAAATCTGGTTAAATATTTGGGGTAGTACACAAACTTTAACATGTGCACGCTAACGGTAACGCCGACGTGATCAGGATAGCTCCATTATATATATTTCATATATAATAGTCGAGCTAAAAATGAGTGAAAATCTCTGACCCGTCCCCACCCCAACCCCTATAACTTTTGACCCAGGGGTCAGATCAAAATTCCAAATAGTGCAGGGTCGCACATAATGCTCATAGCTACCATGTGTTTAAGTTTCAAGGTTCTAGTGCTTATGGTGTAAGAGATAGTGGCTAGGACAGACGGACAGACTGATGGTGGAGATAACCACAATGAACCTGTTAACAGCCAACTAACGCTGCCAACAAAGCACAAGCTTTACGTGTTAGGATGTGGCACTATCTATACAAACTGCATAAGGAATAACAAGACGCTTAGGGTTTCAGGGACACCAAACCTGATTATGAGTCTTCCACACCTTAAGCATCTTAACCCTTTGCATGCTGGGAAATTTGTCGTCTGCTAAAATGTCGTCTGCTGAATTTCTAAAATTAGCATTTTTTTCGATTTTTTTTTCAAAGAATTCTATCAGAATAGCAAACAGTTTGGATCCTGATGAGACGCCACGTTCTGTGGCTTCTCATCTGGATCCAAACTGTTTTCAAAAGCCTTTAAAATTCGGTTCCCGCACTGAAAGGGTTAAATATACTTATTTGCTTGTGTACATGTACCTGATAATAAATTATTATTATTACCTGTTTTGGCATCAACAAGCTTTATCCATTGGCCCTCAAATTGTGCACATAAACGCTACACGATCAACCAATATGCCTTTTCATTTCAAGTTGGAAAGCAATTTAGCCCTTATTCGGCCATAATAGGGTGGAGGATTGATTTAAAATACAACTATTCCAGATACAAAAATATTAATTCATTTATTTAATGCACTTATTTTCTTCTCTTTTGCTACGAAATGACCAGTCATATTTTGCACTAGCAGATGATATTTCTTTTTTTACATATGAAAGGTAAAAAGAAATTCAAGCAGCATTTTATAATATAAATTTAAAAATGCACTAAATCATGCACTTAAAAACAATATTATTGTGATTCCAGGGCTCGAATTTAACTTTTTTTTCTACTTGCAAAAAAATGCAAGCAGCTTTAATACCAACTCGCAAAATCAAAAACATTCTCGCAAATTTTGATGGAAACATAAAAAACCCTTGGTTTTTAGTTTAGTTCTATTTAAACAAAATAAAAGTACTTAACATGTATACACATTTTATTTCTGCAACCATACAAAGATATCAGTTCCTTGTACCACAAGGGCCCACATTAGGTTGATTGACCATATTCATCTATAACAAGTTTTAGTCTTATTTTAAGTTATTTTTTCCACTAATTCACTGTTTTCATATAAGGATTTAAAATCTGTTTTTTCTAACTAAACGGTTAACTTTGCTTTATCTTTTGTATTATGTATATTTTGTGTTATTTCCGTCTGTGGGAATAAAGTGACAAGTTATTTTTCGCTTCAATGAACATGTGTGAATAGTCGACTGTTTCACTTCCTTTGTACCAATACCATCCGCGTGTCTGTATATACCAGTCTACATACAAGTGTGCGCTTACGCATAAGGGTTCTTGGGCGTTCTATAAATTGACCTAAGATTTAGTGATCATGTGTCGAGCAGCATTATACCTACTCATTTCTTTTCACTATTTACTTGCAAAAAAATACTAGTGGCTTAAAACTTGACTCGCATTCGGTATTTTTTACTCGCATTTTGCGAGTGTGCGAGTGTGAATTTCGAGCCCTGGATTCTGTTATTTATAATCATATTAATAATGCCTCATTTTTCTCCATTTTATGGTTAACTACGGTATCTATTTTTCCCAATTTTATGGTTTATCTTGCTTATTTTCTGAATTCAAAAGGCACTGGCTTAAAAAAACTGTCTATGCATGTAACTGTATATTGAAATCTCTTTATGAGTGATTATAAATGCATGATAAAATTCTAACATGTTATGTTATAGATATTTTACACTAACATAAAAAGTCTAATCATAAACAATGGGCATCTTTCAGATAGTTTTGAAATAAAAAAAGGAGTCAGACAAGGCTGTCCATTATCATCCACATTATTTATTATATGCTTGCAACTATTGTCAAACTACATTGAGCAAAATAGCAAAATTAAAGGAATAAATGTATTGGGAAAAGAAATAAAACAAACCTTCTTCGCCGATGACGCAACTTTTTTCATCAATGGATGCGAGCAATCATTTAGAGCATTGGTGGAAACCCTAAATGAATTCAAAAAGATATCAGGCCTAAACCTTAATACCGCGAAATCAACGATATTACGAATTGGATCCTTGAACAAAACCAACATCAAATTCTGCAATGAAAGACCTTTTATTTGGACATCTCAAGAAGCAAAAACTTTAGGAATTACTTTTTGTAACCAAAGTGAGTTGAATTTACAAAATAATCTAATCCCAAAGCTAAATGAGTTTAACACATGTTTAAAACAATGGCAACACAGGAAACTTACCTTAATGGGCAAAATTACTGTCATTAAAACTTTTGCGTTGCCAAAATTAATCTACCCATTTTCAGTTTTACCAAACCCATCGAGCTCAATACTGAATAGTATAACAAACAGTATATTTAACTTTACCATATGGGACAACAAGCCGGACAAAATTAAAAGAAAAACTTTATATAAAAAGTATGAAAGTGGTGGTTTAAACCTTACAAACATTAATAAATTCTTAACTTCAATAAAAAGTAGCTGGATAAAAAGATATTTAGACTCAGAAAACTGTGGTAAATGGAAACTTTTATGGGACTTGATATTAAATAAATATGGAAACGAACTAATTTTTGAAAGCGAACTTAGTGAAAAAACTATAACAGAAATAAGCGGAGGTAACACTTTTTTCCACGACGTCATTACATCGTGGTCTGCAGCAAATACAATATACAAGTCACGACATTCACAAAAACGCATCAAAAAGGAAATAATATGGAATAACAAGTCAATAACAGCAAACGGAAAAACATTATTTTATCGCGATTGGTATGACAGAGGGATAAAATACGTATATCAACTTTTTGACTTTAGAAATAAAACCATGTATAATTTTGAAAACATTAAATACCTCTACGACATCAATAACAATGATTTTATGAAATTCAATACCCTAATCACATCAATCCCAAAAGAATATAAAACTAAAGAAAGCATTCATGACCTCGATATCAATCAACCAGACGAAACGTTGTCAAAAGCAATAATCAAAACAAAATATCCTAATAAATTCATATACAATATTCAGTTACAAAACGAGGACAATGACATTCTTGAAAACAAATGGAACACGAATTTTACCGATATAGACTCAACCACTTGGAAAAAAATCCATATTGTTCCCCACATTTCAACCATCGACATGTCTTTACGCAGCTTTCAATATAAATTTATCATGCGAATCGTCCCCACAAACACATATCTTTTTAAATGCAAACTAAGCAACAGCACATTATGTGATTTCTGTCAATCACATATCGAAACAATAGACCACTTATTTTGGGAGTGTCAACACATTCAAATGATATGGAAAAAGATGGAAACGTTTCTTGCCAGTCAAAACATATTAATTGAAATAAATAAAACTCATGCTTTCTTTGGATGCACTGAGAAAAAACTACACTCTGATGTTTTTAACTTTATTGTGATACTATTAAAATCTTTTATATTTAAAATGAAATACAAAAAATGCATACCAACCTTTCCTCACTTTATTGAATACCTAAATACGAGAATAAAAATTGAATCTGAGATTGCCCTTGTAAAAAATAAATATGAACAACACCAAAAAAAATGGATTCAATTTAGGTGAATCATACATTCTACAAACCACAAATAATGCTACCCAGACAAATTTTATGGCAAAACAATTTAATAAAAAAAAAAATCCTTCTAAAAACAATAACAAATACTTACAACAATTCCATTGAAACAAATCTTGTTGTAAAATATTTTCTTTACTTTTTCTAGATAAAAAACCTCTATGTTTAGTAAACATAGTTATTAGTTTTATGTTTTTGCTATAAATCACAAAGCTCTTTATCTAACATTGGCAATGTAAACAATTTTTAAAATATAATCACGCATACGCTAAATATTTGATATGTTATAGTTCAAAATGTATATTATTATCATACACTTTCTTATGTTTTTCCGTATTCTAGTAATTATGGATGTAAACTACAATGTAAAGAAATGTGAAAAATAAATGAGAAAAAAAAATGTTATAGATAAATCTATATTGTTTGTATTTTTCCTTAACATTATTAGCCACCGTTGTGGTCAAACATATTTTTTTGTTTTATTAATGACGTTGTTTCAAAGATTACTGTAACAGAGCTACAGATAAATACCCAATGAAAAATTGCCGATTACACATAGAAAAATAAAACCATGCGTTCCGAAACCCAATTGAAATTGTCTATTACGCATATCATATTTTTCCTTTGCATAACGAGTAAATCTGTCCCGGAAATACCCTGGTCCAAAATACCCGGATTCTTTCCGCTTTGTCCAAGCGCTTTCAGTGTACGTGTTATTGTTGTGAAAATGTCGAAACCGTGAGGCCTAAAAAATGGAAACATCGTATCCCAAGCACTAACAAACTCAATTTTAAGATATTCAACCGCAGGCAACACAAAATCAGAAGCAGAAAATATAGTGAAACTAATTCTTGACGATATTGTGTCGGAGGCAATCCGCTGTCAGTGCTTACATTGTAAGAAAACTGGTGGAAAAAATCGTTGAACTTTTTTTTTAAATCAAGACTGTATAATATGGATACATCTACATAATTACACAAAATCTCTGAAACTAATCAATTAAGAGTGGAACTTCAACCAGCTTATTCAGGTAAGCAGGTGAGAATTTAAGACAGACAATGAACATACCCAATTTTAAAACAAAAGTACCCAATTGTCAATTTAAGTAGTGGGTACCAACTTTTTTGTACCCAATTGAATATGAAAATACCCAATTGAACTCAAAAGAAGTGGGTATTAACCCAATTACTCAGAAAAGTTATCTGGAGCTCTGCTGTAACGTACAATCTTTATACAGAATGAAGGAGTTTTTATTTACAAGTACACTTTTTGTATTCTTTTGATAGTCTACTTAATTTTTTTTTACTGCTAAATAAAATAACGCGTCAGACTAATGTCGTTAAAATCTAGAGTTTAAATGAAATTATGTCACACGATATACGTATTAAAATATTTAACAACTGCATGTCCGACTTGTCGTCATTACATTCAAGTCGTCATTAAATTCAAGATTTTAAATGAAAATACGTCACAAGATATATGTATTTCATACCATACGAGTTTTTTGGGATATTTTCAGATCTGAATACTGGTATTTTACATGTCTTAAACTTTAACTGTAATGTATCGCAGATTCAGAGATGTATGTTTTGTTGTAAAGGTCATTTAAAACAAACGAATCCCATACACAAAGAGTGTCCAAATTTGTGCAAACAATTAAATTAAAACTTAGACATTTATCGATTGTCATTACCTGCTGTATAATTTATTTGTGTACTGACATATATTCAATTGTGGAGAAATCAACCGGGATCACCTTTGTGAGAATCTGGTGGAAAAATCACTGCACTCACCTGAGACATCAGTCTGTCATGATTGATATTGATCAGTTGTACATATTTTTCTTATTCTGGCTACCATAACTTTAAATGTCGCTTTTTATGATTTTTGACAGGCGCGACTTAATAGTTATGGACCAACCCCATTAGAAAAGTCAACCAGAAAATCCCGAAAAGTTGACAGTTAACAAAGACCGGTCCAAAACAGGTTTTAAATGCAGTTATTGGCCCAAATCAATCACTTGATTGGAAAGATTGACATTTTTCACATTTAACCGATACATTCTTTCACAAAATACTATCTTAAACATTTAAAATTTATCTATTCTGCTCTTTCATATCGAGAAAAACAGCGATGTGACAAACTTTCTTGAAATGCAAATCTCCCGAGATTTCACGGTATTTCTACTTTTAGTAACATACCATATGTCGGTCAATAGCGATACATCGTTAATGTTATACTTGTTATGTACAAACTAAAATAAAATTTGTATTTGTATATTTGTATACCATGTGCTCAAGTGTTTTCAAATTCAGAATGACATTTCCCGGTATTTTAGAATATTCTGGCTTGTTTTGTTAACAAATTGTAGTGTAAATACAAACTCAAAGTAAATATTTAAAACTACCCGATTCACACTGAAATCAGTTTTATAATCCACCAGACGTATGTTGTTAATCACAAATAATAGATTTCAGAAAACAAAGGTAATGTTTACAATATCAGCAAAAGATGTCAAGGATGATCCGACAGTATCCAAATGAAAACTAGTCTTGGACAAAGCGACAATGGCTTCAAAATTGTGAATTTCAGACTGATGAGAGTTATTTTCATCTATTGTTAGATGCATTTGAAACATTTAAACCTTAAAATATTCCTTGATGCAGTAATTTATATTCATTCACCAATATATGTAGAAATGTATCCAAGAAAATCAGTATTCTTTGATTTATAGCGTGACATAAATATGTTACGACTCTGGTTGACTTTCGATACAGAGTTGGCTTCAGAGTACAGGTATGTCAAAACCGTATAAATTGTACGCTGAAGTTTCTTTAGCTAATATTTTTCTGATGTTGACAGACCATTGACATTGCTGGGGTTTGTTGATTTTAAGACTTATTATCATCACGGGCAGAAAAACATTATAGACATTAAACAGCGCGTCATTAAGTAGACAACAGCTGCACAACTGTATGGTAAAAGGTAAATATGTATCTTAACAATTATGTTGACAACTAGCTTACGTAGCAACGTCCGAAAATGGGTACCGTCCGAAAATATGCAATATCCGACATGTATTTCAATATTTAAAATTCAAGATATAATGACGACTGAACTGTTTTACTTTAAGGAAAAAGCGGTAAAACTATGTTGAAAATCAAACACAACAAACTAAATACTTATCTGTTACGGCTAAACGACTAATTATCCCAATAGACGAGTTAATTGTTATTGTTTACATTCGGGATTTTCCGCGCATGCGCACTGACTGGTTGGCAAAAACACTTGTTACAGTAACGTAAAACATGTATAAAGGGCTTTTGTTTAGTCAATAAATTGATAATAAATACGAAATAAACATTAAAACTCTTTTAAAAAAAGTGCAAATATAGCATATTTAGTACCAAATAAATGTATATTCAAAAATAAAATTTCCTCTTCATAAAAATACGAAGTAGTTATTAGCATAGAGTAAACATGATCGGACGACTTAATACTGACAATTCCACAAAACAAAACAATAAATTAGCCGTATTCTTTCTGATAATAAGACTTGAATAAATTATATTTAAACACTAATAAAACATATTTTAATTGTATTATAATTTTAAGTGGTGTGGATAGTGTTTTATTTCATCAGCGATCAATAGAGTCAGAGGTGCATTTAATCAATTATAAAAAAAGCCCTAAAAAGCGGAATACAGTACTATTTTTAAATATTGTGGTAATTTTCTTTTACATTGAATGAATTTACGTTTCGTTTACATTGAATAAATATAAATTCAATTTACCATACAAACGGAAAAACCCTGCATATTAATTACCCAAATGTAACTGTCTTTGCATGTATATTGAAATCTCTATTAGTAATAAGGAGTGATAAAAATATAGCATTTTATGATAGATGCATATATTTAATTTATCTAACGGCCCCTTTTGTGACTGCTTATGTTCATGATCGTGTTTCGGACCCTGCAGTAATGTACAATCTTTACACATAATAGCGGAGTTAACTTTGCCGGTACCCGTTAAATACCTTAATTGCATAGCAGTAAAATTGCACAATATTTAAATGTATAGTTATTAAACAATGTATTATTAAGTTTAACTGGCTAATAAATATATACACTCGTTCCCGTTAATACATTTCCGACAAATGTCTTCATTTTTGTTAAAATATTTCATAAAAAATTAACTTATCAGTATTTTTAGCTTTAAAATGTGGCTTAAATGATTGCTCAATATGCCAAGAGATGACATAGAGGTATCGTGACTTATGTTTACTGACCAGACACTCGTCTGCAACATGTGGTTTATGCAGGGGTCAAAGTGTAGGTCCCTGGGTTTATGACACCATGTTTTCTTTGTAATTGTCTGGACAGTATCCGATCATAACGAGATAATCGGTTTGTGATAACAAAGGTGCAATTATACACCGGGATATAAATGCTGCAACAAAGAGTGCCAAAATTAGTGTGAACAATAAAATAAAACAATTACATTAAATAAAAGAATTTATTGAATGTGTAAGAAGGTAAGTTTTTCCAGACACATAAAGGTTCAAATCAGTTACCCTATGTCGCGTACATACAATTGACCTATTCGTTGTTAGTTTTTATCCTTATTTGTTTTCGTTCATTAAATTTAATTCATTCTAAAAGAATTTTAATTTCTGAGAAGTTTTTAACTAAAAATGGTCGCGATGAAGTGCCAAGTAGAGAGATTTTTGTTTAACCACATACCGAGCTCTTAGATTGTGTTCCACTCCCGAGTTCGTTGTCAGTAAAAACAAATAATAATAAAAACAATAAAATCGTTCCAAAGATGCATTTCCTTGCATGCTAATGTTTTATTCAGACATAATTAGTAAAATTATATTCGATATTGTGCATGATTATCATTAAAAACGAAGATTTCGTCAACCTTCTCTATATGCGCTTATATAAATTGCACCTCTTTTGCCAACCAGTGGGCGGAGTCTAAACTTTGCAGGTGCGTGTGACGTCACGCGTTAACTCGTCTATATAACACTGTCATAGAATCGCACATTTCTATTATAATTATTCCCCTTGAAAGTTAATGCATATTGATATAACGAATTCATCAAACGTTATCAAACATCAGTAATTTGAATTGCATCGGATTCGCACAATATTATGTGGATGTAAATCCGATCCGGTTGTTGTTTATGTGTCAAGCTCATTTTGTCAGTGAGATATAATAAATTTCTTGCGTAGTAAAATCTACTGTAAAGTACACAATGAATGAATGATACTTACATAATTCTGTCGTATCCGTCTGAATAAACATCCGCTGCACAAAATATAGACATTTGTATTAATGATAATTAAACACAATCATATTTTCTGTGTTTATTGAATTAATAACACTGAGTTTCTTTGTCGCGTTACAAGATGGCGGATGTCTAACGCTGTTTGTGAAGTGACGTCACAATGTTTATCTGTGCGCGTGCCCTTTCCCATAAAAGTATTTAAACACAAAATACTCGAAAACTTGATTTTTGCCAGGTAAAACGCCTACGCCAACAGGTAGATCGCATTCTTGTCCATATACATGTCAAATTTCAGCAAACGTGCTGGGCCAGTTTTCAAGGCGCTCAAATCGCAGTGATTCTCCCCAGCTTAACGAAACTTAGCCCCCTTTATCATTCGTTCGATTGAACGTCATCAATGATGACGTCCAATACAACACTCATTCCATACTAGACTTGCGACACCTTAAGGGTTTCGCGGGATGGAATGAGTGGGGCGATCATATACAATTTTCAGCTTCCGGAAGCAAGGACCCTCTGGACGTGAAACACCAGCTTTCCAACACTATATGATTCCAGTTCCAAAGCACATATTGCATTAGTTCAATGAGAAGAACATAAAACGGCATATTCACAAATCTCTGAAAAACAAACAGTGCTAAAAAATATTTTAAGTAGTCATTTACTATTTAATTGATTATGTCCTCTGATTGTTGCATTTTTAATTTAAATATGTGTTCCTATATGCATTTATTGTTGTATTGACTTAAAAAACTAAAATGGATGCCCATTCTTAGTTTGCTGTCTTAGTCTACCCTAAAATTATACATGTTTTTTGCATAATTGAATTATCAAAAACTGCATACTTTTAAAGGCATTGTCAGAGTTATTTGGTTAAGTTAGAGATAAACTAAAGCAAATATATTAATTTTTCTTAAAATGAATCATCCTCTGAAGCCCCCACTGGGATTCAAACCCAGATCTCTTTCCTCTAGGAAGGAAAGTATTCTATCTTGAAATACAAGGGCAAGTAAGAGGACAATTTGCAATTTTAAACCTATAAACATATAAACTTAATTTTTCACATGACTTTAGAAACAAAACAGACATCTCTGAATCTGAAATACATTACAATTACAATTCAGGTTTTTAGTATTGTGCATTGTACATGAATGTTTAAGTATTGTATTTATCAATGGCACACAGAAATGCCTAAAGATGCGTAAAATACCAGTATTCAAATCTGAAAATATCCCATGTGTTTGTTTTACTCTGTAAGTATTCCTATTTTATTTCAATAAAGCAGTTTTTTCCTTCTGAAAATTTAACTAAATGTCAGTTATGCTACTTTTTACATTCAGCAAATGACATGTGTCCGTACTGTCAATTTAGAAAATTTGGTAAAAACATTATTTTTACCAAAAAGGTAGACTTAATATTATCAAACAGTTGATGTATGTCACCTTAATAAAAAACACAAAAATGGGAAAGAAATAAAATGTATAAAAATGTCAGTTACATGACTTATACCATTAAGTAGAAAATATAGCTTTGATACTTTAGGATAAGAGTAGACCTTAACACAAATAGGATAAGAGTAGACCTGAACACAAAACTTAACCAAATTTTCAATTTTCAGACTATAAAAGGGGGCATTATTCTGTCAAAAAACAGAAAAAAATGAGTACGAAAAAAATGTGTGTACGAAAACAATTGGGTAAGAAAAAATTATGCCGAAAACAATATATGCTGAAATAGCTTGGGGTCTTGACCACCAAAACGGCTTGGATTTTAATAATGATGAAATAACTCAGGGTCATGACCACCAAACTGGCTTAGAATTAAATTATGCTGAAATAGCTCAGGATTCTGACCACCAACCTGGCTTGGATTTTATTATGCTGAAAAAGTTAGTTGTCTTGACCACCAAACTGGCTTGGATTTTAATTATGCTGAAATAGCTCCGGATCTTTACCACCAAACTGGCTTGGATTTGAATTATGCTCATAGTTCGGGTTCTTGACCACCAAACTGGCTTGCATTTTAATTATGCTGAAATAGCTCAGGATCTTGACCACCAAACTGGCTTGGATTTTAAGTATGCTTAAATAGTTCAGGATCTTCACCACTAAACTGACTTGGATTTTAAATATGCTAAAATAGCTCAGGGTCTCCCCCACGAAACTAGCTAGGATTTTAATTATGCTGAAAAAGCTTGGGGTCTTCAACACCAAACTGTCCTGGATTTTAATTATACTGAAATAGTTCAGGATCTTGAACACTAAACTAACTTTGATTTTTATTATGCTGAAATAGCTCGGGGTCTCCGCCACCAAACTGGCTTGGATTTTAATTATGGTTAAAAAGCTCGGGGTCTTTACCACAAAAATGGCTTGAATTTTAATTATGCTAAAAAAGCTCGGGGTCTTGACCATCAAACTGGCTTGGATTTTAATTATACCGAAATAGTTCAGAATCTTGACCACTAAACTGACTTGGATTTTAATTATGCTGGAATAGCTCAGGGTCTCTGCCACCAAACTGGCTTGGATTTTAATTATGGTGAGAAAGCTTCGGTCTTGACCACAAAAATTGCTTGGATTTTAATTATGCTGAAATAGCTTGGGATCTTTACCAGTGGGCGGGGCCCTGGGGTGGGTAATGTGAACATGGATGGTCGAGATAGACTGTGTTGTCATAAGAAATCTTTAGAATTATTTTGAAGTCAATTGGTGAAAAATGGTGCGTCAGAGGCCGACGCGTATTCCCACGCCGCATGTTTGACCCAGGGGGCGCCCCAGGGTTGGTAATGCGGCCATGCATGGTTGAGATTGACCGAATTGTCATAAGAGATTTCGAGTGCTTGACAGGTTAATGTAAGCCATCATGGAGAGGGAGGTTTATGTGGGTTGGTGGTAATTTAAAAGATGAACTTTCAAAAATAATTATTAAAAAAAATTGGGGTGGGGATTCTGGGGTGGGGCATGGGGGATAGTTTGGGTGCAGTGCATTGTGGTATGTCAGGTAAGTGTTGTTTTGTCAAAGTATGAATCAAATGTGATCATAAATAAAGAAGTTATGGCAATTTAAGCAAAATGTTCAATTATCTAAGTATAAAAGGGGCAATAATTCTGTCAAATGCTTGATACAGTTGTCTGTTCTTGTTAATAGATTGGGATCATGTTGGTTAAGAAGTATGCAAAATATGAAAGCAATATGTCAAAAGACATAGAAAATATTTGAGGTGGTATGCAAACTTTTACATAGATTTATCAATTATATATGCATATTCTAAGTATAAAAGGGCAATAATTCTGTCAAAATGCTTGATACAGTTGTCTGCTCTTGTTTATAGATTGGGATCATGTTGGTAATGAAGTATGCAAAATATGAAAGCAATATGTCAAAGGACATAGAAAATATTTGAGGTGGTATGGAAACTTTAACATAGATTTATCAATAATATGCATATTCTAAGTATAAAAGGGGCAATAATTCTGTCAAAATGCTTGATACAGTTGTCTGCTCTTGTTTATAGATTAGGGTCATGTTGGTAAAGAAGTACATGTATGAACTAGTGACCTCAAAAGCAATAGGGGTCATCTGCGAGTCATGATCAATGTACCTAGCAAGTTTCATGATCCTAGGCATAAGCGTTATTGAGTTATCATCCGGAAACCATTTTACTATTTCGGGTTACCGTGACCTTAACCTTTAACCTAGTGACCTGAAATCTGTAGGGGTCATCTGCGAGTCATGATCAATCTACCTATCAAGTTTCATGATCCTAGGCATAAGCGTTCTTGAATTATAATCCGGAAACCATTTCACTATTTCGGGTCACAGTGACCTTGACCTAGTGACCTCAAAATCAATAGGGGTCATCTGCGAGTCATGATCAATGTACCTATGAAGTTTCATGATCCTAGGCCTAAGCGTTCTTTAGTTATCATCGGGAAACCACCTGGTGGACGGACCGACCGACACATGCAAAGCAATATACCCCCTCTTCTTCGAAAAGGGGGCATAAAAATATAAAAGTAATTTGTTAAAGGACAAAGAAAATATTTGGGGGAGTACACAAACTTTAACATGTGCACGCTAACGGTAACGCCGACGTGATCAGGATAGCTCCATTATATAAATTTCATATATAATAGTTGAGCTAAAAATGAGTGAAAATCTCTAACCCGTCCCCACTCAAACCCCTATAACTTTTGACCCAGGGGTCAGATCAAAATTCCAAATAGTGCAGGGTCGCACATAATGCTCATAGCTACCATGTGTTTAAGTTTCAAGGTTCTAGTGTTTATGGTGTAAGAGATAGTGGCTAGGACAGACGGACAGACTGATGGTGGAGATAACCACAATGAACCTGTTAACAGCCAACTAACGCTGCCAACAAAGCACAAGCTTTACGTGTCAGGATGCGGCACTATCTATACAAACTGCATAAGGAATAACATGACGCTTAGGGTTTGAGGGACACTAAACCTGATTATGAGTCTTCCACACCTTAAGCATCTTAACCCTTAGCATGCTGGGAAATTTGTCGTCTGCTAAAATGTCGTCTGCTAAATTTCTAAAATTAGCATTTTCTTCGATTTTTTTTCAAAGAATACTATCAGAATAGCAAACAGTTTGGATCCTGATGAGACACCATGTTCTGTGGCGTCTCATCTGGATCCAAACTGTTTTCAAAGGCCTTTAAAATTCGGTTCCCGCACTGAAAGGGTTAAATATACTTATTTGCTTGTGTACATGTACCTGATAATAAATTATTATTATTACCTGTTTTGGCATCAACAAGCTTTATCAATTGGCCCTCAAATTTTGCACATAAACGCTACACGATCAACCAATATGCCTTTTCATTTCAAGTCGGAAAGCAATTTAGCCCTTATTCGGCCATAATAGGGTGGAGGATCGATTTAAAATACAACTATTCCAGATACAAAAGTATTAATTCATTTATTTAATGCACTTATTTTCTTCTCTTTTGCTACGAAATGACCATAAACCAGCTTTCCCAGTCATATTTTGCACTAGCAGATGATATTTCTTTTTTTACATATGAAAGGTAAAAAGAAATTCAAGCAGCATTTTATAATATAAATTTAAAAATGCACTCAATCATGCACTTAAAAACAATATTATTGTAATTCTGTTATTTATAATCATATTAATAATGCTTCATTTTTCTCAATTTTATGGTTTACTATCTATTTTTCCCAATTTTATGGTTTATCTTGCTTATTTTCTGAATTCAAAAGGCACTGGCTTAAAAAAACTGTCTATGCATGTAACTGTATATTGAAATCTCTTTATGAGTGATTATAAATGCATGATAAAATTCTAACATGTTATGTAATAGATAAATCTATATTGTTTGTATTTTTCGTAAACATTATTAGCCACCGTTGTGGTCAAACATATTTTTTTGTTTTATTAATGACGTTGTTTCACAGATTACTGTAACAGAGCTACAGATAAGGTGCGCATTTGTGTAAATACCCAATGTAAAATTGCCAATAACACATAGAAAAATAAAACCATGCGTTCCAAAACCCAATTGAAATTGCCGATTACGCATATCATATTTTTCCTTTGCATAACGAGTAAATCTGTCCCGGAAATACCCTGGTCCGAAATACCCGGATTCTTTCCACTCTGTCCAAACGCTTTCAGTATACGTGTCATTGTTGTGAAAATGTCGAAACCGTGAGGCCTTAAAAATGGAAACATCGTATCCCAAGCACTAACAAACTCAATTTCAAGATATTTAACTGCAGGCAACAAAAAATCAGAAGCGGAAAATATAGTGAAACTAATTCTTGACGATATTGTTTCGGAGGCAATCGCGGTCAGTGCTCTCATTGTAAGAAAACTGGTGGAAAAAATCGTTGAACTTTTTTTTAAATCAAGACTGTATATTATGGATACATCTACATAATTACACAAAATCTCTGAAACTAATCAATTAAGAGTGGAACTTCAACCAGCTTATTCAGGTAAGCAGGTGAGAATTTAAGACAATGAACATACCTAATTTTAAAACAAAAGTACCCAATTGTCAATTAAAGTAGTGGGTACCGACTTTTTTGTACCCAATTGAATATGAAAATACCCAATTGAACTCATAAGTAGTGGGTATTAACCCAATTACTCAGAAAAGTTATCTGGAGCTCTGCTGTAACTTACAATCTTTATACGGAATGAAGGAGTCTTTATTTACAAGTACACTTTTTGTATTCTTTTGATAGTCTACTTATTTTTTTTTTACTGTTAAATAAAATAACGCGTCAGACTAATGTCGTTAAAATCTAGAGTTTAAATGAAATTATGTCACACGATATACGTATTAAAATATTTAACAACTGCATGTCCGACTTGTCGTCATTACATTCAAGTCGTCATTAAATTCAAGATTTTAAATGAAAATACGTCACAAGATATATGTATTTCATACCATAAGAGTTTTTTTGGATATTTTCAGATCTGAATACTGGTATTTTACATGTCTTAAACTTTAACTGTAATGTATCGCAGATTCAGAGATGTATGTTTTGTTGTAAAAGTCATTTAACCCAACAGATCCCAGACACAAAGAGTGTCCAAATTTGTGCAAACAATTAAATTAAAACTAAGACATTTATCGATTGTCATTACCTGCTGTATAATTTATTTGTGCACTGACATATATTCAATTGTGGAGAAATCAACCGGGATCATCTTTGTGAGAATCTGGTGGAAAAATCACTGCACTTACCTGAGACATCAGTCTGTCATGATTGATATTGATCAGTTGTACATATTTTTCTAATTCTGGCTACCATAACTTTAAATGTTGCTTTTTATGATTTTTGACTGGCGCGACTTTATATTTATGGACCAACCCCATTAGGAAAGTCAACCACAAAATCCCAAAAAGTTGACAGTTAACAAAGACCGGTCCAAAACAGCTTTAAAATGCAGTTATTGGCCCAAATCAATCACTTGATTGGAAAGATTGACATTTTTCACATTTAACCAATACATTCTTTCACAAAATACTATCTTAAACATTTAAAATTTATCTATTCTGCTCTTACATATTGAGAAAAACAGCGATGTGACAGACTTTCTTGAAATGCGAATCTCCCGAGATTTCACGGTATTTCTACTTTTAGTAGATTTCACGGTATTTCTACTTTTAGTAGCATACCATATGTCGGTCAATAGCGATACATCGCTAATGCTATACTTGTTATGTACAAACCGACTTAAAATAAAATTTGTATTTGTATATTTGTATACCATGTGCTCAAGTGTTTTCAAATTCAGAATGACATTTCCCGGTATTTTAGAATATTCTGGCTTGTTTTGTGAACAAATTGTAGTGTAAATACAAACTCAAAGTAAATATTTAAAACTACCCGATTCACACTGAAATAAGTTTTATAATCCACCAGACTTATGTTGTTAATCACAAATAATAGATTTCCGAAAACAAAAGTAATGTTTACAATTTCAGCAAAAAATGTCAAGGTTGATCAGAAAGTATCCAAACGAAAACTAGTCTTGGACAAAGCGACAATGGCTTCAAAATTGTGAATTTCAGACTGATGAGAGTTATTTTCTTCTATTGTAAAATGCATTTGAAACATTCCAACCTTAAAATAATCCTCAGTGCAGTAATTTATATTCATTCACCAATATATGTAGAAATGTATCCAAGAAAATGAGTATTCTTTGATTTATAGCGTGACATAAATATGTTACGACTCTGGTTGACTTTCGATACAGAGTTGGCTTCAGAGTACAGGTATGTCAATACTATATAAATTGTACGCTGAAGTTTCTTTAGCTAATATTTTTCTAATGTTTACAGACCATTGACATTGCTGGGGTTTGTCGAGTTAAAGACTTATTATCATCAGGGGCAGGAAGACATAATAGACATTAACCAGCGTATCATTACGTAGACAACAGTTGCACAACAGTATGCGTAAAAGGTAATTCAGTATATTAATAATTATGTTGACAACTAGCTTACGTAGCAACGTCCGAATATGAAATATCCGACATCTATTTCAATATTTAAAATTCAAGATATAATGACTACTGAACTGTTTTACTTAAAGGAAAAAACAGTAAAACTATGTTTTTAATGAAAATGAAACACAACAAACTAAATACTTATCATGATAACGGCTAAACGACTTATTATCCCAATATAACACTGTCATTAAATCGCACATTTCAATTAAAGTTATTCCCCTTGAAAAGTTAATGCATATTGATATAACGAATTCATTAAACGTTATCAAACATTAGTAATTTGCATTGCATCGGATTCCCACAATATTATGTGGATGTAAATCGGATCCGTTGTTGTTTATGTGTCAAGCTCATTTTGCCAGTGAGATACTTAAATTTCTTGCGTAGTAAAATCGGCTAGATTGAACTTTACTGGTACGCAGTTGTTTACCACTATCAAATCTACTGTAAAGTACACAAAGATACTTACATAATTCTGCCGTATCTGTCTGAATAAACATCCGCTGCACAAAATATAGACATTTGTATTAATGATTATTAAACACAATCATATTTTTCTGTGTTTATTGAATTAATGACACTGAGTTTCTTTGTCGCGTTACAAGATGGCGGATCTCTAGCGCTGTTCGTGAAGTGACGTCACAATGTTTATTTGTGCGCGTGCCCGTTCCCACAAAAAAAGTTTAAACACAAAATACTCGAAAACTTGATTTTTCCCAGGTATAACGCCTACGCCAACAGGTAGATCGCATTCTGGTCCATATACATGTCAAATTTCAGCAAACGTGTTCGGCCAGTTTTTAAGGCGCTCAAATCGCAGTGATTTGCACCAACTTAACGAAACTTAGCCCCCTTTATCATTCGTTCGATTGAACGTCATCAATGATGACGTCCAATACATCACTCATTCCATAAAAAATTGGTACGAAAAAATATGTGGGCAGTGGGTACGAAAAAAAAAAAATTTGGGTAAGAAAACAAATTTGAGTACGAAAAAAAAAGGGTACGAACAAAATAAAGGTACGAAAAACTATTTGGGTACGAAAAAAATGGGTACAAATAAAAAATTAGGTACGAACAAATTTGTGTACGAAAAAAATTTGAGTACGAACAAATGGGTACGAAAAAATTTGTGTACGAACAAATTTGTGTACGAAGAAATAATGGTTACGAGCATAATATGGGCAGGAAAAAAAACTAATTTGGTTACGAAAACAAATTAGAGTATGAAAAAATAAAGGAAACAAAAAAAATTAGGGTACGAAAACTATTTGGGTACGAAAAAAATGGGTACAAATAAAAATTTGGGTACGAAAAAATCTGGGTACGAAACAAATTTGGGTACTAAAAAAAATGGGTACGAATTTTTTTATTTGGGTACGAAAAAAATGGGTATGAAAAAAAAATTGGGTACGAACAAATTTGGGTACGAAAAAGATTGGTACGAAAAAATAAATGGGTACGAACAAATTTGGGTACGAAAAACATTTGGGTACGAAAAAAATGGGTACAAAAAAAAAATTGGGTACGAAAACAATTGGGAACAAAAAACATTTGGGTACGAAAAAATGGGTACGAAAAAAAAAATTGTTACGAAAAAAAATTTGGTACAAACAAAAATTTAGGTACGAAAAAAATGGGTACGAAAAAAATTGGGCACGAAAAAAAAGGGGTACGAAAAAAATGATTACGAAAATCGAAAAATTGGGGTATGAAAAATCTAATTTGAATTGTCTAGCCCGTGAATTGTCTCCTGGGGGTGAATTGTCTTGGGGTTGCTATTAAGGCTACATGTACTTCCGGCCAAGCCACGTGTTTATAGCGATTGCGCAATAAAAAACACCACTTTTTCGTGATTTAATCAAAAACTAGATTTTTCACAGTAATAACGAATACGCCAACAGGTAGATCGCGTTATATGTACAGTTAATGGAAAATTTCATAGGGCCATACATTGTAACTCTGTGAAAAATCATCTGACCAGAACCGGCTGATAATAAGCATGTCTCCTCTTGGTAGTGAAGCTTCCCATTAAGTTTAATTGAATTCCAGTCATTAGTTGCTGAGAAATAGCCCGGACAAAAATTGTGCACGGACGGACAGACGAAGCGGCGACTATATGCTCCCCCCTTAAAAAATTTGGGGAGAGCATAATAAAAAAGTTGTGGCAATTTAAAAGTGGTACGCAAACTTTAAAATAGATTTATCAATTATATGCTTATTCTTAGTGAAAAAAAGGCCATTATTGTTACAAAATGCTTGATACAGTTATCTGCTTTTGTTTATACATTGGGGTCATGTTGGTTAAGAAGCAAAATACATGTATGAAAGCAATATGTCAATGGACATAGGAAATATATTCGAGGTAGTACGCAAACATTCCAATGCGCGCACCTACGCCGGGGTGAGTAGGATAGGTCCACTATATATATTTCATATATAATAGTCGAGCTAAAAAGTAAATATACTATAAACAACAAGCTTACCTCAATCACAATTTTAATGCAATACAGTTAAACAACAAGGGACAAAATTGTCACAAAACCAGGTTTTCATTGTGAAAAAAAAATCTGATAAAGGGAGAAAACTCAAACTGAACTTTTGAAATGACCAAAAAAAATAAACCCCCTTTGTAATTTTTTTTTTTTTAAAATCTATTTTTAGTCGTGGCGACCTTGACATTGGAGATATTGACGTGATTCTTTCGTGGGACACACCGTCCCATGATGGTGAACAAATGTGCCAAATGATTTTAAAATCTCACAATGAATGACATAGTTATGGCCAGGACAAGCTCATTTATGGCCATTTTTGACCTTTGAACTCAAAGTGTGACCTTGACCTTGGAGATATCGACGTAATTATTTCGCGCGACACACCGTCCAATGATGGTGAACAAATGTGCCAAATGATTTTAAAATCTGACAATGAACGACATAGTTATGGCCCGGACAAGCTTATTCCGCCAGCCCGCCAGCCCGCCAGCCAGCCAGCCAGCCCGCCCGCATTCGCCAATCTAATAACCAGTTTTTTCCTTCGGAAAACCTGGTTAATAAAGTTACAATGATATGCCAGGGATTGAAACTAACTTTTTGCTATTGTGGGCAACCATCTTTAGTATTTTGGTTGCCCAGATAAAGAATAACGAGCCCAGAAATATGAACATGTGAATATTATTATACATTTTTTAAATAAAATAATAGATAATTATATACATTTGCTGACAATACACATGTTCAATGCATGATGTATTATTATGAGCCTGAATTGAGTCATGTCCTATTCCTAAATAATGAATGTTATTTAACTAGTATTGATCCATGGTGATCAATTGTTTTTCAATTTTTATTGCACTGAATTGTTTTAAGATTTAAAAAAAAGAAGTTTACCAACTTTTGAAATTGAGTTGCCCAGGCCAAAATCTACTTGCCCCAGGCTCACGGGAAACCACATATTTCCATCCCTGTATGCTCTTCATTTTCTGATCTTCCATCCCATTCTCAAAATTAATTTTAAAGCACAATATTTTTTAATAACATTTGTATGAATTACTAACCATTATCACCCAAAACACAATTTTACAACGCTGTAATCGTGTCGTAGAGATTTAGTTTACTATTATCAGTGTTCTCTTTAAATACCGTCAGCCAGCGATTCTGCCTGTTACATTTACTCTTACATTTACATGACGGCTTCTTTTCCCAAATATATCAAGTAAATGTCATAAATGCTTTTGTTTTACTGCATAGTTGCCGGCCATATAACTGGTACTCAATTTTCTGGAAAACACTGAATTATGCATGACAAACACACAATACTTAAAATCTTAGATTTGTTTTTAAAATAAATTGACACTTCCAGCTTGTCGCCATTAAAATCCAAAGATTCAAATAATTTTCCACGAGGTACGTCAACAATTGCGTAATCAAATGAATGAAAAACAAGAGTTCCGCGGTCGGAGATGACCGCATTGAAGCCGGATTTTTGATTTAAATGACAGGAAAGAACCTTTCGTGTTTTTGTCAATGCAATACTTAAATTACTGAAATATTGTTCAAAGGTCAAAATGAAATGTAAGTACTTTTCAAGGCATGAGCAAACCTTGTGTTATGTTTTGAATGCATGCATATACATGAACAACAATAACATTTAAGGTTACAAATATGAACTTGAATTGACAATTAGGAAAGTTTGATCTCAATTTTTTTATTAGCAAATTAGTAACATATTGTTTGAAGTTTCCATCAATTTTTACATTCAAGGTCACAGTGACCTTGACCTTAGAATGAATGACCTTGAAATGACCAGTGGTCATCTAAGTGTGCTTGCAAACCTTCATGTCAAGTTTGAAGACTCTATGTCCAAGCATACCAAAGTTATAACAATTTTAACATTTTAACATTTAAGGTCACAGTGACCTTGACCTTAGAATGAATGACCTTGAAATGACCAGTGGTCATCTAAGTGTGCTTGCAAACCTTCATGTCAAGTTTGAAGACTCTATGTCCAAGCATACCAAAGTTATAACAATTTTAACATTTTTACATTCAAGGTCACAGTGACCTTGACCTTCAAATGAATGACCTTGAAATGTCCAGTGGTTACTTACTAGTTCTGGCCAACCTTCATGTCAAGTTTCAAGACTCTAGGTCCAAGCATACCAAAGTTATAACAACTTTAACATTTTTACATTCAAGGTCACAGTGACCTTGACCTTCAAATGAATGACCTTGAAATGTCCAGTGGTTACTTACTAGTTCTGGCCAACCTTCATGTCAAGTTTCAAGACTCTAGGTCCAAGCATACCAAAGTTATAACAACTTTAACATTTTTATATTGAAGGTCACAGTGACCTTCACCTTCAAATGAATGACCTTGAAATGACCAGTGGTCATCTGTTAATCCTGGCCAACCTTCATGTCAAGTTTGAAGACTCTAGGTCCAAGCATACCAAAGTTATACCATGAAATAAGAACTTTAACATTTTTACATTCAAGGTCACAGTGACCTTGACCTTCAAATGAATGACCTTGAAATGACCAGTGGTTACTAACTAGTTATGGCCAACCTTCATGTCAAGTTTCAAGACTCTAGGTCCAAGCATACCAAAGTTATAACAACTTTAACATTTTTTATATTGAAGGTCACAGTGACCTTGACCTTCAAATGAATGACCTTGAAATGACCAGTGGTCATCTGTTAATCCTGGCCAACCTTCATGTCAAGTTTGAAGACTCTAGGTCCAAGCATACCAAAGTTATACCATGAAATAAGAACTTTAACATTTTCGAGCACGCCGCCCGCCCGCCCGCCCGCCCCCCCGCCCGCCCGACAACATCAATCTATAAGCCGAGATTTTTTCGAAAAAAATCCGGCTAATAAAAGTAAAGAAAGCCGGTGTTTACATAAATTCCAGGTTGATAAACACAACAAGGTAAATGTACCTTGTAGTCGGTGAGATATAATAATAATACAGTTAGTAAGGCTCGTACCCTGGGTACGGTAAATATACTAAAACGTACCCAGAAATTTTAACACTAAATCGGTTGTTGTCGGGTATTTTGTAAAAATTAATTATGTTTACATTTATGTCAATTTTCTGTTCAATGGCATTTATATTATCAAAACTCATTGTTAAAATCAATGATGTGATTTAATTTTAAATCTTAAATTGTTTAAAGTGGCGTCATTGTATGACGTCGTCAAGTATAATATTTTCCGCGACATCGCACGCTCACTTTTTACCGTCATAGATTTTTTTAAAGAAACATTATTTGGTTTGCAAGGTCCGTTAAATGGGGAACACCATATTCGGTATTTATATTATGTTTTAACAATTAATTCATGCTGTGTAATAAATATTGTATAAGATATTTCGATATTGATTGAAAATGTTTCAAATTGTTATTTATGAAACCTCTTATTCTAATGAGTGTATGCTATTATATTATACTTTGAAAAGCATATCTGTTGTACTATAATCTTATTATTCATTTTTTATTGTTAATTTCATTTATTGTAGAGAATCGTCAATGTTACATCTAGGCGCCAATGCTTGTCGTCAGTGTTAGTCGTAAATGCTTGTGATCATTGTCGTCAATGTTAGTCGTCAATCCTTATCGTCATTATACATGAAGGAAATAAAAGCAGAAACAGAGACATATTCTTGATTACTTGCTTATTCCTACGGCGTCCTCTCAACACTCAAACTAAAAAGCATGTTGATGCAGATTTTTTAAAAGAGAAGGTTGTTTAAGGTAAACAAAATTGTTTTACGTTATCGGTAGCATGTTTAACGACATCAGATTTTTGGCGGATATACAACTCGGATACAATCTAATATTTGCGGGTATGTTTAAGTTTATTTACCGTACCCGGGGAACATGTAAGTAAAGTTAAGAGTACCCATGGTACATGTACCGGTAAGTAGTACCCGAGCCGAGAATGACCAATCAAGCCTTAGTAAGTGATTGATGGTGTATGGGATAACATGCACTGAGGGTGTATATTTTTCATGGACAAGTCAATTGAAGGTGTTAGAGATGCATTGATCCATAACATTAAAAAGGGTAATTAACCAAGGGCTTATTAAAATTAAAACGATGATATTACATTGTACCAGCTGTTTATTGTTGAGTACTGTAAGCTTGCAATATTTTAAATAATGTAAACAACTTACCTTGTATTAAGTTGGCACATTGTTGTCAGGTGTAGAAACTTTTTATACTTATTTCTGTTAAGTTGCACTGGCTGAACCAAAAGAATTATGTAGTCGTTTCTAAATAATCACGAAACAACCTACTAATGCATATATGCTTGCCAGTTGCTGAGTTTGTGCATTTCCATTCATTATACTATCGGCCTTGGCAAACAGCGTAGACTCAGATTAGACGCCGCATGATGTCTGCTATTTGGTACGCAGAAGATTTGCATATCCACGGGTGTTTTATGTCAAATGTTATGGTTTTTCAATAGATCGTATACTTATCTACAAAACAGCGAATTAGCGTTCACTTGACATCATTTTTAATTATGTTATTTTGTTAATACTTTCTCGCGTTCTTTTCGCCTTTGGTCGACGCCGTCTGCTATTTCGAACGATGAAGATTTCCATATCCACTGGCGTTTTTTTATGTCAAATGTTAGTGTTTTCCAATGGATCGTATACTTATCTACAAAACAGATAAGTAGCGTTCACTTTACATTGTTTGAGATGATGTTTTTTGTAAATACTTTCTAAGCGTTCATTCTGACGAAGTCGACCATTTTGACGGGTGTGAAGAAATACCGAATTTCCCGTAATTACCAAAATCCCCAGAAATCCACGAGATCCCACGAAATCCCCATTAATATTGATTATTTATCGAAAAACTGCGTATTTTAATATAGACTGTTGCGAAATACACGGAAATCACTAATGAAACATTGTTTTTATCAAAGTTTGATTTCGGGGATTTCGGTAGGGAATTCGGTATATCCACACCGCATTTTGTAATTCCGGTTTTGTCAAACTTGCGAAACGTTTTCGTGATTTAATCAAAAACTATATTTTTCCCAGGTATAACGCCTACGCCAACAGGTAGATCGCATTCTTCTCCATATACATGTCAAATTTCAGCAAAATTTACCGACCAGTTTTCAAGCGCCTCAAATCGCGACTATATGCCTCAACTTAACGAAACTTAGCCCCCTTTATCATTCGTTCGAATGAACGTCATCAATGATGACGTCCAATACATCACTCATTCCATACTAGAGTTGCGACACCTTAAGGGTTTCGCGGGATGGAATGAGTGGGGAGATCAAATCAAATTGAAAACCTATTTCTTTTTGTGCATTTAATGATGGTAACCAAAGTTCTCGCAAAAAAATTAATATACATATCACATGATAGTAACCATAATACTCGCAGACGTGTTTATTTTTTCGAGGCCGTTCGATTAGCTACCTTAAAAAGTAGAACTTCAATTCCCATGACTATAATATTAAAAACGTGAAAAGAGCAAACAACTGCAGTGTGTCGGACATCCCCATCTTAAACACTATCGACAAGCATTAAGCCTTTTTCTTTGTCTACAAAATTATGTGTATTTTATTGAAACATCATTATAGCTTTGCGTTCAAGATAGTGTTGAATTCATTTTGAAATGCAATCAGCGCTTTGATTTTATATTACGAAATGTACTACGCAGTACATTGTGTGACGTCATTTCGGTGACGAAACACAATGGTTTTATTTACACTCTCTGGAATTTGAGGACATGTCGTTGTGTTTTTTATCTGTAAACTATTTGTTTAAAGCATCGAACGAATGCAAAACGTATTTCGGATTGTGTGTTTATCATGCATAAATGTAAACATAGATAGAAATACAATACAATTGTGTGGTTTGAACTAAGTTTCGATAAAGACATGGATTAATAAAGGTGAAAGTGCATATCGTTTCAAATTGTTTGTTATAAACTTTGGATTAAAGTAGTCAACTTATTGTTACAAACATTGGATTAACGATGTCATTTAGGTAAGCGTGACTTTTATACTAAATTAAGTTTTTTTATAACTCTTGATAAAGCTGAAATTGAGTCATCAAATTTCGCTACAAAACGGTGTCAGTTGCAATAGATATTTTAATGTAATATGTGAAATTATAATTATGTTTGATTATTTTGTTTATTTGTTACGCACTGTATGCTGCTAATGATGTGTTGCTCACGGCAAGCCTCGCCGTGTAAACCTTTCTTCAACTCGTCGGACAAATTAAAGTACACGTGATACTTACATTGTATTTTATTTTTTCTGTGTATTTGATGATGGTAACCAAAGATATCACAGAGATTTTAATATACATGAAACTATTTCAATTAATGCTATTTTGAGAAGTCCGTCACCACTCTATCGTTTGTTATTGTTTATATCATACTATTTTGCTCCACTATATAAACATTTCTCAAAACCGGCTTTCCGTACTTTTATTTTGCATGCAACTGATTGCGCAATTATGACGTATGTTGTGTGACGTAATTTATTTGTCAAAACAAACAATTTTGAGTTAAATTCTCTGGATGTTTTTAACAGTTATTTATTTGTTTAAAGCATCGAACGAATGCAAAAACGTATTTCGGATTGTGTGTTTATCATACATAATTGTAATTGTTATATTATATTGGATTATTGTCGTCATTAAGGTAAGCGTGTTGTTTATACTAAATTGATTTGCTGCTCACGTGTATTTATTGATTCAATAATTAAACCCTAAATTAATAATGTATTTGTCTCATGATTATCATGTATATTAAAGATATTATCAGATAAATAGAATACCATGTTAATACCAGTGTGTACTTACATTTATCTGACACGTCTCGGAAAGCTTCGCCGTGTAAACCCTTCTTCAACTCTTCGTACAAAATAACACAAATTTATGTCATGAATATCTAAACAACCACACTCGATCTGCACAAAAGACATGCATGTGTACTTCGTATTGATATTCAAACACAATTATTATGTCGTTGTTTATAGATTTAACGCCTAACTGTATATATATTGAATTAATAACGCGTAACTTAGTTTCTTAACAAGATGGAAGCTAGCCTAAGCGCTTTTCATGACGTTACGTCACAATGTTTATCTACGCGCGTTGTGTTTCGCAGAAAAAATATTTAAACACAAAATACTCGAAAACTAGATTTTTCCCAGGTATAACGCCTACGCCAACAAGTAGATCGCATTCTGGTCAATATACATGTCAAATTTTAGCAAACGTGTTCGGCCAGTTTTCAAGAAACTCAAATCGCAGTGATTTGCCTCAGCTTAACGAAACTTAGCCCCCTTTATCATTCGTTCGATTGAACGTCATCAATGATGACGTCCAATACATCACTCATTCCATACTAGAGTTGCGACACCTTAAGGGTTTCGCGGGATGGAATGAGTGGAGAGTTCATATCAAATTGAAAATCGATTATTTCAAAATAAAAAATTGGTACAAAAAAATATGTGGGCAGTGGGTACGAAAAAAAAATAAAATTGGGGTACAAAAACAAATTTGAGTACGAAAAAAAAAGGGTACAAACAAAATAAAGGTACGAAAAACTATTTGGGTACGAAAAAAATGGGTACGAATAAAAAATTAGGTACGAACAAATTTGTGTACGAAAAAAATTTGAGTACGAACAAATGGGTACGAAAAAATTTGGGTACGTACAAATTTGTGTACGAAGAAATAATGGTTACGAACATAATATGGGCAGGAAAAAAACTATTTTGGTTACGAAAACAAATTAGAGTACGAAAAAATAAAGGAACCCAAAAAACTTAGGGTACGAAAACTATTTGGGTACGAAAAAAATGGGTACAAATAAAAATTTGGGTACGAAAAAATCTGGGTACGAAACAAATTTGGGTACTAAAAAAATGGGTACGAATTTTTTTATTTGGGTACGAAAAAAATGGGTATGAAAAAAAATTGGGTACGAACAAATTTGGGTACGAAAAAGATTGGTACGAAAAAAAAAAATGGGTACAAACAAATTTGGGTACGAAAAACATTTGATCTACGAAAAAAATGGGTACGAAAAAAAAATTGGGTACGAAAACAATTGGGAACAAAAAACATTTGGGTACGAAAAAAATGGGTACGAAAAAAAAAATTGTTACGAAAAAAATTTAGTACGAAAAAAAATTTAGGTACGAAAAAAATGGGTACAAAAAAAATTGGGCACGAAAAAAAAGGGGTACCAAAAAAAATGGATACGAAAAATTTGGGTACGAAAAACATTTGGGTACGAAAATAATGTGTACAAATTTTTTTTTAGGTACGAACAAATTTGGGTACGAAACACATTTGGGTACGACAAAAATGATTACGAAAATCGAAAAATTGGGGTATGAAAAATCTAATTTGAATTGTCTAGCCCGTGAATTGTCTCCTGGGGGTGAATTGTCTTGGGGTTGCTATTAAAGCTACATGTACTTCCGGCCAAGCCACGTGTTTATAGCGATTGCGCAATAAAAAACACCACTTTTTCGTGATTTAATCAAAAACTAGATTTTTCCCAGTTATAACGAATACGCCAACAGGTAGATCGCGTTATATGTACAGTTAATGGAAAATTTCATAGGGCCATACATTGTAACTCTGTGAAAAATCATCTGACCAGAACCGGCTGATAATATGCATGTCTCCTCTTGGTAGTGAAGCTTCCCATTAAGTTTAATTGAATTCCAGTCATTAGTTGCTGAAAAATAGCCCAGACAAAAATTGTGCACGGACGGACAGACGAAGCGGCGACTATATGCTCCCCCCTTAAAAAATTTGGGGAGAGCATAATAAAGAAGTTGTGGCAATTTAAAGGTGGTACGCAAACTTTAAAATAGATTTATCAATTATATGCTTATTCTTAGTGAAAAAAAGGCCATAATTGTTACAAAATGCTTGATACAGTTATCTGCTTTTGTTTATACATTGGGGTCATGTTGGTTAAGAAGCAAAATACATGTATGAAAGCAATATGTGAATGGACATAGGAAATATATTCGAGGTGGTACGCAAACATTCCAATGCGCGCACCTACGCCGGGGTGAGTAGGATAGGTCCACTATATATATTTCATATAAAATAGTCGAGCTAAAAAGTAAATATACTATAAACAAATAGCTTACCTCAATCACAATTTTAATGCAATGCAGTTAAACAATAAAGTAACAATGATATGCCAGGGATTGAAACTAACTTTTTACTATTATGGGCAACCATCTTTAGTATTTTGGTTTCCCAGATAAAGAATAATGAGCCCAGAAATATGAACATGTGAATATTATTATACATTTTTTTAATAAAATAATAGATAATTATATACATTTGCTGACAAAACACATGTTCAATGCATGATGTATTATTATGAGCCTGAATTGAATCATGTCCTATTCCTAAATAATGAATGTTATTTAACTAGTATTGATCCATGGTGATCAATTGTTTTTCAATTTTAATTGCACTGAATTGTTTTAAGATTAAAAAAAAAAAACAAGTTTACCAACTTTTGAAATTGAGTTGCCCAGGCCAAAATCTACTTGCCCCGGGCTCATGGGAAACCACTTATTTCCATCCCTGTATGCTCTTCATTTTCTGTTCTTCCATCCCATTCTCAAAATTAATTTTAAAGCACAATATTTTTTAATAACATTTGTATGAATTACTAACCATTATCACCCAAAACACAATTTTACAATGCTGTAATCGTGTCGTAAAGATTTAGTTTACTATTATCAGTGTTCTCTTTAAATACCGGCAGCCAGCGATTCTGCCGGTTACATTTACTCTTACATTTACATGACGGCTACTTTTCCCAAATATATCAAGTAAATGTCATAAATGCTTTTGTTTTACTGCATAGTTGCCGGCCATACAATGTATAACTGGCTTCTCAATTTTTTCTAGAAAACACTGAATTATGCATGACAAACACACAATACTTAAAATCTTAGATTCGTTTTTAAAATAAATTGACACTTCCAGCTTGTCGCAATTAAAATCCAAAGATTCAAATAATTTTCCAAGAGGTACGTCAACAATTGCATAATCAAATGAATGAAAAATAAAAGTAAAGAAAGCCGGATTTTACATAAATTCCAGGTTGATAAACACAACAAGGAAAAGGTAACTTGTAGTCAGTGAGATATAATAATAATACAGTTAGTAAGGCTCGTACCCTGGGTACGGTAAATATACTAAAACGTACCCGGGATTTTAACACTAAATCGGTTGTTGTCTGGTATTTTGTAAAAATTAATTATGTTTACATTTATGTCAATTTTCTGTTCAATGGCATTTATATTATCAAAACTCATTGTTAAAATCATTAATGTGATTTAATTTTAAATCTGAAATTGTTTAAAGTCGCGTCATTGTATGGCGTCGTCAAGTATAATATTTTCCACGACATCGCACGTTCACTTTTTACCGTCATAGATTTTTTAAAAGAAACATTATTTGGTTTGCAAGGTCCGTTAAATGGGGAACACCATATTCGGTATTTATATTATGTTTTAACAATTAATTCATGCTGTGTAATAAATATTGTATAAGATATTTCGATATTGATTGAAAATGTTTCAAATTGTTATTTATGAAACCTCTTATTCTAATGAGTGTATGCTATTATATTATACTTTGAAAAGCATATCTGTTGTACTATAATCTTATTATTCATTTTTTATTGTTAATTTCATTTATTGTAGAGAATCGTCAATGTTACATCTAGTCGCCCATGCTTGTTTTCAGTGTTAGTCGTAAATGCTTGTGATCATTGTCGTCAATGTTAGTCGTCAATCCTTATCGTCATTATACATGAAGGAAATAAAAGCAGAAACAGAGACGTATTCTTGATTACTTGCTTATTCCTACGGCGTCCTCTCAACACTCAAACTAAAAAGCATGTTGATGCAGATTTTTTAAAAGAGAAGGTTGTTTAAGGTAAACAATATTGTTTTATGTTATCGGTAGCATGTTTAACAACATTGGATTTTTGGCGGATATACAACTCGGATACAATCTAATATTTGCGGGTATGTTTAAGTTTATTTACCGTACCCGGGGAACATGTAAGTAAAGTTAAGAGTACCCGGGGTACATGTACCGGTAAGTAGTACCCGAGCCGAGAATGACCAATCGAGCCTTAGTAAGTGATTGATGGTGTATGGGATAGCATGCACTGAGGGTGTATATTTTTCATGAACAAGTCAATTGAAGGTGTTAGAGATGCATTGATCAATAACATTAAAAAGTGTAATTAACCACGGGCTTATTAAAATTAAAACGATGACATTACATTGTACCAGCTGTTTATTGTTGAGTACTGTAAGCTTGCAATATTTTAAATAATGTAAACAACTTACCTTGTATTAAGTTGGCACATTGTTGTCAGGTGTAGAAACTTTTTATACTTATTTCTGTTAAGTTGCACTGGCAGAACAAAAATAATTATGTAGTCGTTTCTGAATAATCACGAAACAACCTACTAATGCATATATGCTTGCCAGTTACTGAGTTTGTGCATTTCCATTCATTATATTATCGGCCTTGGCAAACAGCGTAGACCCAGATGAGACGCCGTGTGATGTCTGCTATTTCGTTACGCTGAAGATTTCCTTATCCACGGGTGTTTTTGTGTCAAATGTTATGGTTTTTCAATAGATCGTATACTTATCTACAAAACAGCGAATTAGCGTTCACTTTACATCATCTATGTTATTTTGTTAATACTTTCTCGCGTTCTTTTCGAACCTGTATTGGCAGCCATTGGTCGACGCCGTCTGCTATTTCAAACGCCGATGATTTCCAGGGCCGTACCCAGGAAATGTTGACTGGGGGGCCCAAACGGGGAGGGTGCGGGAGGGGTTGCCCCTCCGGAATAGATTTTTTTTATTAGGCACTATTCAAGGTGAATTTTAATGCATATAGAAACATATGTTGTGTTATAAATTTATGGATAAATAACAAGTAAATCAGCACCTTTCTGAAGTCTAAAGCTTTAATCATTACGGGCCGTCCATAAAGTATGTCACGCTCTTAGGTTTATCATGTAATATAGAACTGTTTTGTACAGAGTTGGAACGCTGGTGATTTTATACATGTATATATATGGTTTTATATGATTAGAATGCAAAAGTCTCTGATATTTCTTATTTAGAAAGGTTACATACAATTGTCTATTGTATATATATAAGTGAATGTTTGTATTGTTGTATTGTATGTAATTGAGACTATAATAAAGAATAAATCTCAAGGTGGGGGGAGGATGAGTAAGAAAGTGACAGTTTGTGACATGGGGAGGGGAGTCAGGCCATGTGTGATGTCACACATTTATTTAAAAAAAATTGTATAATTTATTTATTATTTCTTTAGTAGAATTTAAAAATAATTTTCAAAAATTTGTGAAATATTTGAATTAGTTTTATGTCAAAATAAGACGAATTGCGTATCTCCTGATTCTGTTGTTCGAATGTTTAATAGGCAACTTGGCTGGGCCGGCTTATTCAATAGGCACAATCTCCACAAATTTCAATGACGAAATAATTGGACTGTTCCATTTTTAGTTAGTAAAGGGTTGAAAGAAAATCTAAATTATAATTTCGTTTTTATTAGAGGTTAACATGTGGATAAATATTCATACTGCTCATCGTAACAACCCTACGGTTATAAAAGCCTGTAATGTAAAAGCTCTTTTACCGGTAAGTGAAATTTTAATACGGTTAAATAGTGAATTGAGTTTTAGATTAAATTTAAATTAAGTATTAATTTAAAAAAAATGTTGAAAGTGTGAGTTTGTGACGTACTTTAAGGAAGGGGGTCCAAGATTTTGTAACAGTTTGTGACATGCCGGGGTAAAAATGGTAAAAAAAGCGTTACATGCTTTATCAACGACCCCTTGGTGTAAAATTCACACACATGTTTAAAGCTTTAGATTTCAGAAATGTATTACACTTCATAAAGAAGTAAAAGCAACCTTTGAAACTAAAAAACCTTTATTATGAAATGTAACATAAAGTATGACTATTGAATAGGTTTGATTTCAAAGAGAAAATACTACTTTGGTTATATGTCAGTAACTGACATATAACCTACTAGTATTTTCTCTTTGAAATCAAACCTACTCTTTATAAAATTTCAAAGTAAATTCATTATAAAATGTTTAACATCTACAAGACAGTTTTCACAGAAATGTTCAATAGGAGGTTTTTGTGTGACGTCACAAGAAGGGTTTTCCGTTACTAAAAATAGATTGGCCGTCAACTTCTTGATCGCGGCCAATTACATTGTATCAGAGTTAAGGTCGTCGGAAGACTTAATACTTACAATTTCACAAAACAAAACTATAAATACCCGTATTCTTTTTTAAAATAAGAATTTAATTAATGATATTTCAAAAATAATAAAACATATAATGATTTGAATATTATTATAAGTGGTGTGGATGCGATAGTGTTATTTTTCATCCGGGATTGAAAATTAGTGTAAGGGGTGCATTGAATCAGTTATAAAACAGAGCCCTAAAATAGCTCACTACATTTCAATCTTGAAATGTAGTTTTAATTTTCTTTTACATTGAATGAATTTTCGTTTCGTGAACATTGAATGAAAATATTAATAAATTTAAGCATTCAAATTGAAAAAACACCTGCATATTTTGCAAATTGAACTGTCTTTACATGTACACGTATATTGAAAACTCGTCTGTAGTGATAATGAGCAATACAAATCTAGCATTTTATGATACCATTAATCTACGCATTTAATTTATTTAACGCAAGTATTTTATATCCCTATAATGACCAAACGCGATTGCTTGTTTTCATGATGATGTTTCGAACACTGCAGTAACGCACGATCTTAACACATTATAGAAGAATTTACATTTGCAGGTATCCGTTAAATACGTTAATTGTGTAGCAGTTAATGTGTACAATATTTTAAATGTATAGTTATTAAACACTTTATTATTATGTTTAAACTGGCTTATATATATATACTTAATAGTTCCTAGCTGTTAATCCATTTCGGACAAATGTCTATTTTTAAATATGTTCAAATAGCAAAGCAACTGTTAAGTTTTTGACTTAATATGTCGAGAGATGACATGGAGGTATCATAAATTGTGTTTAATGACCAGACACATGTGGTTTATGCAGAGACCCGATACAGAGTCATACAAGTATAGGTCCCTGGGTTTATGACACACTGTTTTCTAAGTAATAGTCTGGACAGTATCCGATCATATCGAGATAATTGGTCTGTGATAAAGAAAGGTGCAATTAAACACTGGGTTAAAATGCTGAAACAAAGAGTGTCAAAATTGGTGTGAACAATTAAATTAAAAACATTAACATTTATCAAGAGGATTAAGTTAATCTGTAACAAGGTAAGTTTTTACAGACAAATAGGTTCAAATCAGTTTCTATATGTTGATTACATAAAATCAATGAATTTGTTGTTTGTTTTCGTCCTTATTTGTGTTCGTTCATTGGATTCAATTTAATCTGAAAGAATTTCAATTTCTGAGTATTTTTTGTTCTTCAAAAGGGTCGCGAATATGTTTGTAACCTTATCACGATGCGCTTCATCAATGCAAACAATAGCAGAAAGGCCGAAGTTTTGACGGCCAAAATTTGAGCATGCGCAAACGTGACGTCATTATCGGAATCCCCAAAACCTCCTATAAGCTATGACTCTAGAGGAGGTTTGAATTCAAAAAAGAAAACACTATAATCGTTCAGACCTACGACCTTCTGTATCAGTTCCATCCATTCGCTGTTTCTCTTTCCTTGTCCAATCAAAAGACGTGTTACACCCACCATCAAAAGATGAAGCATTGAGCACAATGGGTAATTGACAGAACGGGGATGTGTTTACAAGGTGATAAGAAAACAATGCCTAGGGGCTTATCTCCACTGGCGAGTAAATTAGCGCTAATCCCCTTGTGTATCAGGGGCAATAAAACACATCTGCACATTTGTATTGCAGGGAAGTGTTCTGTGGGCCCTTTTATGTGAGAAAATTTGCAGTAGGCCCATTACTAAAAAATCATAACTCGACAGTCAGCTGGGGGGCCCGGGCCCCTGGGCCCAGTGCCTGGGTACGGGCCTGATTTCCATATCCACTGGTGTTTTTTTTTATGTCAAATTTTATTGTTTTTTCGTTGGATCGTATACTTATCTACAAAATAGCTAACTAGCGTTCACTTTACAATATTTATGATGATCTTATTTTGTAAATATTTTGTGAGCGTTCATTCCTACGTTGCTATGTCGTCAGCCATTTTGACGGTTGGTTTGTTGGTTACTGGAGGTTTCGGCGAAACACCGGTTCGGCGAATTGATTATAAATAGTAGGTGTTAAACCGGTTCGGCGAAATGATTTATGGTTGATCACGCCTTTACATAGCTACTTAATAGGTGTGAATAGATCGATGTACAGCATTGCTATCACATTCAAATTGTCGGCGAAGTGTTAGCAAACACCATTGTGTTGCCCATCAGCAGATCAATTACTATTGTAGTTGATTGCTCAAATCAGCGCACGAGGAGCAATTAAACAGTATGCATGAGTATTTAATCGTTTGAATAAAACAAAGGAAAAACAGTGTGCAGTGTAATATTTTATTGAAATAACGATTGTTCAACATGTTCATATTCACAAATTTACTTGCAAGTGATTATACATAAAAAATAGTCATAATTACCTTATTTACTTATGCAATTCACCATGTACTAAGGCAATCAATTTGCAAATGATACAACACAGACAATTCAATATACATGAGAGCATAGCTTTTAACAATCTTCGTCGTGGATGGCATCAGTTGTTCTGATATTAGATTTTTTATATGCCCCTGGATCTGCGGGATGTGTATGTTCATTTAGACTGGCTGTTAACATGTCGCCAAACTGTTTTACACTAGCGAAGCGTGTTACTTGTTTATTTCTCACACTACATGTCCAGTACGTTCTTCCACTGTGTGTCTTCCTTGCGTTGTATGTGTTGCCGTCACTGCTCACGAGTAGTCGACCACCACGCTTACTGCCACTTTCCACTACTTCGTACGTTGTTGGTACCGCGTTGGGAATGATATCATCCAGTGGTCGATCGAGTAGTGATTCATCAAGCGACCATGTCGACCATTTATAGAAGTCAGCATAATATGACATTCATCACTAGATACCAAACTGTGAGCTGTTTTCAGGTGATGAAATTTGACAGCCTCACTTGAGCCAAGCGTTCTTTATAATAAGTGTGAAACAATATCGCTAATTAAAATATACAATTTGGATGTGATAGCAATGCCGTACATCGATCTATTCACACCTATTAAGTAGTTATGTAAAGGCGTGATCAACTATAAATCATTTCGCCGAACCGGTTTAACACCTACTATTTATAATCAATTCGCCGAACTGGTGTTTCGCCGAAACCTCCATAATTCGGTTTGTTTACTTTCCGTCTTTCGGTTTCTACTGCAAACGAAATTAATTGATTTGCTGCTCACGTTTATTTATTGATTTAATAATAAAATATTAAACCCTAATAATGTAATAGATATTATCGGATAAATAGAATACCATTCTAATACCAGTGTGTACTTACATTTATCTCGGAAAGCCTAGCCGTGTAAACCTTTCTTCAACTCGTAGCACACAAATTCACAATACGTTGAATAACACATTGATTTATGTGATGTTTATTAAAAAAACACACTTGTGTACTTCCGATTGATATTCAAACACAATTATTACGTCTTTGTTTATCGATTAAACGCCTAACTTTATATTAAATTAATAACGCGTAACGTCAGTTTCTTTGTTTCGTAGCAAGATGGAAGCTAGCCTAAGCGCTTTTCATGACGTCATGCGCGCGTGCTCTTTCCCATAAAAATATTTAAACGCAAAATACTCGAAAACTTGATTTTCCCAGGTATAACGCCTACGCCAACAGGTAGATCGCATTCTTCTTCATATACATGTCAAATTTCAGCAAAAGTTACCGACCAGTTTTCAAGCGCCACAAATCGCAGTGATTTGCACCAACTTCACGAAACTTAGCCCCCTTTATCATTCGTTCGAATGAACGTCATCAATGATGACGTCCAATACATCACTCATTCCATACTAGACTTGCGACACCTTAAGGGTTTCGCGGGATGGAATGAGTGGGGAGGTTTGTTTTTTTTTCAATTTTCAGCTTCCGGACGCATGGACCCTCTGGACGTGAAACACCAGCTTTCCAACACTATATGACTCCAGTTCCAAAGCACATATTGCATTAGTTCAAGGAGAAGAACATAAAACGGCATATTCACAAATCTCTGGAAAACAAACAGTGCTAAAAAAATATTTTAAGTAGTCATTTACTATTTAATTGATTATGTCCTCTGATTGTTGCATTTTTAATTTAAATATGTGTTCCTATATGCATTTATTGTTGTATTGACTTAAAAAACTAAAATGGATGCCCATTCTTAGTTTGCTGTCTTAGTCTACCCTAAAATTATACATGTTTTTTTGCATAATTGAATTATCAAAAACTGCATACTTTTAAAGGCATTGTCAGAGTTAATTGGTTAAGTTAGAGACAAAGTAAAGCAAATATATTCATTTTTCTTAAAATGAATCATCCTCTGAAGCCCCCACTGGGATTCAAACCCAGATCTCTTTCCTCTGGGAAGGAAAGTATTCTATCTTGAAATACAAGGGCAAGTAAGAGGACAATTTGCAATTTTAAACCTATAAACATATAAACTTAATTTTTCACATGACCTTAGAAACAAAACAGACATCTCTGAATCTGAAATACATTACAGTTACAATTCAGGTTTTTAGTATTGTGCGTTGTACATGAATGTTTAAGTATTGTATTTATCCTTGGTACACAGAACTGCCTAAAGATGCGTAAAATACCAGTTTTCAAATCTGAAAATATCCCATGTGTTTGTTTTAGTCTGTAAGTATCCCTATTTTATTTCAATAAAGCAGTTTTTCCTTCTCCTGAAAATTTAACTAAATGTCAGTTATGCTACTTTTTACATTCAGCAAATGACATGTGTCAGTAATGTCAATTTTGAAAATTTGGTAAAAACATTATTTTTACCAAAAAGGTAGACTTAATATTATTAAACAGTTGATGTATGTCACCTTAATAAAAAACACAAAAATGGGAAAGAAATAAAATGTTTAAAAATGTCATTTACATGACTTATAACATTAAGTAGACGATATAGCTTTGATACTTAAGGATAAGAGTAGACCTTAACACAAATAGGATAAGAGTAGACCTGAACACAAAATTTACCCAAATTTTCAATTTTCTAACTATAAAAGGGGGCATTATTCTGTCAAAAAACAGAAAAAATGGGTACGAAAAAATTATGCCGAAAACAATATATGCTACAATAGCTTGGGGTCTTGACCACCAAAACGGCTTGGATTTTAATTATGCTGAAATAACTCTGGGTCATGACCACCAAACTGGCTTAGAATTAAATTATGCTGAAATAGCTCAGGATCTTGACCACCAACCTGGCTTGGATTATTATGCTGAAAAAGCTAGGGGTCTTGATCACCAAACTGGCTTGGATTTTAATTATGCTGAAATAGCTCGGGATCTTTACCACCAAACTGGCTTGGATTTGAATTATGCTCATAGTTTGGGTTCTTGACCACCACACTGGCTTGCATTTTAATTATGCTGAAATAGCTCAGGATCTTGACCACCAAACTGGCTTGGATTTTAATTATGCCAAAATAGTTCAGGATCTTTACCACCAAACTGGCTTGGATTTTAAATATGCGGAAATAGCTCGAGGTCTCGGCGATGAAACTGGCTATGGTTTAAATTATGCTGAAAAAGCTCGGGTTCTTGACCACCAAACTGGCCTTGATTTTAATTATACCGAATTATACCTGACTTTGATTTTAAATATGCTGAAATAGCTCAGGGTCTCTCCCACGAAACTGGCTAGGATTTTAATAATGCTAAAAAAGCTTGGGGTCTTGACCACCAAACTGGCCTGGATTTTAATTATACCGAAAAAGTTCAGGATCTTGAACACTAAACTGACTTGGATTTTTATTATGCTAAAAAAGCTTGGGGTCTTGACCACCAAACTGGCTTGGATTTTAATTATACCGAAATAGTCCAGGGTCTTGACCACAAAAATGGCTTGGATTTTAATTATGCTGAAATAGCTTGGGATCTTTACCACCAAAGTGGGCGGGGCCCTGGGGTGGGTAATGTGAACATGGATGGTCAAGATAGACTGTGTTGTCATAAGAAATCTTAAGTATTAATTTGAAGTCAATTGGTTAAAAATGGTGCGGCAGAGGCCGACGCGTATTCCCACGCCGCATGTTTGACCCAGGGGGCGCCCCAAGGGTTGGTAATGCGGCCATGCATGGTTGAGATTGACCGTATTGTCATAAGAGATTTTGAGTGCTTGACAGGTTACTGTAAGCCATCATGGAGAGCGGGGGGTTTATGTGGGTTGGTGGTAATTTAAAAGATGAACTTTCAAAAATAATTATAAACAAAAAATTTGGGGGGGGGGATTCTGGGGTGGGGCATGGGGGATAGTTTGGGTGCAGTGCATTGTGGTATGTCAGGTAAGTGTTGCTTTGTCAAAGTATGAATCAAATGTGATCATAAATGAAGAAGTTATGGCAATTAAGCAAAATGTTCAATTATCTAAGTATAAAAGGGGCAATAATTCTGTCAAATGCTTGATACAGTTGTCTGTTCTTGTTTATAGATTGGGATCATGTTGGTAAAGAAGTATGCAAAATATGAAAGCAATATGTCAAAGGACATAGAACATATTTGAGGTGGTATGCAAATTTAAACATAGATTTATCAATTATATATGCATATTCTAAGTATAAAAGGGCAATAATTCTGTCAAAATGCTTGATACAGTTGTCTGCTCTTGTTTATAGATTGGGATCATGTTGGTTATGAAGTATGCAAAATATGAAAGCAATATGTCAAAGGACAAAGAAAATATTTGAGGTGGTATGCAAACTTTAACATAGATTTATCAATAATATGCATATTCTAAGTATAAAAGGGGCAATAATTCCGTCAAAATGCTTGATACAGTTGTCTGCTCTTGTTTATAGATTAGGGTCATGTTGGTAAAGAAGTACATGTATGAACTAGTGACCTCAAAATCAATAGGGGTCATCTGCGAGTCATGATCAATGTACCTATTAAGTTTTATGATCCTAGGCATAAGCGTTATTGAATTATCATCCGGAAACCATTTTACTATTTCGGGTTACCGTGACCTTAATCTTTGACCTAGTGACCTGAAAATCTGTAGGGGTCATCTGCGAGTCATGATCAATCTACCTTTCAAGTTTCATGATCCTAGGCATAAGCGTTCTTGAATTATCATCCGGAAACCATTTTACTATTTCGGGTCACAGTGACCTTGACCTTCGACCTAGTGACCTATAAATCAAAAGGGGTCATCTGCGAGTCATGATCAATGTACCTATGAAGTTTCATGATCCTAGGCCTAAGCGTTCTTGAGTTATCATCGGGAAACCACCTGGTGGACGGACCGACCAACCGACAGACCGACATGTGCAAAGCAATATACCCCCTCTTCTTCGAAGGGGGGGGGGGGGGCATAAAAAAATATATAAATAATTTGTTAAAGTAAAAAGAAAATATTTGGGGTTGTACACAAACGTTAACATGTGCACGCTAACGGTAACGCCGACGTGATCAGGATAGCTCCATTATATATATTTCATATATAATAGTCGAGCTAAAAATGAGTGAAAATCTCTGACCCGTCCCCACCCCAACCCCTATAACTTTTGACCCAGGGGTCAGATCAAAATTCCAAATAGTGCAGGGTCGCACATAATGCTCATAGCTACCATGTGTTTAAGTTTCAAGGTTCTAGTGCTTATGGTGTAAGAGATAGTGGCTAGGACAGACGGACAGACTGATGGTGGAGATAACCACAATGAACCTGTTAACAGCCAACTAACGCTGCCAACAAAGCACAAGCTTTACGTGTCAGTATGTGGCACTATCTATACAAACTGCATAAGAAATAACAAGACGCTGAGGGTTTGAGGGACACCAAACCTGATTATGAGTCTTCCACACCTTAAGCATCTTAACCCTTTGCATGCTGGGAAATTTGTCGTCTGCTAAAATGTCGTCTGCTGAATTTCTAAAATTAGCATTTTCTTCGATTTTATTTCAAAGAATACTATCAGAATAGCAAACAGTTTGGATCCTGATGAGACGCCACGTTCTGTGGCGTCTCATCTGGATCCAAACTGTTTTCAAAGGCCTTTAAAATTCGGTTCCCGCACTGAAAGGGTTAAATATACTTATTTGCTTGTGTACATGTACCTGATAATAAATTATTATTATTACCTGTTTTGGCATCAACAAGCTTTATCAATTTGCCCTCAAATTTTGCACATAAACGCTACACGATCAACCAATATGCCTTTTCATTTCAAGTTGGAAAGCAATTTAGCCCTTATTCGGCCATAATAGGGTGGAGGATCGATTTAAAATACAACTGTTCCAGATACAAAAATATTAATTCATTTATTTAATGCACTTATTTTCTTCTCTTTTGCTACGAAATGACCAGTCATATTTTGCACTAGCAGATGATATTTCTTTTTTTACATATGAAAGGTAAAAAGAAATTCAAGCAGCATTTTATAATATAAATTTAAAAATGCACTAAATCATGCACTTAAAAACAATATCATTGTGATTCTGTTATTTATAATCATATTAATAATGCCTCATTTTTCTCCATTTTATGGTTTACTATCTATTTTTCCCAATTTTATAGTTTATCTTGCTTATTTTCTGAATTCAAAAGGCACTGGCTTAAAAAAAACTGTCTATGCATGTAACTGTATATTGAAATCTCATTATGAGTGATTATAAATGCATGATAAAATTCTAACATGTTATGTTATAGATAAATCTATATTGTTTGTATTTTTCCTAAACATTATTAGCCACCGTTGTGGTCAAACATATTTTTTTGTTTTATTAATGACGTTGTTTCACAGATTACTGTAACAGAGCTACAGATTAGGTGCGCATTTGTGTAAATACCCAATGTAAAATTGCCGATTACGCATAGAAAAATAAAAACATGCGTTCCGAAACCCAATTGAAATTGTCGATTAAGCATATCATATTTTTCCTTTGCATAACGAGTAAATCTGTCCCGGAAATACCCTGGTCCGAAATACCCGGATTCTTTCCGCTTTGTCCAAGCGCTTTCAGTATACGTGTTATTGTTGTGAAAATGTAGATGTTAATGTTATACTTGTTATGTACAAACTGACTTAAAATAAAATTTGTATTTGTATATTTGTATACCATGTGCTCAAGTGTTTTCAAATTCAGAATGACATTTCCCGGTATTTTAGAATATTCTGGCTTGTTTTGTTAACAAATTGTAGTGTAAATACAAACTCAAAGTAAATATTTAAAACTACCCGATTCACACTGAAATCAGTTTTATAATCCACCAGACGTATGTTGTTAATCACAAATAACAGATTTCAGAAAACAAAGGTAATGTTTACAATATCAGCAAAAGATGTCAAGGATGATCCGACAGTATCCAAATTAAAACTAGTCTTGGACAAAGCGACAATGGCTTCAAAATTGTGAATTTCAGACTGATGAGAGTTATTTTCATCTATTGTTAGACGCATTTGAAACGTTTAAACCTTAAAATATTCCTTGATGCAGTAATTTATATTCATTCACCAATATATGTAGAAATGTATCCAAGAAAATGAGTATTCTTTGATTTATAGCGTGACATAAATATGTTACGACTCTGGTTGACTTTCGATACAGAGTTGGCTTCAGAGTACAGGTATGTCAATACCATATAAATTGTACGCTGAAGTTTCTTTAGCTAATATTTTTCTAATGTTGACAGACCATTGACATTGCTGGGGTTTGTTGATTTAAAGACTTATTATCATCAGGGGCAGAAAAACATTATAGACATTAAACAGCGCGTCATTAAGAAGACAACAGCTGCACAACTGTATGGTAAAAGGTAAATATGTATCTTAATAATTATGTTGACAACTAGCTTACGTAGCAACGTCCGAAAATATGAAATATCCGACATGTATTTCAATATTCAAAATTCAAGATATAATGACGACTGAACTGTTTTACTTTAAGGAAAAAACGGTAAAACTATGTTGAAAATGAAACACAACAAACTAAATACTTATCTGTTACGGCTAAACGACTAATTATCCCAATATAACACTGTCATTGAATCGCACATTTCAATTATAATTATTCCCCTTGAAAGTTAATGCATATTGATATAACGAATTCATCAAACGTTATCAAACATTAGTAATTTGAATTGCATCGGATTCGCACAATATTATGTGGATGTAAATCCGATCCGGTTGTTTTTTATGTGTCAAGCTCATTTTGTCAGTGACTGAGTGAGATATAATAAATTTCTTCCGTAGTAAAATCTACTGTAAAGTACACAATGATACTTACGTAATTCTGTCGTATCCGTCTGAATAAACATCCGCTGCACAAAATATAGACATTTGTATTAATGATAATTAAACACAATCATATTTTCTGTGTTTATTGAATTAATAACACTGAGTTTCTTTGTCGCGTTACAAGATGGCGGATGTCTAACGCTGTTTGTGAAGTGACGTCACAATGTTTATCTGTGCGCGTGCCCTTTCCCATAAAAGTATTTAAACACAAAATACTCGAAAACTTGATTTTTCCCAGGTATAACGCCTACGCCAACAGGTAGATCGCATTCTTGTCCATATACATGTCAAATTTCAGCAAACGTGTTCGGCCAGTTTTCAAGGCGCCCAAATCGCGACTATATGCACCAACTTAACGAAACTTAGCCCCCTTTATCATTCGTTCGAATGAACGTCATCAATGATGACGTCCAATACATCACTCATTCCATACTAGAGTTGCGACACCTTAAGGGTTTCGCGGGATGGAATGAGTGGGGAGATCAAATCAAATTGAAAACCTATTTCTTTTTGTGCATTTAATGATGGTAACCAAAGTTCTCGCAAAAAAATTAATATACATATCACATGATAGTAACCATAATACTCGCAGACGTGTTTATTTTTTCGAGGCCGTTCGATTAGCTACCTTAAAAAGTAGAACTTCAATTCCCATGACTATAATATTAAAAACGTGAATAGAGCAAACAACTGCAGTGTGTCGGACATCCCCATCTTAAACACTATCGACAAGCATTAAGCCTTTTTCTTTGTCTACAAAATTATGTGTATTTTATTGAAACATCATTATAGCTTTGCGTTCAAGATAGTGTTGAATTCATTTTGAAATGCAATCAGCGCTTTGATTTTATATTACGAAATGTACTACGCAGTACATTGTGTGACGTCATTTCGGTGACGAAACACAATGGTTTTATTTACACTCTCTGGAATTTGAGGACATGTCGTTGTGTTTTTTATCTGTAAACTATTTGTTTAAAGCATCGAACGAATGCAAAACGTATTTCGGATTGTGTGTTTATCATGCATAAATGTAAACATAGATAGAAATACAATACAATTGTGTGGTTTGAACTAAGTTTCGATAAAGACATGGATTAATAAAGGTGAAAGTGCATATCGTTTCAAATTGTTTGTTATAAACTTTGGATTAAAGTAGTCAACTTATTGTTACAAACATTGGATTAACGATGTCATTTAGGTAAGCGTGACTTTTATACTAAATTAAGTTTTTTTATAACTCTTGATAAAGCTGAAATTGAGTCATCAAATTTCGCTACAAAACGGTGTCAGTTGCAATAGATATTTTAATGTAATATGTGAAATTATAATTATGTTTGATTATTTTGTTTATTTGTTACGCACTGTATGCTGCTAATGATGTGTTGCTCACGGCAAGCCTCGCCGTGTAAACCTTTCTTCAACTCGTCGGACAAATTAAAGTACACGTGATACTTACATTGTATTTTATTTTTTCTGTGTATTTGATGATGGTAACCAAAGATATCACAGAGATTTTAATATACATGAAACTATTTCAATTAATGCTATTTTGAGAAGTCCGTCACCACTCTATCGTTTGTTATTGTTTATATCATACTATTTTGCTCCACTATATAAACATTTCTCAAAACCGGCTTTCCGTACTTTTATTTTGCATGCAACTGATTGCGCAATTTATGACGTATGTTGTGTGACGTAATTTATTTGTCAAAACAAACAATTTTGAGTTAAATTCTCTGGATGTTTTTAACAGTTATTTATTTGTTTAAAGCATCGAACGAATGCAAAAACGTATTTCGGATTGTGTGTTTATCATACATAATTGTAATTGTTATATTATATTGGATTATTGTCGTCATTAAGGTAAGCGTGTTGTTTATACTAAATTGATTTGCTGCTCACGTGTATTTATTGATTCAATAATTAAACCCTAAATTAATAATGTATTTGTCTCATGATTATCATGTATATTAAAGATATTATCAGATAAATAGAATACCATGTTAATACCAGTGTGTACTTACATTTATCTGACACGTCTCGGAAAGCTTCGCCGTGTAAACCTTTCTTCAACTCTTCGTACAAAATAACATAAATTTATGTCATGAATATCTAAACAACCACACTCGATCTGCACAAAAGACATGCATGTGTACTTCGTATTGATATTCAAACACAATTATTATGTCGTTGTTTATAGATTTAACGCCTAACTGTATATATATTGAATTAATAACGCGTAACTTAGTTTCTTAACAAGATGGAAGCTAGCCTAAGCGCTTTTCATGACGTTACGTCACAATGTTTATCTACGCGCGTTGCGTTTCGCAGAAAAAATATTTAAACACAAAATACTCGAAAACTAGATTTTTCCCAGGTATAACGCCTACGCCAACAAGTAGATCGCATTCTGGTCAATATACATGTCAAATTTTAGCAAACGTGTTCGGCCAGTTTTCAAGAAACTCAAATCGCAGTGATTTGCCTCAGCTTAACGAAACTTAGCCCCCTTTATCATTCGTTCGATTGAACGTCATCAATGATGACGTCCAATACATCACTCATTCCATACGAAAAAAGGGTACAAACAAAATAAGGGTAGCACAAAAGATTTTGGTACGAAAAAAATGGGTACAAATTAAAAACAAGGGCTGTTTGTAAAACATGCATGTCCCCCATATGTGCTCTCAGTTGTAGTAACAGCCATTTTGTTAATATGTTTTTGTCACTGTGACCTTGACCTTTGACCTAGTGACCTGAAAATCAATAGGGGTCATCTGCGAGTCATGATCAATGTACCTATGAAGTTTCATGATCCTAGCCATAAGCTTTCTTGAGTTATCATCAGGAAACCATTTTACTATTTCGGGTCACTGTGACCTTGACCTTTGACCTAGTGACCTGAAAATCGATAGAGGTCATCTGCCAGTCATGATCAATGTACCTATCAAGTTTCATGATCCTAGGCATAAGCGTTCTTGAGTTATCATCCGGAAACCATTTTACTATTTCGGGTCACCGTGACCATGACCTTTGATCTAGTGACCTAAAAATCAATAGGGGTCATCTGCGAGTCATGATCAATGTACCTATCAAGTTTCATGATCCTAGGCATAAGCGTTCTTGAGTTATCATCCCGAAACCATTTTACTATTTCGGGTCACCGTGACCTTGACCTTTGACCTAGTGACCTGAAAATCAAAAGGGGTCATCTGCTAGTCATGATCAATCTACCTATTAAGTTTCACGATCCTAAGCATAAGCGTTCTTGAATTATCATCCGAAAACCATTTTACTATTTCTGGTCACTGTGACCTTGACCTTTGACCTAGTGACCTGAAAATCAATAGAGGTTATCTGCTAGTCATGATCAATCTACCTAACAAGTTTCATGATCCTAGGCATAAGCGTTCTTGAGTAATCATCCAAAAACCATTTTACTATTTCTGGTCACTGTGACCTTGACCTTTGACCTAGTGACCTGAAAATCAATAGAGGTTATCTGCTAGTCATGATCAATCTACCTAACAAGTTTCATGATCCTAGGCATAAGCGTTCTTGAGTAATCATCCAAAAACCATTTTACTATTTCGGGTCACTGTGACCTTGACCTTTGACCTAGTGACCTCAAAATCAATAGGGGTCATCTGCGAGTCATGATCAATGTACCTATGAAGTTTCATGATCCTAGGCCCAAGCGTTCTTGAGTTATCATCTGACAACCACCTGGTGGAAAGACCGACAGACCGACAGACAGACCGACATGAGCAAAGCAATATACCCCCTCTTCTTCGAAGGGGAGCATAAAAATTTGGGTACGAAACAAATTTGGGTACGAAAAAAATGGGTATGAAAAAAAAATTGGGTACGAAAAAAATTGGGAACGAAAAACATTTGGGTACGAACAAATTGGTGACGAAATAATACAATGGATGGTTAAGCAACTTAAAAATTTAAAAGGGCCATAACTCTCTAAGTAAATCATCTAACCAGAACCCACTTATAACATGCGCATCTCCTAGAGGTAGTTAAGCTTCCCATAAAGCTTCATTGTATTCCAGTCAGTAGTTGGGGAGAAATAGCCCCGACAAGAATTGCACGACATAAATATGTACTGTTTAGAGAAAATTTTAAAGGGCCATAACTCTGTGAAAAATCAACCGACCATACCGGCTGATAATATGCACATCTCCTGTTGGTAGTGAAGCTTCCCATGAAGTTTCATTGAATTCCCATAATAAGTTGCTGAGAAATAGCTCGGACAAGAATTGCCCTATAAGTTCAATGGAAAATTTCAAAGGGCCATAACCCTGTGAAAAATCATCCGACGAGAACCGGCTGATAATATGCATAAGTCCCCTCCGGTGAAACCGGTAGTGGACTAATAAAAGCTAGGCACGGGGTATAAAATCAGAACCACTGGGTCGAATCTGCTGAAACTTGGCCACATTATAGATTATAGTCCAAACAAGCTACAGAATTAGCGTTTTTGGACCTGACGGCGTAAAACATTAACCAATAATGGACAGCACAAAATGGGTCATTTTGTACAAAAAATGTAAACTTTGAGTGGCATTTAATGACCTTTAGACATCAGAAAATTGCAAATTTTTAATATTCTGCACACTTCGACTTGTTTTTTTTACAAATTTAGAAGCATTTATGCTTGGGATGTATATAAACCCTGTTATTCAGTGTCAAATTTGGCCCAAAATCACAATACAATCCCAAAAATGGCTAAGCAGCAATGCCCCTTTAACATTATTCCTTATATTTAATTGTATTGTTTAAAAAGATAACTGTGTATATTTAATCATAATGGCTCTGTATATCACACATGATAGGGCACTGCTGGGGCTTGAACCCAGAACTCATCTCACATTGTAAGATGCGTTTTTCAATTAAACTACAATGACTGTATCTTGTGAAGTGGAGCCAACATACACCCACATACCGGTAAGTGAAAAAATCATTCTGTCCATATATTTGTACTGGGCGATAGTGAAAGTGAAAGTCTTTTTCCAGGTTTTCCCTGATTTCCAGGTTGGCTGGGAACCATGTTTAACTATGATAAAATGTTCTTTAGATGCCATGTGTATTAATATATAGGTCTATTTTTCTGAGATATTAATGAAAATGCCTTTGGGTATGTGGCGAATATTTAAAAAATCTGCAACTTGATATATGGTGCTAACACGGTAAAATTGTATGAGCCCAAATTATAATAGATGAATGCCTATTATGCTTCTCTGCTTATACTATGACGACATGTTCATACAATGCCATTTTTATTAATATACATGTATATGCCAAATTTAATGAAAAAGACTTGAAAATGTGTGTCGCAAGATACCAAGTAAGAAAAAAATCAGCATTTTTACGTAGGGTCTTCACACGGTAAAATTATTTGTGCCCAAAATAATAATAGATGAATGCATATTAGGCCTCAATGTTGCTTATACTATGACGACTGGTTCATACGATGCCATTTTTATAAATATCTATGCCAAATTTAATGAAAGAGACATGAAAATGTGTATCGCCAGGTACCAAGTAAGAAAAAAATCAGCATTTTTATCTAGGGTCTTCACACGGTTAAATTATTTGTGCACAAATAATAATAGATGAATGCACATTAGGCTTCAATGTTGCTTATACTATGACTACTGGTTCATACGATGCCATTTTTATAAATATCTATGCCAAATTTAATGAAATAGACTTGAAAATGTGTGTCGCCAGGTACCAAATAAGAAAAAAATCAGCATTTTTATGTAGGGTCTTCACACAGTAAAATTATTTGTGCCCAAATAATAATAGATGAATGCATATTAGGCTTCAATGTTGCTTATACTATGACTACTGGTTCATACGATGCCAATTTTATAAATATCTATGCCAAATTTAATGAAATAGACTTGAAAATGTGTGTCACCAGGTACCAAGTAAGAAAAAAATCAGCATTTTTATGTAGGGTCTTCACACAGTAAAATTATTTGTGCCCAAATAAGAATAGATGAATGCATATTAGGCTTCAATGTTGCTTATACTATGACTAATGGTTCATACGATACGATTTTTATAAATATCTATGCCAAATTTATGAAATAGACTTGAAAATGTGATTCGCCAGGTACCAAGTAAGAAAAAAATCTGCATTTTTATGTAGGGTCTTCACACAGTAAAATTATTTGTGCCCAAATAAGAATAGATGAATGCATATTAGGCTTCAATGTTGCTTATACTATGACTAATGGTTCATACGATACCATTTTTATAAATATCTATGCCAAATTTAATGAAATAGACTTGAAAATGTGATTCGCCAGGTACCAAGTAAGAAAAAAAATCCGCATTTTTATGTAGGGTCTTCACACAGTAAAATTATTTGTTCCCAAATAATAATAGATGAATGCATATTAGGCTTCAATGTTGCTTATACTATGACGATATGTTCATACAATGCCATTTTTATTAACATATATGCCAAATTTAATGAAATAGAATTGAAAATGTGTATCGCCAGGTACCAAGTAAGAAAAAAATCAGCATTTTTATGTAGGGTCTTCACACGGTAAAATTATTTGTGCCCAAATAATAATAGATGAATGCATATTAGGCTTCAATGTTGCTTATACTATGACTACTGGTTCATACGATGCCATTTTTATAAATATCTATGCCAAATTTAATGAAATAGACTTGAAAATGTGTGTCGCCAGGTATAAACAAATAAGAAAAAAATCAGCATTTTTATGTAGGATCTTCACACGGTAAAATTGTTTGTGCCCAAATAATAATAGATGAATGCATATTAGGCTTCAATGTTGCTTATACTATGACTACTGGTTCATACGATGCCATTTTTATAAATATCTATGCCAAATTTAATGAAATAGACTTGAAAATGTGTGTCGCCAGGTAACAAATAAGAAAAAAATCAGCATTTTTATGTAGGATCTTCACACGGTAAAATTGTTTGTGCCCAAATAATAATAGATGAATGCATATTAGGCTTCAATGTTGCTTATACTATGACTACTGGTTCATACGATGCCATTTATTAAAATATCTATGCCAAATTTAATGAAAAAGACTTGAAAATGTGTGTCGCCAGGTACCAAGTAAGAAAGAAATCAGCATTTTTATGTAGGGTCTTCACACAGTAAAATTATTTGTGCCCAAATAATAATAGATGAATGCATATTAGGCTTCAATGTTGCTTATACTATGACTACTGGTTCATATGATGCCATAATCATTTTTATAAATATCTATGCCAAATTTAATGAAATAGACTTGAAAATGTGTGTCGCCAGGTACCAAGTAAGAAAAAAATCAGCATTTTTATGTAGGGTCTTCACGCAGTAAAATTATTTGTCCCCAAATAATAATAGATAAATGCATATTAGGTTTCAATGCAGGGTTGGCATATTGACCGGTCAATTGAGTATTGACCGGGCCGGCGGTCAATACCCGGTTAAAACCGGTCAATACTGGTCATTACTGGTCTTTACTGGTCGATTAAAAATTGTAGCATTTAAACATTACAAAGGAGCCATTTTATATTAAATCAATAATTATTCTGTAATTGATTAACTTTTTTCTGAGTTATTTATTTTTAAAAAAATCTTTAAAAAGCTGTAAAAAGTTACTTCTTAATTATTTTTGGAAACAGCCTCAAATACATAAGGACTAAGGCAATATCTTTATCTCAGTGTATCACATCTGTTACTAATTAGCCGGATTTTACATAAATTCCAGGTTGATAAACACAACAAGGTAAAGGTACCTTGTAGTCGGTGAGATATAATAATAATACAGTTAGTAAGGCTCATACCCTGGGAACGGTAAATATACTAAAACGTACGCGGGAATTTTTTAACACTAAATCGGTTGTTGTAGGCTATTTTGTAAAAATTAATTATGTTTACATTTATGTCAATTTTCTGTTAAATGGCATTTATATTATCAAAACTCATTGTTAAAATCAATAATGTGAATTAATTTTAATTAATACGGTTTTATTCACACCTATCCGCCTATATATTATCAGTGGGACGAAACGTCCAATGCCCTCCTACACAAATATCAGTGGCACGAACTGGTAGTGGCACGAAACGTCCAGCACCCGTTTAAAGTGACGTCATTGTATGACGTTGTCAAGTATAATATTTTCCGCGACATCGCACGTTCACTTTTTATTGTCATATATTTTTTTAAAGAAAGATTATTTGGTTACCAAGGTCTGTTAAATGGAGAACACCATATTCGGTATTTATATTATGTTTTAACAATTAATTAATGCTGTGTAATAAATATTGTATAAGATATTTCAATATTTATTGAAAATGTTTCAAATTGTTATATATGAAACCTCTTATTCTAATGAGTTTATGAGTGTATGCTATTATATTATACTTTGAAAAGCATATCTGTTGTACTATAATCTTATTATTAATTATTTTTTATTGTTAATTTCATTTATTGTAGAGAATCGTCAATGTTACATCTAGTCGCCAATGCTTGTTGTCAATGTTAGTCGTAAATGCTTGTGATCATTGTCGTCAATGTTAGTCGTCAATCCTTATCGTCATTATACAGTGTACATGAAGGAAATAAAAGAAGAAACAGAGACAAATTGTTGATTACTTGCTTATTCCTACGGCGTCCTCTCAACATTCGTACTAAAAAGCATGTTGATGCAGATTTTTTAAAAGAGAAGCTCGTTTAAGGTAAACAATATTGTTTTACGTTAATCGGTAGCATGTTTAACGCAGTGTTCTCCAGAAACATCTGAGAAGCCAGTTATATTTTCAAAGTAGCCGGCGATTAAGCAATAAAACATGTGCATTTGCACCATTTCAATTGATATTTTGGGGAAAAGTAGCCTGCATCTAGATTGAATGTAACCGGTGAAATCGCCGGCTGCCGGTGCTTCCAGAGACCACTGTTAACGACATCGGATTTTTGGCGGATATACAAATCAGATACAATCTAATATTTGCGGGTATGTTTAAGTTTATTTACCGTACCCAGGGTACATGTAAGTAAAATTAAGAGTACCCGGGGTACATGTACCGGTAAGTAGTACCCGAGCCGAGAATGATCAATCGAGCCTTAGTAAGTGAGTGATGGTGTATGGGATAACATGCACTTAGGGTGTATATTTTTCATGAACAAGTCAATTGAAGGTGTTAGAGATGCATAAGATTAAAAAGGGTAATTAACCACGGGCTTATTAAAAATTAAAACGATGACATTACTTTGTACCAGCTGTTTATTGTTGTATACTGTAAGCTTGCAATATTTTAAATAATGTAAACAACTTACCTTGTATTAAGTTGGCACATTGTTGTCAGGTGTAGAAACTTTTTATACTTATTTCTGTTAAGTTGCACTGGCTGAACCAAAATAATTATGTAGTCGTTTATAAATAATTACGAAACAACCTACTAATGCATATATGCTTGCCAGTTACTGTGTTTGTGCATTTCCATTCATTATATTATCGGCCTTGGCAAACAGCGTAGAATCAGATGAGACGCCGTGTGATGTCTGCTATTTCGTTACGCTGAAGATTTCCATATATCCACTGGCGTTTTTTTTATGTCAAATGTTAGTGTTTTCCAATGGATCGTATACTCATATACAAAACAGATCAGTAGCGTTCACTTTACATCGTTTGTGATGATGTTTTTTTTTTGTAAATACTTTGTGAGCGTTCATTCCTTTGTCAGCCATTTTGACGGTTGGTTTGTTTACTTTCGGTTTCCACTTACAAACGAAATTAATTGATTTGCTGCTCACGTTTATTTATTGATTTAATAATTAATTATTAAACCCTAATAATGTAATAGATATTATCGGATAAATAGAATACCATTCTAATACCAGTGTGTACTTACATTTATCTCGGAAAGCCTAGCCGTGTAAACCTTTCTTCAACTCGTAGCACACAAATTCACAATACGTTGAATAACACATAGATTCATGTCATGTTTATTAAAAAAACACACTTGTGTTCTTCCGATTGATATTCAAACACAATTATTACGTCTTTGTATATCGATTAAACGCCTATCTTTTATTGAATTAATAACGCGTAACTTTGTTTCTTTGTTTATTAACAAGATGGAAGCTAGCCTAAGCGCTTTTCATGACGTCATGCGCGCGTGCCGTTTCCCATAAAAATATTTCAACACAAAATACTCGAAAACTTGATTTTTCCCAGGTATAACGCCTACGCCAACAGGTAGATCGCATTCTTGTCCATATACATGTAAAATTTCAGCAAACGTGCTGGGCCAGTTTTCAAGAAACTCAAATCGCAGTGATTCTCGCCACCTTAACGAAACTTAGCCCCCTTTATCATTCGTTCGAATGAACGTCATCAATGATGACGTCCAATACATCACCAATTCCATACTAGAGTTGCGACACCTTAAGGGTTTCGCGGGATGGAATGAGTGGGGAGATCAAATCAAATTGAAAACCTATTTCTTTTTGTGCATTTAATGATGGTAACCAAAGTTCTCGCAAAAAAATTAATATACATATCACATGATAGTAACCATAATACTCGCAGACGTGTTTATTTTTTCGAGGCCGTTCGATTAGCTACCTTAAAAAGTAGAACTTCAATTCCCATGACTATAATATTAAAAACGTGAAAAGAGCAAACAACTGCAGTGTGTCGGACATCCCCATCTTAAACACTATCGACAAGCATTAAGCCTTTTTCTTTGTCTACAAAATTATGTGTATTTTATTGAAACATCATTATAGCTTTGCGTTCAAGATAGTGTTGAATTCATTTTGAAATGCAATCAGCGCTTTGATTTTATATTACGAAATGTACTACGCAGTACATTGTGTGACGTCATTTCGGTGACGAAACACAATGGTTTTATTTACACTCTCTGGAATTTGAGGACATGTCGTTGTGTTTTTTATCTGTAAACTATTTGTTTAAAGCATCGAACGAATGCAAAACGTATTTCGGATTGTGTGTTTATCATGCATAAATGTAAACATAGATAGAAATACAATACAATTGTGTGGTTTGAACTAAGTTTCGATAAAGACATGGATTAATAAAGGTGAAAGTGCATATCGTTTCAAATTGTTTGTTATAAACTTTGGATTAAAGTAGTCAACTTATTGTTACAAACATTGGATTAACGATGTCATTTAGGTAAGCGTGACTTTTATACTAAATTAAGTTTTTTTATAACTCTTGATAAAGCTGAAATTGAGTCATCAAATTTCGCTACAAAACGGTGTCAGTTGCAATAGATATTTTAATGTAATATGTGAAATTATAATTATGTTTGATTATTTTGTTTATTTGTTACGCACTGTATGCTGCTAATGATGTGTTGCTCACGGCAAGCCTCGCCGTGTAAACCTTTCTTCAACTCGTCGGACAAATTAAAGTACACGTGATACTTACATTGTATTTTATTTTTTCTGTGTATTTGATGATGGTAACCAAAGATATCACAGAGATTTTAATATACATGAAACTATTTCAATTAATGCTATTTTGAGAAGTCCGTCACCACTCTATCGTTTGTTATTGTTTATATCATACTATTTTGCTCCACTATATAAACATTTCTCAAAACCGGCTTTCCGTACTTTTATTTTGCATGCAACTGATTGCGCAATTTATGACGTATGTTGTGTGACGTAATTTATTTGTCAAAACAAACAATTTTGAGTTAAATTCTCTGGAAGTTTTTAACAGTTATTTATTTGTTTAAAGCATCGAACGAATGCAAAAACGTATTTCGGATTGTGTGTTTATCATACATAATTGTAATTGTTATATTATATTGGATTATTGTCGTCATTAAGGTAAGCGTGTTGTTTATACTAAATTGATTTGCTGCTCACGTGTATTTATTGATTCAATAATTAAACCCTAAATTAATAATGTATTTGTCTCATGATTATCATGTATATTAAAGATATTATCAGATAAATAGAATACCATGTTAATACCAGTGTGTACTTACATTTATCTGACACGTCTCGGAAAGCTTCGCCGTGTAAACCTTTCTTCAACTCTTCGTACAAAATAACATAAATTTATGTCATGAATATCTAAACAACCACACTCGATCTGCACAAAAGACATGCATGTGTACTTCGTATTGATATTCAAACACAATTATTATGTCGTTGTTTATAGATTTAACGCCTAACTGTATATATATTGAATTAATAACGCGTAACTTAGTTTCTTAACAAGATGGAAGCTAGCCTAAGCGCTTTTCATGACGTTACGTCACAATGTTTATCTACGCGCGTTGTGTTTCGCAGAAAAAATATTTAAACACAAAATACTCGAAAACTAGATTTTTCCCAGGTATAACGCCTACGCCAACAAGTAGATCGCATTCTGGTCAATATACATGTCAAATTTTAGCAAACGTGTTCGGCCAGTTTTCAAGAAACTCAAATCGCAGTGATTTGCCTCAGCTTAACGAAACTTAGCCCCCTTTATCATTCGTTCGATTGAACGTCATCAATGATGACGTCGAATACATCACTCATTCCATACTAGACTTGCGACACCTTAAGGGTTTCGCGGGATGGAATGAGTGGGGAGATCATATTTTACAATTTTCAGCTTCCGGACGCAAGGACCCTCTGGACGTGAAACACCAGCTTTCCAACACTATATGATTCCAGTTCCAAAGCACATATTGCATTAGTTCAAGGAGAAGAACATAAAACGGCATATTCACAAATCTCTGGAAAACAAACAGTGCTAAAAAATATTTTAAGTAGTCATTTACTATTTAATTGATTATGTCCTCTGATTGTTGCATTTTTAATTTAAATATGTGTTCCTATATGCATTTATTGTTGTATTGACTTAAAAACTGAAATGGATGCCCATTCTTAGTTTGCTGTCTTAGTCTACCCTAAAATTATACATGTTTTTTTGCATAATTGAATTATCAAAAACTGCATACTTTTAAAGGCATTGTCAGAGTTAATTGGCTAAGTTAGAGACAAAGTAAAGCAAATATATTCATTTTTCTTAAAATGAATCATCCTCTGAAGCCCCCACTGGGATTCAAACCCAGATCTCTTTCCTCTGGGAAGGAAAGTATTCTATCTTGAAATACAAGGGCAAGTAAGAGGACAATTTGTAATTTTAAACCTATAAACGTATAAACTTAATTTTTCACATGACCTTAGAAACAAAACAGACATCTCTGAATCTGAAATACATTACAGTTACAATTCAGGCTTTTAGTATTGTGCATTGTACATGAATGTATAAGTATTGTATTTATCCTTGATACACAGAACTGCCTAAAGTTGCGTAAAATACCAGTTTTCAAATCTGAAAATATCCCATGTGTTTGTTTTACTCTGTAAGTATCCCTATTTTATTTCAATAAAGCAGTTTTTCCTTCTCCTGAAAATTTAACTAAATGTCAGTTATGCTACTTTTGACATTCAGCAAATGACATGTGTCACTCAGTAATGTCAATTTTGAAAATTTGGTAAAAACATTATTTTTACCAAAAAGGTAGACTTAATATTATTAAACAGTTGATGTATGTCACCTTAATAAAAAACACAAAAATGGGAAAGAAATAAAATGTATAAAAATGTCATTTACATGACTTATAACATTAAGTAGACGATATAGCTTTGATACTTAAGGATAAGAGTAGACCTTAACACAAATAGGATAAGAGTAGACCTGAACACAAAATTTACCCAAATTTTCAATTTTCTAACTATAAAAGGGGGCATTATTCTGTCAAAAAAACAGAAAAAAATGGGTACGAAAAAATGTGTGTACGAAAACAATTGGGTGAGAAAAAATTATGCCGAAAACAATATATGCTACAATAGCTTGGGGTCTTGACCACCAAAACGGCTTGGATTTTAATTATGCTGAAATAACTCGGGGTCATGACCACCAAACTGGCTTAGAATTAAATTATGCTGAAATAGCTCAGGATCTTGACCACCAACCTGGCTTGGATTTTTATTATGCTGAAAAAGCTAGGGGTCTTGATCACCAAACTGGCTTGGATTTTAATTATGCTGAAATAGCTCGGGATCTTTACCACCAAACAGGCTTGGATTTGAATTATGCTCATAGTTTGGGTTCTTGACCACCACACTGGCTTGCATTTTAATTATGCTGAAATAGCTCAGGATCTTGACCACCAAACTGGCTTGGATTTTAATTATGCCAAAATAGTTCAGGATCTTTACCACCAAACTGGTTTGGATTTCAAATATGCGGAAATAGCTCGAGGTCTCGGCGATGAAACTGGCTATGGTTTAAATTATGCTGAAAAAGCTCGGGTTCTTGACCACCAAACTGGCCTTGATTTTATTTATACCGAATTATACCTGACTTTGATTTTAAATATGCTGAAATAACTCAGGGTCTCCCCTACGAAACTGGCTAGGATTTTAATTATGCTGAAAAAGCTTGGGGTCTTGACCACCAAACTGGCCTGGATTTTAATTATACCGAAAAAGTTCAGGATCTTGAACACTAAACTGACTTGGATTTTTATTATGCTAAAAAAGCTCGGGGTCTTGACCACCAAACTGGCTTGGATTTTAATTATACCGAAATAGTCCAGGATCTTGACCACTAAACTGACTTGGATTTTAATTATGCTGAAATAGCTCGGGGTCTCTGCCACCAAACTGGCCTGGATTTTAATTATGGTGAGAAAGCTCGGGTCTTGACCACAAAAATGGCTTGGATTTTAATTATGCTGAAATAGCTTGGGATCTTTACCACCAAAGTGGGCGGGGCCCTGGGGTGGGTAATGTGAACATGGATGGTCAAGATAGACTGTGTTGTCATGAGAAATCTTAAGTATTAATTTGAAGTCAATTGGTGAAAAATGGTGCGGCAGAGGCCGACGCGTATTCCCACGCCGCATGTTTGACCCAGGGGGCGCCCCAAGGGTTGGTAATGCGGCCATGCATGGTTGAGATTGACCGTATTGTCATAAGAGATTTTGAGTGCTTGACAGGTTACTGTAAGCCATCATGGAGAGCGGGGGGTTTATGTGGGTTGGTGGTAATTTAAAAGATGAACTTTCAAAAATAATTATATAAAAAAAATTTGGGGGGGGGGGAATTCTGGGGTGGGGCATGGGGGATAGTTTGGGTGCAGTGCATTGTGGTATGTCAGGTAAGTGTTGCTTTGTCAAAGTATGAATCAATGTGATCATAAATAAAGAAGTTATGGCAATTTAAGCAAAATGTTCAATTATCTAAGTATAAAAGGGGCAATAATTCTGTCAAATGCTTGATACAGTTGTCTGTTCTTGTTTATAGATTGGGATCATGTTGGTAAAGAAGTATGCAAAATATGAAAGCAATATGTCAAAGGACATAGAACATATTTGAGGTGGTATGCAAATTTAAACATAGATTTATCAATTATATATGCATATTCTAAGTATAAAAGGGCAATAATTCTGGTCAAAATGCTTGATACAGTTGTCTGCTCTTGTTTATAGATTGGGATCATGTTGGTTATGAAGTATGCAAAATATGAAAGCAATATGTCAAAGGACAAAGAAAATATTTGAGGTGGTATGCAAACTTTAACATAGATTTATCAATAATATGCATATTCTAAGTATAAAAGGGGCAATAATTCCGTCAAAATGCTTGATACAGTTGTCTGCTCTTGTTTATAGATTAGGGTCATGTTGGTAAAGAAGTACATGTATGAACTAGTGACCTCAAAATCAATAGGGGTCATCTGCGAGTCATGATCAATGTACCTATCAAGTTTCATGATCCTAGGCATAAGCGTTATTGAATTATCATCCGGAAACCATTTACTATTTCGGGTTACCGTGACCTTAATCTTTGACCTAGTGACCTGAAAATCTATAGGGGTCATCTGCGAGTCATGATCAATCTACCTTTCAAGTTTCATGATCCTAGGCATAAGCGTTCTTGAATTATCATCTGGAAACCATTTTACTATTTCGGGTCACAGTGACCTTGACCTTCGACCTAGTGACCTATAAATCAATAGGGGTCATCTGCGAGTCATGATCAATGTACCTATTAAGTTTCATGATCCTAGGCCTAAGCGTTCTTGAGTTATCATCCGGAAACCACCTGGTGGACGGACCGACCCAACCGACAGACCGACATGTGCAAAGCAATATACCCCCCTCTTCTTCGAAGGGGGGGGGGGCATAAAAAAATATATAATTTGTTAAAGTAAAAAGAAATATTTGGGGTAGTACACAAACGTTAACATGTGCACGCTAACGGTAACGCCGACGTGATCAGGATAACTCCATTATATATATTTCATCTATAATAGTCGAGCTAAAAATGAGTGAAAATCTCTGACCCGTCCCCCACCCCAACCCCTATAACTTTTGACCCAGGGGTCAGATCAAAATTCCAATAGTGCAGGGTCGCACATAATGCTCATAGCTACCATGTGTTTAAGTTTCAAGGTTCTAGTGCTTATGGTGTAAGAGATAGTGGCTAGGACAGACGGACAGACTGATGGTGGAGATAACCACAATGAACCTGTTAACAGCCAACTAACGCTGCCAACAAAGCACAAGCTTTACGTGTCAGGATGTGACACTATCTATACAAACTGCATAAGAAATAACAAGACGCTTAGGGTTTGAGGGACACCAAACCTGATTATGAGTCTTCCACACCTTAAGCATCTTAACCCTTTGCATGCTGGGAAATTTGTCGTCTGCTAAAATGTCGTCTGCTGAATTTCTAAATTAGCATTTTCTTCGATTTTTTTCAAAGAATACTATCAGAATAGCAAACAGTTTGGATCCTGATGAGACGCCACGTTTTGTGGCGTCTCATCTGGATCCAAACTGTTTTCAAAGGCCTTTCGGTTCGGTTCCCGCACTGAAAGGGTTAAATATACTTATTTGCTTGTGTACATGTACCTGATAAGAAATTATTATTACGTTTGTATTACCTGTTTTGGCATCAACAAGCTTTATCAATTGGCCCTCAAATTTTGCACATAAACGCTACACGATCAACCAATATGCCTTTTCATTTCAAGTTGAAAAGCAATTTAGCCCTTATTCGGCCATAATAGGGTGGAGGATCGATTTAAAATACAACTATTCCAGATACAAAAATATTAATTCATTTATTTAATGCACTTATTTTCTTCTCTTTTGCTACGAAATGACCAGTCATATTTTGCACTAGCAGATGATATTTCTTTTTTTACATATGAAAGGTAAAAAGAAATTCAAGCAGCATTTTATAATATAAATTTAAAAATGCACTAAATCATGCACTTAAAAACAATATTATTGTGATTCTGTTATTTATAATCATATTAATAATGCCTCATTTTTCTCCATTTCATGGTTTACTATCTATTTTTACCAATTTTATGGTTTATCTTGCTTATTTTCTGAATTCAAAAGGCACTGGCTTAAAAAAACTGTCTATGCATGTAACTGTATATTGAAATCTCATTATGAGTGATTATAAAATGCATGATAAAATTCTAACATGTTATGTTATAGATAAATCTATATTGTTTGTATTTTTCCTAAACATTATTAGCCACCGTTGTGGTCAAACATATTTTTTTGTTTTATTAATGGCGTTGTTTCACAGATTATTGTAACAGAGCTACAGATTAGGTGCGCATTTGTGTAAATACCCAATGTAAAATTGCCGATTACGCATAGAAAAATAAAACCATGCGTTCCGAAACCCAATTGAAATTGTCGATTACGCATATCATATTTTTCCTTTGCATAACGAGTAAATCTGTCCCGGAAATACCCTGGTCCGAAATACCCGGATTCTTTCCGCTTGGTCCAAGCGCTTTCAGTATACGTGTTATTGTTGTGAAAATGTAGATGTTAATGTTATACTTGTTATGTACAAACTGACTTAAAATAAAATTTGTATTTGTATATTTGTATACCATGTGCTCAAGTGATTTCAAATTCAGAATGACATTTCCCGGTATTTTAGAATATTCTGGCTTGTTTTGTTAACAAATTGTAGTGTAAATACAAACTCAAAGTAAATATTTAAAACTACCCGATTCACACTGAAATCAGTCTTTATAAATCCACCAGACGTATGTTGTTAATCACAAATAATAGATTTCAGAAAACAAAGGTAATGTTACAATATCAGCAAAAGATGTCAAGGATGATCTGACAGTATCCAAATGAAAACTAGTCTTGGACAAAGCGACAATGGCTTCAAAATTGTGAATTTCAGACTGATGAGAGTTATTTTCATCTATTGTTAGATGCATTTGAACATTTAAACCTTAAAATATTCCTCGATGCAGTAATATATATTCATTCACCAATATATGTAGAAATGTATCCAAGAAAATGAGTATTCTTTGATTTTAGCTTGACATAAATATGTTACGACTCTGGTTGACTTTCGATACAGAGTTGGCTTCAGAGTACAGGTATGTCAATACCATATAAATTGTACGCTGAAGTTTTTTTAGCTAATATTTTTCTAATGTTGACAGACCATTGACATTGCTGGGGTTTGTTGATTTAAAGACTTATTATCATCACGGGCAGAAAAAACATTATAGACATTAAAACAGCGCGTCATTAAGTAGACAACAGCTGCACAACTGTATGGTAAAAGGTAAATATGTATCTTAATAATTATGTTGACAACTAGCTTACGTAGCAACGTCCGAAAATATGAAATATCCGACATGTATTTCAATATTTAAAATTCAAGATATAATGACGACTGAACTGTTTTTTACTTTAA